>NC_140596.1:4047167-4397167 GCF_057381915.1 Diplotaxodon limnothrissa | reverse complement strand
TTAAGCCTGCGTGACATATATATTGCATTAGAAATGTTAACCCAAAATTTGGGGTAAGCCTGGTAAAATCTGTTCTGTTAAGTTTACATTAAAATCTAAAAGAAAGCTAACTTATAGTTGTTGCTAATAAGATGATATGTTTACACTCATTTAGGCTCGTTTGTAGCCTGAAACAAATTCCATCACTGCTATTTAATAGCTCTCACTCACTGCCAGTAAAAAGTTGCCACAGTGATTTGGCCACTCGTGCTAGCAAACAATGGCTCGCTTAACAACTAACACATCAGAGACCTTGATGTGTGTCTTTGTTACAATATAATTATTTGCACTGTAAGTGGTCTTAATGTTTAGTTCTGCGAAGTAATAGAGACAGAGCACAATTACGTCTCACCCACACTGGAGAGAAACTCATCTCTAGAATGTTTTTTCTATTGCACGAAGCAGAAGAAGCTGTTACAGTTTTTATAAGCCCTGGTTTTTGTAGTGCATAATGGTGAGGCCAAAGAAAGAAAATGAAAGCAAAGTAGGAAAGGAAATGAGGAAAGGTGATAGGTAAAAAAGCATTAAGTACTGTCCATTAAAGCCTGTCGTGCTGTCAAACATGCCATGTTGTGTAATAACTTAATTACCTTCCCTGATATGTGCCAGCCGTTCTTTGTATAATTAATCTATTATGCAAATAGAATTTATTACATTTTAGCTCCAGGAGAAAATAAATTAAAAAACAAACATGTTACCAGTTTGGGTGCTATAATGACTTTATACCTTTTCAAACTCAAAATTGAACCAGCTGAGTGTAATGAGTGTGACTGTGTGCGTGTGTTAACCACTGTCATCGTTATGTTTGGTTGCAGGCTTGATCCGGCTGCGCTCCAGCCCACCCCCTCGCCTCCAGGGTGTTGAATATGTCCTCAATGTTACAGCCACGGATGACAATGCCTCAGGCGGACCTCAGGCCTTGTCATCCACGGCTCAGGTCATAGTTGGAGTGGACGACGTGAATAATAACAAGCCTGTCTTTGAGAAGGTAAGATGATCCCTCACCCACAGTCGCCTCGTTAAATGTTGTTTAGTCTTTCTCTTTCTACTGGTTTGATAACAGCAGTGGGAGGGGCTCTCCCAAATCATACCACTAACCTAGGACGATGGCAGGAGAAACGGTAGTCACTATGCAAGGTTTTCTTTTACTTTCTTCTAAATATATCTGTCTCACTCTTTTCTTGTTGCGCCTGCCTATCCCCTGTAGCTCTCCTCCACTCCTGTTTCCCTGTCTTTGTCTTTCTATCTCCTCTATTCATTAGCCTCTATCTCTCCTCTCTGGAGGAGCGATTAGTGAGCTTGACCCTCATATCTGCTCTCTCATCTCTCTCCTACATCATCATGGTCTTTTAATTAAAGCTTCAAGGGACGTGGGAGAAATCCCGACCGAGCCACTCTCGAAGTGCTACATCTCCTCCTGCTTTTTTTTTACTTCACTAGCCATGTTTCAGTTTTAAATGGGATGACTTTTCAAGGCCCTTGAGGTATCGCAAGCCAAGATTAGGAGTGGGGCCATGCTGAATAAACCTGGCTCACTCTGTCATGGGTGGAGGCGTTTTTCGTTCCACTTCAAGAAGAAACAGAGGGACAGGCAACAAAATGAGAGCCAAGAGAGAAGACAGAAAAGAAGAGAGGGATTCCTGGTCGGCATTTTTTTTTCATGTGCACTGTATGCTCAATTGTCTCTCTCAGGAATCTTCTCCTGGCATCATACCGTAGTCTATGATTCATTCTTTTTTTCCCTGCTGGCAGAAAGCTGTGAGCAATGGACAGACAATCCCCAGACACCCCCCCAAACGACTCTTCTAAGTCAAAAAGAATTGAAATGATGAAAGCACACAAACCTGGAGTTAAAAGAAAAGAAAATGTAGCAAATAAAAATTAATGATCACAGACAAAAACATTTTAGTGTCTAAAAATAGAGAAAAATAAAAGGAAATTCTGGGAAAAACCCTGCTGTACATTAGCGTTTCAGTTAGTGAAGACATCCGAGGTTCGCTGGTGGTTCCTGGGTCACTAGAAGCCAGCAGCAGGACACTGAAGCAGAAAGGCCCTTTTATCTTGTTTTGATGCCCAATCTTACGACATGCCGTAGCCTCTGTGGAACTCAGGGCTGGATCAGTGGACCAAGACAGAGGCAGCAAGAGGCTCGCAGAGAGGTAGTGAAACAGAGAAGCAAGATCTCACAGAGTGGAGGCTCCAGCATTTCCCAGGAGCAGAAAGTTACATAAGCTGATTAGATTTATTTTTAAAGCTTTAGTACTTCTCTGATCTGCACTCATATACAGTGTTTTATAGAAGCAGAACATATTGAGTAAAACTGAATAAAACACAGGACAGTGCCTGTCTCAAAGGGCACGGTTTTAAAAACAACAATAAAAAGGGAACTCTGGAGCAGCGTGGTCAAAAACAACCAGCCAACAAGCCAACTTTGAAAGTGCTGATTAAGCAACTTTTTCCTCCGTAAGCACATACCAAATCCCATCCCACTGTCATCTATTCACCCGCCCACCCGTTCTACGCTTCTGCTGGGTCACGCAGCAGCACACTAAGTCTTCCACTTTTTCCTGCTATATCCCAAGTTCCCACTGCCCACACCTCCACTGTCTCCTTTTATTGTAAGGGAGCAGAAGCTCAAAGGAAGAAGTCTGCCACATCCATAGCAGCCTTCATGTCAGTACTGCAGTTTTATTTCCTTCAGTGTCATTACAGAATTTAGTATGTGCTTTTATATTCATCCAGTCCTCGATGGCCAATGCCTTGCCTTCTTGGTCAGTATGTATTTAGTAGCTTAAATATGGACTCCATAATGAAACAGAGAGAACAAAAAGTGTGAGTGGTTCAGAGAGGCAGTTCATTAGCTTCAGAGCTCGGGGCACACAAGGTTTAAAACAGTTTTATTCTTATGATCATCACAGTTACTTATGTAATTACTTATAACAAACAAGTGACTTTTTTATTTGTGATATTCTGAAGTATACATGTTACATGTATTTAGAGCTGAAACCTCACGTAAATGCAACAGAAACTATGTTTCTAAACAACAAGCTGAGGTCAACAAAATCCTGTTACGAAGGTTTCACAGTACGGTCTTAAATGATGGTCATTCACAACTACTGGCTCACGACTAACCTAATTCTGTTTTCTCAAATACAAATCTTAGCTAAAAATTTAGGGTGTCCCGACAGCCGGTCGGGCATAGCGGAAGGCTTCGCTGCTGCTTGCGTTTGATGAATAAACTGACTCACCTCTACAGGCTGTTGGGTTTGTTTTTGTAGCCAAATCTTCCTTTTCAGTGATTTTTTTTTTAACTATTTGTATCTCATTTCCTCGTGAGCAAACAAAGCCTGCTTGTCACTCACAATAAATTGTGGTAGTTTGAAAAAGCTAAAGAAAAAAAGTTGCACATTTCAGTGCATATTTTGACATCTCTTTTTTGTGTTTAGGCTTATTTTTGTGTTTTTCCATACGAAGTCTCTCATCTGACCTCCTGAGGATTCGTTTCTTGTCGGCTAACAACTTTTTAACTAATGACACTTTGACCCTTTTAATAAATTAGATGCTTGTAGCCAGACCTTCTTATCTTCCTCAAAGTCCCAAAACAACCTATGGAAGCAAACAAATGTGAAAGAACAATGAAAAAGCCGGATGATAGAAAAATGGGTGGCAGTGGAGATGAGCTAGAAAGAATGAGAGTAGGCATGGAGTAAAGGTAACAGGAGACAACTTTAACAAAGCCCTCCTGTAATTAATTAGGTGTCAAAGGAACACATCAGCCAGCAGCACTGAGGTATTTCTCTCTTTCCTCTGCCTCTGTAGTACATCAACATCAATGCTCCAGTGAAACAGGTAAAAAAAAAAAAAAAAGAATTTGTGATGGATAAAGAATAAGCGAGAAAGTTAAAAGACCACAGAAAAAGATACAATAAAGATAAATTGAGCAAAGCAGAAATGGTGCTTAAATTGGGATACTAAAGCTCCTTATGTGTCTGACAAGTTCTGTGATTAACAAAATCTTTGAGCTAGCCAACAGGGAGCAGCTACCTTACAACACGCAAAGAACTGACAGCACTGAATAAATCTCTATGATGACTCCAAGAATGCATGCGGTGTTAAACAGGGAGTAGTGTTAATGTTTTAGAGTTGAATTTTAAAGTATTCACTTCCTGGGTATATACAGTATATCACCCTTCCCTCGGGAAACTCCAGATCCTCCAACACTTAAAACCGAGGACAGCAAATGATTCATAATTTAAGTGTATTCTCTGTTTTTCTTTCATATTTAGCAGATCCTGCACATTTTATAGCAAAAAGACATGTCTCTAAAAGCATTTTGAGAGGAAAAAAGAACACAGTGCCATAAATGTTATGCACAAACTCTTCTGCTGTTCCTCTTGGCAGTTTTATCTGCAGGGAATTATTGCTGTAATAGCTCCGACATGGGTGTCTTAACTGTTTCTGTTTAGTTGCCTGCTATTTTATTTTCAGATCTCTGTTTGTCACGACATATGGTTGAATAGTCCAAAAAATTACCTCCTACCTCTTTTTCCTAATCACATTACCTTGATCTCAGTGCAAAACATCAAGGTGACAGGGAATCTATAAGTTGTACCTTGGGAAAAGAGAAGTGTGCTGTGCAGAGAATCCAACAGCAATTATAATAGAATCTTTAGAAATATAATGTTGGAGCTTGTCTACATTGAAAGTAAATGTTCGGAATATTTTTATGTCCATCTTTGATCCAGTTCAGTTCATCTCTCTTTCAAAAGATACTCCAAACACACAGGCACACAGATGATGTGCAATCAAAAAGTTCTGTTACTGTAACAAAAGAAAGCCTTATTAAAATTCCCTCTTTGTTCTTAAAGGTCTAAAGTCTTTTGAAACCATACACCACCCTCGGAATTTCTGCTACGTTTGCATCGATCCTGAAGTCCTATTTGGACTTACACATGTGTCTTTTCAGTTTCTGTTCATTGATCTCAAGCTTGCACGGAAACATTAACTTTGGTATCAAACTGACCTGTCTTTTTATATTATGACTCATACATCTGTTGTCAGAAGTTTACATCCATTCATCGTGGGCATCAATGTCATGGTAATGTGTGGCTAATTTTAATCTCTTTGAACTCTTCTTTTTCCAAGGTGGAATGATTTTATAGCATACATCTTTAACGAGTTGCACAAGTTTTGGGGATTTGGGAATTTATTGGGGATTTTCAACAATGGGAAAGTCCATGGAACTCAGTGAAGATTAGGAACTGTAGATTTATACATGTCGGGAAGGTTTCTTTGAGTCATTTCTAAACAACTGCGGATTCCAAGATCATAATCTCAAACAACTGTTCAACAGTACAAATTTTTGGGATGTGTCTACTTTGCCAATATATGGACGAAAACCATAACTGCCAGCCTCAGATGAAAGGAAAATGGTTAGGATGTTCAGGAACAACCCAGAAGCCACTAAGGCTCAAGCCTGTCATGGTAACTGCTGGAAGGTTTCACCAAGTTTGCAGCGACCCACATGGACAACCAAATGCCTGTACATATTCTACCAAGAAGAGGGGTCAAATATCCAGGCAGAATTATCTCAATAGCTTGCTTGTAGCTACAAAAAGTGTGTGGTTGAGGCCTGTCTTGCTAAAGGCCATTTAACCAAAGATTAGTGTTGGTGTATGTACATATTTGAGCCTTTATGTATACTTTTGTCCCATTTTATACGTAAGTACTGTACATCCAATTTTTGTTGTCTTAAAGTAATTTAAGATGCATGCTGAACAATTATTTCACCCCGGAAAAAGAAAAGTTCAAAGAAATCTCCATAAGTCCCAAATAGCCGTGAATTTCCTCCCCAGTGTATGTAAACCTTTATTGTAACTTAGTCTAAAGAGCTTAGAAAGAAAGCGACTTAGACTGCCATGATGGATAACTGAGAACCTACACAGACATCTTATGATTTCTTGTTCCCTGAAAGTCTTTAGTGCATGAGTCCCATGTCCAAGCCCAAAGAATTCCATTTCAGATTAGCAGCATGATGGCATTTCTTCCCCAGAACCCACTGGGTGTTTTTTTGTTTTGTTTTTTCACCCCACCATGAATGTGTCGTCAAGGGTCAGACTGTCAGGCCTACAGAGCATTTAAAACACATTTGTTGTTGTTGTTTTTTAATTCACATTGTAGGGTCAGTGTTTTGATAGACCGTAGGATATCTAGGGCACTCCTGGCGTTGGTCACTACGAGGCTTCCAGGGCGTGACCCACACATGTTGGGAGTGCTGGGTTCTCCGTATATGGACGTTTTTTGTGTTTTCTGTTTCCTTGAACGCTGCTGAAGGCTCTTAGCAGTAAACATGCACACTGTACACCAAAAAAATCACCTTTTTCAAAACACAAAAGCAACAACCAACACATTGCTAAACTGCTTTTGAGAGCGTTTGCCTAATGGCATCTGAGATTTGTTCCACCACCCCGGTATCAACCACTTCCGCTTTAAACAGGTTAAGCAAAAGCTGATATTTTTTAAAGAAAAAGAAAACTTGCTGGGCACAGGCTTCCCACTTTCTTTCCTGTGGTTATTTTCAACATTACACTTTTTGTCCCCCAGTAAAAGACTACTGTAGTAATTTTAAATCTGGTCACAGTATACTCAATGATGGGTTTTAGTGTGCTCTGTAATGTCTGTCCTCTTACCATTGCTGGTATGGATTCCAAAATAAAAAATAAAAAATAAAGTGTGCGTATGTATGTACATATATGTACTTGTGTGTGTAGATATATATGTATGTATATGTATGTGTGTCTGTTACTTGTAGTTATTACTGCCTGTTACCTGTGGTAATGCAATTTCTAATTTATATATTCTGTATTCAGTTATGAAGGCTCTAATTGTTGGTTGCGAGCTGCCGCTTAGATGCTTGTATCTGCCCGGGGCTGTTGATGGGTCTGTATGCAATGATGGGCGTAGCTGCGGGAAGTTTATTGTTTTTTTTTGTTGATGAGTGAGTATAGGGGTGGGATTTAATAAGTTTTCTTCGTCCCACTCCTTTTTCAGGCAAGTTTTGTTTTTTGTTTTGTGTATTTTATGTTCAATATAGGTATTTGTTGTGCCTGAAAATGAATAAATAAATGAATGAATGAATGAATCTGTCCTTTCAACATTTAACTTCCCACACACCTTTGCTGACTGTTTGGATGGAATGGCGTATTGATCTAAGTTTCTTCACACTTTCACTCCTGTGGTCTTCTCTTCCTCCCACCTGTCCTCCCTGCCTCACTCATTCTCAGTGTCAGCAGTACCGTGAGAGCACATCCGTCCTGGAGAACCAGCCAGCGGGGACGTTTGTTCTGCAGGTTCATGCTGTGGATGCTGACGAAGGCTCCAATGGCAGGGTCACATATGGCTTCATGCACAAAGACTCTACTGTGCCTGCATTTAGTATACACCCAGAAACCGGTACGGAAACATACAAGCACTCGTGTGCACACACATACACATACAGAACAACACATAGGCTTTTATCCCACGTGGATAATATTTTACAACATGTTCCTTTCAGTCTGTCAGTCTGTGGTCGATATTGTGCAGGGAATAAATGGGAAAAGTGCTGGACATGAGCCACTTTGGGTTTTTGATTATTAAGCTTATTTCAGGCACGTTTCAGCTTGATTCATTATATATAAAAAATAGTATCTGCAGATTGGACTGAATTGTTATGCAGCTTTACCTGTAGTTGAGCTAAAAGTTATCATGCATTAATATGTTTATATATTATGGAGCTTTTTATTCAGTAGCAACAGTAGAGCATGAGATATTGTAAATTACATTGCTAAAAATTATTTCTAAAATAAATAATAAAGACAATTCTCTTTGGACTTGACAATAACTACTCTTGAAAAAGTCTCATTTTCTTTCATAATGTGCCTCTCATCTTCCCTACTGTGTTTAAAGTTTAGCTTCGAAGCAGGCAGAGGCAATCATTTTAGCGTTAAATTACAAGTACTCTGGGGGACATGAGACCAAGCAGTGTTTGCTATGATTCAGCTATCTGATCGACCTTGTTATCTCTGTCTTTCTAGGAGTAATTGTGACGGCCAGGAAATTTGACCGCGAACGGCAAAGGGAGTACGCGGTGACAGTGACTGCCACTGACCAGGCGGCTGACCCGCTGATTGGCATTTGTCAGCTGAACATTCTCATTCTGGACCAGAATGACAACAGTCCCAAGTTTGAGAACCTCAGATACGAGTGTCAGTAGATATTAGCTCGACCTGCTGCATCGCAGAATGAAAGCACATGCATATAGATTAAAAACAAGATTTAAAAAAAAAAAAAACATTCTCCCTATTTTGACAAGAAAAACTGACGCTAATGAGCTAACAGTGTTGGTGTTAGTATTCCTATGATGGCAGAATTTTTAGTATTACAGAATTGGAGCTCTTTACTAATTGCTCATGTATTCAGTTTTTCATGTCACTGGGGAATTTCTTTTGTCTTTGTTTTCTGCTTTCTGTTGTTGGTTGTTTAAGCTTCATATTTGTTGTCAAATTGCTGAATTCCTTTCTTAATTAGTTTTGTTTACTAAAGTTTGTCTACAGTTTTTATTGTTTTTTTGTTTTTTTATTGTTTCAAGTTCGAGTTTCTCTCTTGCCTCTGTGCTGATGGATGCAATATCAAAGACTACAAATTAAGGTCTCTTGAGCCACTGAATTGCAAAGCACTCTTATTCTTATTCTTCTCCTACAGACTTCCTCCGTGAGGATACTATGATTGGAACTAGTTTCTTACGGGTGGCGGCTCACGACGATGACTTTGGGACCAATGCAGCCATCACATACTCCATGTCTAATGAGCAGCCAGAGTACCTAAGGGTCAACCCACTGACAGGCTGGGTGTACGTTAACCAACCCATCTCGCAGGTACACTTTAGCTATGTTCTGGATACCATTTGCTCTTTTTTAAAAGGCTTAACTCGTACAGTTTTCCGTTCCTATGGAAGTCCATAATGAGATTCCAGATGCATAACAAACACATGAATAACCTATGCAGCTACTTATCTTGCAGGATTCCTTGGAGCTTCAAGCTCAAGCTATTCTAAATGATAGAAAAACTCTGAAATTGTGAGACTTCCTTTAATAATTCTACTGGAGAACTATAAAAAAGGCAGCAGGGAACTTCAGATTTTAACTAAACTAAGCTACTTCTCCCAGTATCCAAGTACATTTGCATTCCAGCCCTTTATTTGTTGACCGTGAGGGGGCAGAAGTCCTGTGGCCAGCAGCAGACCGCAGCCCGCGAATGTGATAATGTCTTCACTAAGGCCTTTTTCTTTGCCTGCAGGAGAATTTCTGTTATTTCTCTCACTTCACTGCTTCTGCCTGCTTCACTGCCAACAAGAAAAACAATCTTGGTGGGAACTTGAACAAGCAATAGAGGAAATTGCCACGTAGCCTGTGCAAAACAAGTCTGCACCTCAGATGAGTGCTGTAGTGATAAAAGCCCCAAAATCAGCGGTGAACCATCTTCCAGTGCCAAGACGAATGAATGTTTGTAACCTCTGCACCTTGCATCTTATACTGACCTCTGGAACCAAGCCAGTATTTTTGGTTTCACTGGATTGTTCGCCAGAACATGGCCCTGTTTGAAAATATAAACTTCTTTTCCTACTAATGAGTACAAATGAACAGATCCAGGCAATGCCTACATGCTTACTTCTTCATCATTTGCCAGCATGACAGCCTCAGTGTCTTAATTGCTGAGAGCAAAGATTGAAATAAAAAGTGCTTTTTTTGTAACTGCAATAAATATTGCTATTGGAAAAGCTTTTATTTCACTCAGAATTATGAAATTACAACTTGCCCATAACATCCACAACTTGGTTCATAAACCACGAGGCTCTGGACAAAACTTCCCCAAATAATGACAGCTCATTCACACTGGGGTTACAGAGTATTGTTACGTTTTTTCTCTTTACTTGCCAGAACAGATCATTTCCTCTGATTGCAGTGGATAAAGCTAATTGCTCTTGTAAGGGTTGCAAAACTCCATTCCCCTCCGTTGCTCGACAATGAGCCATGCCCTTCAATCAATACACTTATCTTTAAGTATGTTTACCCGAATGCAGCTTACCGTCGATTTCATCCTGCACTGAAGTGTGGAAAATGGATTGGTTGCCGAAATCAGTTTGATCTAGTTTCACATTGTTCTTCCGTCTGTAAGGAAGCCACGATTACGCACCCCTCGGTCCCACTGAATACAACATCTTGTGACTTTCTCTCCCCCTTCTCGTCTTTTTGCCTGTGTGGACTTCTTTCCACAGAGGACCTACATTACCAGAGACATTGTGGCTACAGATGGAGGAAACAGGAGCAGTTCAGTGGAGCTGGCTGTTACCATCACCAATGTGAAGAACCAGCCTCCACAGTGGGAAAAAGACAACTACAACGTAGTCATACCAGAAAACACCGTCCGGGACACACCCATCGTGGTATGTTGCTCCGGGGTTGCACAGAAACATATGGGTTTGAATTCAGTTCAGTGCAAATTTATTTATACATTAGCAATTCTCACCAGTTGCTTTGGGGCTCTCTATATGTAAGGTAAAGATGAAGAGGTGAAGACAAGCTAATATTGGAGAAACATGATCTCTCTTTCTAGTCTCTGGTACAGCACAACAGATAAATCGGCCTTAAGCTTGAAGAAGTGTGCTCTGCTCTTCAACCAGTGTGGATAAAGCTGAATGGGGAATGTAGTCTTTGCCCCTCCCTCATTACCACTATAAAATGCCCCATATTTCTTGAGATATGAATGTGTGTAGCTGTGTCATGCATTTCCTACAAAAGACAACTTGAATGAAAAAAAAATGTTAAAGAGATGGTTGTCTTTATTTGTGGTGAACGAATGCACCAGAATAAACAGTTGCAGCATTAAACTTGAGAGAGATTTAATGAATGAAGCTATAACCAGACATACAATATGCAAAATAAATTAGTTGATACTGTGTAATCTAATCACTAAAAAGTAATGGACTGGCTTTTATATAGTTTTATAGTTTTCTACTCTTACTGAATAATAAAAGCACTTTCTACTACTCGCTTTATCACACATGTATTCATACTGAGCTTTATTCTGTTCCTCTAAACACACACAGACACACACACGCTCATTCTGATGGATGCCCAAGGAGACTTGCACATGCAGAACGGAGGAGTCAGGCTTCCTCCAGAGCACACAAATAGATTAGATCAGTACTTACACAGTATGTTTTTATATATATGAATTGTGTTGTGTTTATGTCAAGTACATGTGAAATGGGATATGTACATGTATGTAAAAGATGCACTTGACATGCCATGAATCCATATTTATATGTTAATAATTTTATTTTTCTTTGTTTGAAGGAGTACTTACTTTGATTTTAAAATTAAACGTTTTTGTTTTTTGTCTTTTTTTGTTTTAAACTCATCTAGTGTCTAATTGGCAGTCGGGCTGTTCCTGCTCGTTTTTCGGGGGCAATTATCACATGTATAATGCTTGTGTTTTCAGATTCTTTCTGTACACAAAGCCCTGCTACACTCTAATCCATTTTTCATGGTAACAATTTTTTTTTTTCAAAAAGTTTTAGTGGGGATTTTCTCAGCGGGCTTTTTACTTTGGTCTTCAATAATAAAGGAGTTATGTGGAAATACTGCTTTTATGCACAAGTATAAACTGGAGAAACTGGAGAAAAAAAGGCCCAGTTTTAGTAAAAATAAAGATTAAAGATTGTACAGACTATGAAACAACATAAAAAAAAACCTTGTTTGGCATCGTGGCATCGAGCTTAAAAACATATTATGCAAAGTTTGTGGATTATTGCTGACCAAAGATGTTTGTTGCATGTTAATCCTGATGTTATCCCTTCCTAAACGTGTCTGAAGAGAAGAGCAGAGGCCCGTTTTGTGTCGGTCTTCCCTCACAATCTTTTTACAGCTTTGATGTGTTTTTAAGGCATTCAGTCGGTCTTAATGGCGAGCAACAACAAAAGAGTGTAACTGTGTAGGAAGTGTGTGGGATGCCAGTGCAGCTACAGGTTTAGGAACCGCAGCTACAGAAAAATGCAGACATTCAAAAGACCCTTAAATCTGTTGATTCATTGCTTGTGTGGTTCAGATGTATCCTGTCAACAGCACTTTGTTATTTATGGACATGGCTTTTCATGCCATTAACAGTATTTTCTAAGAGTCTCTTGGAAGCAGTTTAATCCATTAAAGTTTATGATGAATATTCAAACTCAAAGGGTTGAAATAAAAAGACATGGGAGAATACTTTATACGGCACTGTGTGTGTTTAATTGTGTTTGTTCCAGATGCTGATAAAGGGAAGCACACAGAGCGCGGTCCCTGCGGTATGGAGTATAAATTGAGATGGCAGATCAGTGTTGATTTGACCGTTGAGCAAAGATAAAATGACTCTCGGTGGGTTGTTAAATCTCTGCCATGGACATTTTGAGTTTTTATGTCCTAAATCGGGGCATATAGTAGTCAGACATGTTTGCTAGTTCCGCATGCCTCGCAGGGTGTCTCATTATTGTAGCTGCCATGCTCTGCAGGTTGAATGGATACAGCTAGGTCACCCATAGGCAAGCCGCATCGTGCCCGAAATGGCATTTTTGATTTTAATTGGGGTGTATGTGGCATCAGCTTTGAATAGTTTCTCCTTAATTAGTTTATGGAGAGAGCAGAATGAAGAGCAGAGTGTTTCCCTTTCATCCCACAACATTTCAGCGGGTTGTTGTCTAGTGTAACAGTTTGAGACTTTCTATTATTTTAGTGTTCATTATTATGGGCTGTAAAAGGCTTTTTTCCCATTTGGGCAGATCGTTTTCCCCCTATTTGTAATGCACCCTTCAATTGGAGCTCAGCAGTAGCTCTTTACACTTCCCTTCCTGTCCTGAGGGTCACTGCTGGAATTTAGTATTTTTCCAGCTCTCAGAGTTCATAATTGGAAACATGTAAAAAATTTGCCAAATGCAAATTGCTGTTGGTTTTCTGGATTTCTGTGCTGTTGGTCATCTCTCAGGTAGAATCGTTATGGGTGACTTCCAAATATGAGAAAATGAGAACGACACGTGGAGGCAAATAAACCCAAACCTTGTTGTGGGTATTACAGTTTTTTTCAATCGCTAACAAGCGCCTACCCATACTTCAGATACTTTTTCTAAACTCTTAACACAGACTCACACCTACAAAACACAATTGGCCAAATGGATAATTTTCTTCTCAAAAATACATTTTGTTAAATATATACTACCTCTTCATTTCAAAATAGAACACATCTTTCTCTGCACACACTAACTGTACAAAAACACTATAAATCTGACTCAAAATGAAATTAGTCTGTCAAAGAATAACACTTGTTTTCACTTCACAAGGTACATGCAGTCAATCAAAGTACACCAGGTTTCAAAATACTGGCTATTATTGACATTACAAAAACTGCATAGACCTTTATGATTCAGTTTTACAGGTATTTGCATGCGAAACATGCAATCCACCATTTTGACACCAGAAATGTCTTGGTTGGTAACTGTATGTCCACATGTACAGTAATGTTCACATTCAAAAGCATTCCAGTAAAAAGCAAACAAGTTTCTGTTTCTTTACTGTTTACTACAGGAGGTACAGTAGAAACACAGTATGATAGGACAGAGAAAGTTTTACAGTATTGCTTACAGTGAACAAAATATCCATGAAACACACAAGAGCATTCTGAACAAAAAAACAACAGCAAAAAGCCAAGATAAAAAGGGGGGGAGGGGGAGGGGGGCTAAAAAAAGGCAAAAAATTTGCATCTAATCCCTGCGATCTTCAGGGTTAGGCCACATGTTTTCATCAACATCACATCTGATGTTATCCAAGTCGATGCACCTGGGATAAAACCGCCTGGTATGTCGGATCCACCCTTGGCAATCGTCAACTGTGATGTCCCTGGAGCCAGCATCCATGGCTTCAAGGAGGGACATCTGGTCATGTGGCTGATGGTCATAAACCTTCCACCTCCATGCAGAAAAGAACTCCTCTATGGGGTTGAGGAAAGGTGAATAGGGTGGAAGGAAGAGACTTACCAGTCTTGGGTGGACTTCAAACCATGTTGTTATTGCTTGCGAGTGATGGAAAGCCACATTGTCCCAGGTAATTACAAAGGTCCTCATGTTTTCACCCTCCTGACCCTGCTCTGGAACCAGGCGCTGGTGGAGATCATTGAGAAAGGCAAGCAAGCGCTCTGTATTATAGGGTCCAACCTGACATCTGTGAAGGAGTAATCCTGCATTTGCAATTGCTGCACACATGGTAATGTTTGCCCCTCTCTGTCCTGGCACATCAACTGTGGCCCTTTTTCCAATTACATTTCGTCCACGTCGACGCCTTTTGGCCAGATTGAATCCTGCCTCATCGATGTATATGAATTCATGAGGGGCCTGGTTGGCCTCCAATTCCATAACTCTCTGAAACAAAGTTTATGTAAGTCATGTTAGTACTGTATACCATACTGTACTGTAACCTAGTATTGTGTAGGTTACCTACTTGCAAAGTGCAAAGCTTATAGAACTGGACATTGGATTGAATATACACTATACCTGGACATATTGTCGTCGTAGCTCCTTGACCCTCTCACTGTTCCTCTCAAAGGGAACAGTGTAGAGCTGCTTCATCCGCACTCTGTGTTTGGACAATGTCCGCGTAATGGTTGTGAGGCTGATTCTATCGATATTGTCAAATATCTCATGGTCCGCCACAATTCTAGGTTGAATTTCACGCAGTTTTATTGCATTATTTGCAGTAACCATTTCTACAATGGCAAGCTCCTGATCATTACTGAGGAGCTTTCCTCTTCCCCCAGAGGGTGGAAGACGTTGCATTCTTTAGAAAGACAAAAAATTCAACATATGCATTACTGTATGACCATATTGACATGTCAAGTGAGAATAGAAACAATCCATGTAAAATGCAATACTTACCTGTTGGTTTGTTGAAAGATGCGTATAATGGAGGCAACCGTTGACCGCCTCAAATTGGGCTGCACTCTTTCACCAGCCTCTCTTAGTGAAAGACCATGGTTGATTACATGGTCAATGATAGTGGCACGAATTTCATCACTGACTACTGTTCTTGCAGCCCTTGGAATGCCACCACCACGCATTCTTACACCTCTACCTTGCCCTCTCCTTGGGCCTGCTCTTCTCCCTGGGCCCCTTGCTCTTACTCTTCCTCGACCAGACATTACAGTGTTTGTCTTTTTTTTTGTTTCCAAAAACATCACTCCTCAAGGTCTTGCCTTATAAACCCCACTGAGTCTAAGCCAGAATGGAAGAAGCTGTGGTTGGCCCAATTTACCCAACATAAATAAGCTGTGTCTCAATTATTCAGTTGTTTGTTTATTATCAGCTGAGATATATTTTTGATATTGATATTGTTTTTGTACTGATATCATTGCAGAAGCAGAGGCTTTTATACTGTATCTAAGGTTTGGAATATTGTTTTTGCTATTGTGGGATGTTGTGTGTTAACATTCGTAGATACTACAGAAACAGTCCATAATTTTGTTGGGAGGTATAGCTTGTCTGTTAAGAAAATGTAAGCATTGTGGAAATGTGTTCACTGACTGCATATTGGGTGAACACGACATGAAATGTGTGAATGGTATGGCCACAACAGACCAATGCTGTGCTAATTGTGTTTAGAGTTTTGCAAATGTGACAACTGTTTGGACAAACGCTTGTTAGCGACTGAAAAAAACTGTAAATGTGAATTCAGTCGTTTATTTGGTAAGACAACTTCCAGGGAGTCAGAGTAACTCATTTATAGTGACACTTTATCTAATGGGAACAAGGAGAAAAAAAGAAGTTCATTAAATCATTTATTGTGCAGTTTATTGAGTTTTCTGAGGAACCACTAGTGGACTTTGACCATTTCAAAGACTTCTTCCCAGACATGGATGAAGGCTACACTAAAATTCCTTCTGTGGAGATTTTAATATTTATGTGACAGCCCCTCTGTGGTGGTGTCATGCAGACAAAAAAGTGAGGTATCCCATTGTTTTGATATTTTGCCTTTATTGTTTCCCTCTTTTCTTATCTTTGTTCCAAAAAGACCATCAAAGCCACTTCACCTCTTGGAGATCCCAGAGTAACTTATAATTTGGAGGATGGCATGGTCCCAGAGACCAACATGCCAGTGCGCTTTTACTTGACCCCCAACCGAGAGGATGGTTCGGCATCTATCCTGGTGGCAGAGCCCCTGGACTATGAGACCACCAAGAACTTCATGCTGAGGGTTCGAGCTCAGAATGTTGCTGCTGTACCACTGGCTGCCTTCACGACAGTCTATGTCAATGTCACTGGTAAGCCCTCTTTTATTCACGCTTTCTTTTTGTAATTTAGAATCTCCAAATGTAACATGTTTCATTTGATATCTCATGGAAATTGTCACAACAGTCGCCCTGTGGAATAATTTAGCCTTCCATGTGTCACATTTTATTTATTAAAACTTACTGTTTTATCAATAGATGCCTTTAATAAATGCCCGTTAAGTGAACAGTAAACATAAGCAAAACAATGTTGTTAAAACATGGTATGATTAAAGGTACAAGGACAATGTCACACAGATGCATTAAATCAGAAGCAGGTAAGAATTTAGCGAGAGGAAGTTCAGCAAAGGAATGAATTTCTGTTCTGTGACAAAACAAAAAAATGCCAGTCGAGTCGTTTTTTTTGGTCAGGCTGCGTAAAATAAGCTCCAAACAGAATTAATTTCTCGAGTTTTCAAGATACAGAAAAATAAAATCAAGAAAATACTTGATAATAAGCGTCATTATGCATCTTTGGGAAATAAGTCCAAATAACTCCAAAAGTATCTTCTTTTCTAACTTACCATCAACACAATTGATAACATTACTAGTAATTTCATCAGTTATTAGTTACACAGTCATTTGTTTGCAATAAAATAACTTAAGTTGAATTTAAGATCGCGCATGATGCCATTTAAATATCACACAGTTAGGTAATGGTATACTATACTCCTCACAGTACAGTGTGCAATGAGACAACTTGATAACTTGTAAATACAGATAGATTCTCAGCACAGTCTTTGTTTTTAAAATTATGTCAATGTAGATTTTGTCAGTCAGCATTGAACTTCCAAAAATCCAAATTTGTAACAGCAGCCAGAAATAATATGTATAAATAATAAATATGTCCATAGGAACAAATGTGTTATGAAAAAATGCAGCAGAGGGAGGGGAGAGAGTAGCAAACACACATAAACAGCTTGCAGAAAGCCAGCGGTGGCACATAAAGCAATATGAGCAGCACACACCTAGTACTGCACTTAAAAATGAGTTCATGACCACTTTGCCCACACTCTGTGGCTATAGAGTCAGCACAGAACAACATGAAGGTGATGGTTTGGTCATTTGTTGGTTAAATAAGAGTTTTTTATTGTTTTACTTGCTGTCAAAGTGACCTTTTTTATAATTTACCAGAGCCATAATGTTTCTGTTAAACCCAGCAGCCTCTTTTAACACTAAAAAAGTGAAGAATGCGGTGTCGCTGTATGACTCTGATGTTTAGTTAATGTGTTACAATACCAGTCGCACAAACTAAACTGAGGCGGAAACAGGTTGTGTATTTGATAGTGAACAGTTAGTTGCAGCTCTACATGCATGTTGCTGATAAAACATGTTTTCTTTTGAGCATTCTCACCTTCTGTGGTATGCTTTGACTCAGTACAGTAGAAAAGTTCAGTTCAGATTATTATTGTTGTCTTGTTATTCAGCATTGATCTGTTGTTGTACTGGTCCTTTCTAAATTGAGGCCACAGAAGAAAATAAAGACTGAATAGAGATGGCAGGGCAGCCGAAGTCTGCCAACTGAGCTCCAATTTTCCAGTAGAGTTGTTTAAAACTACACAAATCCAAATTATTTTGAAGAATTTGACAGCTTTTGGGAGTGAGCATAGATATATACATATATATGCTTAACCCCAGTGCCTCGCTGCCACTGCAGATCTCACCCTGTCACTCAAAGCTCACATTTTCCAATGAAAGGTCACTCTTCTCTATCATTTTTATTCTACCATTATTAGTTTGGTCTGTTGCAGTTAATAGTAATGCCCTGCTGACCAGACACGAGCTATGAATTCCCTTGTAACATGCATGCATGAACACACACACACACATATGCACACATACACATACTCCATTTCGAACTGGTCTTAATCCAGTAAGAAATAATTAATTCTCACAGACCCTCTCTTTCTTTTTCCCGACTTTCCTCTTCTCTTTTCGCTCACCCCTCCTTCCCCTTATCTGTCTTAATAAGAAAGCTCTTCGACTTCTCCAGAGGCAGTCAGTCTGAGGAAGTGAGGGAGGTCTAATGGATTTAAGGCCCCATTTTTAATTCATAGATTAAGACATTTGCTGAGAAGAAAGGAGAAAGAAAAAAGGTATATGAAGCAGCATTAGATTTAATGCGTGGCTCTGTTCAAGTCATTTCTGTAATGCTTTTGGTCTTAAATCAGCTGTGTTAAAATCTGGCTTCCGCTGTTGAGGAAAACGTAAGCTCTCGTCCTCCTCACTGGTTCTTGGTACTGCCTGCGTTTCAACTTTTGGCTTATAACTTTCTGTCTTTCTTTTTGTTATGGTTCAAGGTAAGTGATGTGAAAAAAAAGCCCAGTTTTTTTGTCCAGTATTGAGCACTCTAATGCACGCTTTGATCCTCATTTTGTCCCAAACTGGGGAAAAATAGTTGCGATATCGAAAACTGTGCAAAGACATAATTGGTTGCTGTTACAGTAAATATAAAGACTAGCATGATTTCGCCACTTTATGTCCCACTGTGCTGATACTCATCCCTTATGATGATGAGAATTGGTTGAAAGCAGTTACTTTGCAAACCAGTTGTTTCATTTTTGTTTTTTAGAAGATTTTATGGCATCATAATCATGCGAGATTTGCCAGTCTTTAAGCTGTGAGCTTACAGTGAGCTTACAGAGAAACCACAGATGGTTTGGGTAAATTGGCATACTTGACTCGTAATTTGCTTACTTTCAAAGCCCCTCAGACTGCAGCTTGTTTTTCCTTTTCAGTGCTTTCTGTGTTTTGTGTTTCATTGATCCAGTAGGTTGAAGTTAGTCTTCATCTAGTCACCTGTCAGATATTGCTTGCCCTTTTCCATTTTCCAGATGGTCCTTTGTAAGAAAACACTTGGCACCAAAGGGCAGTCAAACCAAATCCTCATCTGACTGGTTTTTGGGTTTTTTCAGTTTTCATGACTTTATATTATGTTTGCATTATAAAGTGGAAAAGAGCCACTTTGGTGAGATGCTTCAGGTAACAAACCAAACAGCACTGCACAGGGGTTTCTAATACTCTGATAGAAGTTATCACAGATGCACTTATTTTAGATTTGTCACAATGATTAAAATGTGTTTTATTTTATTTATTTCTTTTTACAGATGTTTAAAAACAAAGTGACCTTTTTCTCTTCACTTTTGTCTACAGCAGCAGTGCTTTGCAGCAGCCTGTTAATAGCAATGCGAATTGTGGAAAAAAATCAAGCTAATTACAGAGCAAAATAAAATGAAGTTCTAATTGCAAACAGATTGTTTGAAAGTTTGTTGCATGTGGCTCCATGTGACCTGACACTGACACGAAGGCTGCTTTATTGTGCTGGAGCTAAAGTGGTTCTAACACAAATTCCATTTACAAGTGATCAAAATTTATAGAGTATTTCTGAACATCTGGGGTTTTTTGTTTTATTAAAAAAAGAAGCATATAAGTGTAAGTTTAAAAGATCTTAATTGTACAAATAAATGTAAAGCAACCAGGAGAGGAAGAATATGCTCTGTGCATTTGGTGCTGCCCAGAAACACTGCTGCCAAACTGCAGTCAAACGCTAACATGTGGAAAGTAGGAAACGAAAAGTAGTAAAAGAAGCCATCTATGTCCACTGTGAGCGACCATCTTTGAACAGAGGCGGGGGTTTACGACACCAACTCTCTACCATCTATAATCCAGTTTTGAGATCCCTCCCCAGACGCCTTAACGCCCACTCACATCCTGGGCCATCTGACCTCAGGAATTCGCATGATGAGGTGGGGCCAGGTTTCACAATGAACACACCCGAAACTCTGGCTGATTGGGACCCACACCCAGTTTCACACCTTGGCTCAGGCGGGATCAGGAGGATCATCAGGGGGTCCTTTTGTCCCTCTGTGGGGGGGAAACTCCCACTAGGTTTAAATCTGGGACTCTCCACCATTTGACCTTAGAACTGAAGAAGCTTCTCGGATGAGAGGTGAAACGTATTTAAGCAACTTAAAGAAGTCCAGACGCTTTTCTTTGCAAGCTCCTTTGACTACGATGACCTGGATGACTGAGAACCTTCACAGACATGAAACGAAAAGTATTTTTGCCAGTGAATCACCAGTTGAATAAATATAATTAGAATAAAATTACTGTTGTTTCTTTAGTTGTTTTTGAAGGAGAAAAGGGAGCTTAAGTTATTGTAAGCAGGTGAGGATGTCAGAGGTCTGTTGTGCTCATTTCCAGCTCTACATTTCCTTTTTTTAGACTCAAGTAGCTTTGCATGACTTGCTGTACATAATAAACATAGTTTATCTTACACTGAGTGCTGCTGTAGCAGTTCATCTTGTTTGAACCAAGATTTTTTTGTTTTGTTTTAAACTTCTGTGACTTTTATGCTATATATAGATATTGTTATACCCAGGGCTGCACATAAGTGGTCCGCAAGTGCGCGTTCGCTGTCAAAATAAAAGACGAGCACCAGATAAGACGTTGCAACGCGCATTTGCGTACATAAGATTTTCTGGAGGAGGACGGACATTTGCTCAGAACTCTTAAAGATGTCGAAGAAGCAAGCTCCGTAAGCAATTACTTTGGTGTTCCTCCACCGCAAAAGAAGAGCATATTCCCGGAAATTCAGAGAATATGCGCTTCTTTTGCGGTTCGAACTCCTTCTGACGTTTCTTTGGCGGTGGGGGAACACCAAAGTAATTGCTTACGGAGCTTGCTTCTTCGACATCTTTAAGAGTTCTGAGCAAATGTCCGTCCTCCTCCAGAAAATCTTATGTACGCAAATGCGTGTTGCAACTTCTTATCTGGTGCGCGTCTTTTATTTTGACAGCGAACGCGCACCTGTGGAACACTTATGTGCAGCCCTGGTTACACCTTCTTTCTTCCTCTGAAGCAGCAGTGATAATCAGTGTGAAAAGTAAGACTAGCTTGTCCCCTTCAGAAAGCCCATCGCTTATCTGTGACATTTCTGTTAAATCCAGTAGATCTCAAATGGAGAAGCATTTTTATTTAACTCTGAGCACTATCTGTATTTCTTCCCTCTCCAGATGTAAATGACAACGTCCCTTTTTTTACTTCATCCATCTATGAGGCCTCGGTCACTGAAGGAGCAGAGTCGGGAGCTTTGGTTTTCCAGGTTTCAGCTAATGACCTGGATTTGGGCCCCAATGGCAAGGTGAGAACAAATCCACACGTTTACACACAAATCATTGTAAAGAGTAATGATGCATCCTTGGTTGAAATGAATGTTTTTGAATTTCTGCTCTGTATTATTTTCATTCTGCTTTTCATTATTCAAGAGGTCTTCTTCCTTGCTGTGCAAATTTGCACTAATTAACTCAGTTTTAGCATCTGGCCTTCTGTATAATTGTGTCTGCCCCCACCTCCCAGATCTCTTACTCCCTGCTGGAGGATCGCAGTGGGGACCATCAGTATTTCCGTATCGACCCAGAGCTGGGGTTCATCCACACTCAGGCCGTATTTGACCGTGAGACCAAAAGCTCGTACCTGTTGGAGGTTCAGTCTGTAGATGGATGGGAGTCAGCGCGGCCCGGCAAGCATGGGCAGCCCAACTCTGGTAAATAAGACCAACACTACACAGAACATCTTGTAACTGGATCTATAACTAAGTTGTGATTCCTGTTGTGTTTTTGCTAAGTTTCTTCAGTACTGAGCCTGACTCTTAATAACAACAATTATATAAAGCTGCCAGGTAGGACCTAGGTTTAATTCCTTCAGCTGTCCACTAGTCTAGTTATGATATGCACAACGGAGAAAATCATTTGAATGTAATATTTTGCAGGTTTTAGTTAAATTGTTAGTATGTGTGACAATTTCATTTTGGAGAAAGAAAATGTGCATTTTTTTTTATTGGATAAAATGGATATTAACAAAGTTTATCTTTGAGGACATAATTTGCAGTTGAAAAGAGGTGATCAATCGCAATCTATGGTATTGCAATACTCAACATATTGCAAAATGTTAAGAATCACAATAATATTGTACTGAAGTGACAATATCACATCATTCGGGGTCTGTTTAGTCCCACCTGTACTGTTAGCATTGACTGTAATACTGCTAAGAAATGTTTGTTGCACTGAATGAAGAGCAGGTGAAACAACATTACACCAGGAAAAGTGTTTAGTCAGAACCTATTTATGCTAATGACTTTTATATAACCTGCGTGAGCTCAGATTGTAGAAATGCAAACCTATCGATGTAATGGATATGAGTCGTAATCTACTTTGCGTTTGTGTAGCGATGGTGGCTCCTCATATAGTGACTGCAAAATAGAGCGAGCACAGAGGAGGAGACGGCTGCAGATAGCTGCTCCGTACTCTTCAGTCTGAAGCTCCAAATCTTCATTGAAGGCAGCAGTAATCTCTGTTTTCCTTTCTGTCGCTTTCCCACATCTGCTCATCTCTCTCTTCGAAAGGACCAAAGGCCACCTTTCTCTTTCCATCTTTCTCTCTTGCACCCCGTCTCCCTCCATCTCTCTATTTCTCTCTCATTTGCTGCCAGATGAAATGCATACATGCGCTGGCTGAATATAGACGCGAAGAAACAAACAGATGTTGAGACAGATGGGTGGATGGAGAGAGGTGTTGAAAAACAGCAAAAACACACCAGGATGTATTTTTAATAAATATGATCATAGATTATTAACAGACCCTCTCTCTCGGTCTGACTCACTGACATTTGTGGCAACGTAAACAGAAGTTAAATATTAAGAAGAGGAGAGGCGGCAGGAAAGCTGCCAGAGTTATTTATTTGTTTCTGTCATATTAATAATAAATGAGGTGGCATGAAGGAGGATGGATGACAGGCAAATTAACAGATACTTATCACTGATGCAAACACCCACAAGTGAATGTAACAGAGATGTAAAGTGGGAGGAGCTCTGGTTCCACATGATTTTCTTCTGGGAAAAAAAACATGCGACTGACAGTGGAAGCACTTCTCGCCATCAAAATTCTGGAGGCGCCATGAGTGTTAGTCTACTTACTTTTTCTCTAAAAAAGTAATCCTGTTACTTTACTGATTACTTATTTTCAAAAGCAATTAGTTACTTAGTTACTTTTTAAAATCATTATACACAACCTGAATGCGTAATAAAGCAACAGACCTTTCAGCTCAATTCTATTTTTTCATCATATAAAATTGAATCAAATGGAAAGCCTCTTTTTAGAAATTGTTTTATGAGTTTTAATCTTTTATTTTTTTCACATTGCATTAAGCAAAAATTGCATCATATGCAACAGTCTTTGACTTGAAGAAATTCTATAACTTTTAATCCTATTTTCTGCATATTTCAGCATATAAAATAAAATAATGTTTCGTGTTTACACTCTTTCAAATAGATGCAAGTAAAACACAGCAAAAAATAAATAAAATCAAAGACTCAGCGGCACGAAGTCCTGTTGCTCTTAAATTTATTTTCACTTGTTTAGCAGGAGTGGGGCAGGTGGAGCTTTGCCGAGTGCAGCAGCGGTCTGTCAGTGGGGGGATCCGGGGGTTTCTCTGTGAATTTCACATTCCCGTGGCAGCGTGCTCTGTACTTGCTCGGATTTGAAGTTTACATTTTCACTGTAGAAAGAAGTTTTCTTCCCATGCAGGCTGTACAGCGGATGCTAATGTTTTGGTCACTTTTTATGGTCTAAAACTTAAATTAATGTAAGTACATCCACGCTTTGGATTACAGTAACGCTTTACTTGTAACTGCCAGCAAGGCAGATTTTTATTTGGATAGACATATGCAAAATGAAAGATACATTTCTCAGTAGCAAAGATGGTTTAAACCAGGGGTGTCCCACTCCAGGCCTTGAGGGCCGGTGTCCTGCAGGTTTTAGATGTGTCCTTAATCCAACACAAAATTATAAATGGCTAAATTACCTTCTCAACATGTCTTGAAGTTCTCCAGAGGCCTGAAACTAATCATTTGCTTCAGGTGTGTTGACCCAGGGTGATATCTAAAACCTGCAGGACACCGGCCCTTGAGGCCTGGAGTTGGACACACCTGGTTTAAATGAAAAGTGTCACATTAGTGATCATATTGGACATTATTTAACGGATAAAGGTTCATTCTCACAGAAAATATAGACTTGAGAAAAGTATTTGGTCCCGAATAAATAAATAAATAGTGTAGGCTCTTGTACAATCATATTTTGGGAAGGAAAAAGGTCTTATAGTCAGGATCTAGAAAAGTGTGGAAGTGCCTTTAGCTAACTTGATCTCTGACCTCAGTAAACATTTTACTGATGATTTTATTGCCTTTATTATGAGTTTTAAGTGCAACTGAAGACAGCATGATGTTGATTTCATAATTTTAGATCTCAATTAGATTAAAAGCAGGCTATGTTTTAGGGAACAGGTAGCTTTGAGTTTCAGGCCCATACATTGCTTATCCTGTCCTTTGGCAGTTCAATCCCTGGCTGTTCCAGTCTGCATGCCAAAGTATTCTTGGGTGAGACACTGAACTCCAGTTTGCTGTCTGATGCAGCCATCAGAGTGTGCGTATTGGATAGAAAGCACTTAGGTAGAGCATAGGTAAAAAAAAAAAAAAAAAAGAGCTTAAATGAATGGGTGAAAGAGGCAAGTTGTATAAAGTTCTTTGAGTGCTCAAGTAGAATATGCATTTTTATACATTCAGTAGTCAAAAAAGTCAATTTATGACTGCTGAAAAGACAAGAGCATTAACAAGCCTTAATGTGGACTCAGTGTAACTCATCTCAACTGGAATTACAAGGAATTACAGTGCTTCCTCTGGTCCTCAGAGAAATTCAGCCATAGTCACAAGTACAATCTATGGCTTAGAGCAAAAAGCAGGTTTGAATGATTATATTGGTGGATGTTCGGAATAAGCTTTATATAAGATAGAAAAAGGAGCTTATATTGCTTCCCCCTCTAAATTGTGGCTTTGGTGTAGTAGTACATCATCCATCCATCCATCCGTCTTCTTCCACTTGTTCCATTCAGGGTCTCTGCTGGTCTGGAGTCTGTCCAGCTGTCATTGGCTAACAAGTGGGATGCTATGTAATGTTATGTTTTGTAAAAGAGTTTTATCACTTTTATACCAGTGAAGACTTTTAGCATTTCAGGTAAGCAAGGTCAGCATATCGGGTAGCAACATCATCCCAGCACACATAAATTGCTTTGCAACACCAAGAGATGTTGCAAACTAGAGACAACAGACAGTCAATTAGTCAGAAAGGATAATTCTGATTAACACTGTTTTCAGAGGCACAAAGCTGCTACTCGCAACTCGTGTTGGGGTGGATTTGGGTTCATAGTTTTAACACATGCATGGCACGAAAGTGTGAAAACATGGATGAGTGGGCATCATTAACAGATGAGAGGGAGGATAAGGGGATGACTGCTACATCTGCTTTTCCACTTCCTGTATTCATGTTTCGCCTCTTCTTACCTTTTTCTCTCCGACAGACTCCGACACTTGAAAAGCTCTGGCATCTGTGACTTGCTTTGTTATAGCTCCAAGGGCTGCATTAGCTTGCTATTTGTGCCGCGAACTGTATACCAACTCTTCCACCCTGGTTTAAATATTTTATCTCATCTTAAAGCTGTTTTGCAAATTATGCTCGTTTTGATACAGATATCAAAGGAAATATGGTGTGTTGGGTTGCTCAACTGCTGAGCGTTACACTGATCCCCCCAGGGTGCTTCATACTCTGCTTCAGCCTGTGGTTGCATGCTGTAAAGAAGCAGAACCAGCTGAATTTACCAGTAACACAGAGTGAAAATGTGGAGACAGATGGCAGATATAAAAGCACCGGAAAGACAACAATTATATATATTGTGAATGCATGAAGAAAAGTCTACCTTTTTATCTGCATCACTGCAAATGATAGTTTCCTTTTAAAAAGGTGATGGAATAAGAACAGCCTCATCTTAATAATAGTGTCTCTGTCTTACTTTTTTTTCCAGACACAGCATACGTACGCATTTTTATTAGCGACGTCAACGATAACAAGCCGGAGTTTGCACAGGCCTCCTATGAGGTCGATGTGGATGAGGACGCTGATGTGGGCTTTGCCATTCTCACAGTCAGCGCCAACGACGGGGACGAAGGTGGGTGGCACGGATAAAGGATTCTGTATGTACTTGTGCATTTTGGGATATGTAGGAGTGATGATGGCGATGGCACTGTATGTTCAATATTGAGCACATTTTCTCCAGCTCATTGCTGAAGTGTTTTGCTTTCCCTTCACCAAAGAAAAACTTTCACCCTTCACTGCTTTTGTCTAACCCCCTATTACTTTGAGGAAAGGTTTGCAGTGTAAAACATGTAATAAAAAAAAACTGCAATACGAGAGGTTGAAACAGAAAACTGAACTCTTTTAATAAAACCTTTCAATGGTTTAAAAAAAAAACATCTTTACTGTAGTCAAGGATTCTTATTCTTACTACAGCCTTTAAATTCCTGCTATTAATGTTGTCATTTTTAAAAAGTCATCAGTGGCAAATGGGTTTTATTCTAAAATAAACACTGTTTTCATTTGAGAAGGTGGTCCTGAGTTGATGTACCAGGTACTTTTAATTCCAGACATCTTAAAGACTGGTTCATCCTTTCACTGAACTTCCCTAATTAAAACCACTAATTATGGAGCCATGTTAGGATATAAGAGCTTTCCAAAGTCCCAAAATGAAAAAAATTATCTTTGTGGGGGAACACGCCAAGAAACTCAGCTGTCATGGCCAGAGGCAAATGTCAGCTCATGACAGAAAAGACAAGACCATAATTGCACTCAGGAAGAACACACATCTCTAACAGCTAATATTTAATGCATGTTTCCTGAAGTGGTAGCGACAGCAAGGAACAAAATCTCCAGATTGTAAATAAAATAAAATATTAAATGCTCACTATAAGCAGCCAAAGCTATTTACAGTGGTGGGTGACTGAAACCGAGCTGAAAGAGAGTCTACGAGTCACGTTTGGACTTACTTGGGCAGAGAGAGGCGTGTGGGAAACAGTAGCTCTTTTTTGGCTATCAAAGCAGAGTGAATTAATGCCTTTGAGATAAAGAAACTGAACTGGAGTTTAAAAAATTAATAAAAAGAGCTTGTATGTAATACCGGAAAGATTCCCTCTATATTTATTTAACACTGTTTCATTTGACTTTTGAACATGAAAAGTTGAAAACTGATACATGTTCATCATCATAAGGTCAAAGGGAACCTAATTATGTTCATTTCTAGCTCCATATTTTTATTCCTGGATTCTTGGACTAGAATAGGTTTACATATCACAACTCCTTAGTTCTGAAGTAAACTGTAGTCATGGTAAAAAGTAGTAGTACACCTGCTTTCACTTCAGGTTTCATATCGGGGGGGAAATAGAAATGATCTAGTCTTCCCTGGTCTGTCTCTCTCCATGTGTTTGCTCCATGTGTTGTCCAATTATTTGGATTTTCTCTGTATTATTGTAGGGTCCGTACCATACAGTATAAAGTGCTTTGATGCACTTTGGTGCTATATAAATAAAACTGAATTGAATTAATAAAAACTAAGCCAAAATGCAGAAGTAGTGTGTGAAAAACTGAGTACATCTCTTGATATAACAGCTTGTTCGAAACACTTTTAGTAGCAATAACTTAGAAGTAATCATCTTCTGTGTCACCACAGCATTTCAGTCGGGTTGATGTCTGGACTGGGCCTTTGCAGCACCTTGATTCATTACTTTTTCAGCCATCCAGTTAGGATTTGCTGGTTTTTGGGATTATTGGCCCATGGCATGAGCCAACTCGGGCCAAGCTTCAGCTGTCGGCCAGGTGGCCTAACATTTGACTCTAGAAGACTTTGGTATACAGATGAGTTCATGCTCAACTCAATGACTGCAAGGTGCCCAGGTCTCTGGCTGCAACACAAACCCAAATCATCACCCCTCGACCGCTGTTCTTGATGTTCTTGTTGGTGTGAGATGTTTATGCTGATATGCTGTGACTGCAAACATGGTACTGTGCATTATGTGTACTTTGGCATGCAGACCGGAACGGGCAACGATCGAATCCAACAACCTTCCCTTTAGTAGATAACTTGCTCTGCTTCCCAAACTACAGCTGCCCCAATATGATAGGGTTGTGCTGTTCCTCTGAAGTTGTATTTACCTAATTTTCAGACCTGCAAAGAAGTAGATTATTTTTATTATGTCCTGAAGAACAGAGAGAGCTGTGTATAATAGGTCCTCATTAGAGTAATAAATGCAGTTTTTGCAAACAACATGGATTTTCAGCCACCACAGGCCAATTGTATTGATTTATTTCCATATGATGAGATTAACATTGACTTTTCTTTTGTGTCCATATGTAGGGTTTCAGTTCTTTACACGTTATTTAATTCAGTTTTTACTAATGTATTAATAAGTGACAAAACTTAGTAAATACATTAGAAACATGGATATAACATAACCAACAAGACAATAAAAGCAAGCTGGCTGACTTGCTACAGTGTGACCGGTTAAACCAAGAAGAGCATAGTACTTTTAAAAATACGTCTCATGTAACTTGCATAAAGCCCTATTTTATAACTCAGTGTATTCAGTTTTGATATCTGTTTTCTGTAATAAAACTTTAAAACCGGATTTACAAATATGCCCCTGTTCATGTTACTTTTAAACAAAAAATAGTTGTTTTGAACTTTTTGAAAGGCAGAAAAATATCATCCGTCTGAGAAAAAGAAATAGAAACACAGATGCTAGAAGCTCTTTATAGCTTGTAGCAGCTATATAATAAATTTAACTTTCTTCCTTTTTAAGATCTATTGAATGACAAAGAAGATTCCAAAAATTAGAAAGGAAACCTTCAAAAGATAATGTAGAAAGAGGTGTTTATGAATATAGTATATAAACTTACCTGCATCTGGTTTCATTTGGCCTGGAATTTGCACAGATTTATTTCTAGTGTTATTCAACAAAGAGCTTTACACTTACAAGCCACACCCACACATTGACTCACATTTCCTGCAGTTTTATTTGTGTTAGTCTGATCACTGCTCATTTGTCAGCAAGCTTCCAGCAATCTGCCACTGTTGACTCAAACAGGAAACACAACTGCTGCAACTGAACTTGCGTGCAGTGATTTTTTTTTTCACCGCAATCCAGATGTTGTAGCCAGTCTTCTGCCTTAACTGTCGTTTATAATTGCACCTGTAATTCAAATTGAATTGATAAAATGTTTCTGCCTACACTAACAGGCTCCACTTTTCACTTCTAGGCTTTTTTTTAAAAAATTGTGCACATCTGGAACATATTACGTGCCAGTTAGGGATCGCCCAGGAATCGGAAGCAGTGCCTGTGTTACAGACAAGAGAGGAAAATTAACTGTCAGGGCTGCATTAAAAAGGGGGGCTGACTCTTTGGGCTTCCGTCATGATTCAGACCACTTCAGTTTCACTCAGCGCAGAAATGGTGTTCGTGTATTTACCAGTGGTAGTGTTTTTGCCGATAAAACGTCCAGTGAATTAAACCTGTAAGCAAGTCGCTCACAATCCTTTTTAAAAACCAAAGCTATTCACTATTTAGATTTATTTATCATTAAATAATTTTTTCTTTTCCAAAACGGTAAAAATAAGCCTTAGAGAAGTAATTTTAAATTTCTGCTCATCAGTGCTTGCCTTAATATGCACACACACACACACACACACACACACACACACACACACACACACACACACACACACACACACACACACACAGAGCAACAGACTGCTGGAGTTCAGAATAAAGTTACCACCACAGGGAGCTGTAATGTGTGTGCATGCTTGATTTTTCTTCTTTCCTTGCGAGGAGTGCAGAATGTTAAGTTAATGAAGGAGGGAAAGAAGGAGATTGTTGAAGTGATTTCTACACTGCTGCCAGTAATGAGGACAGAACGATGCCTGTTCATATCACACAGCTAATATATAGTAGTTAGCCACAGTCATTAACAGTCCATGTAAAATAATTGCTGAAACCACTAGAGACAAGTGCAGTTTGAAGATGTAAAATGTTTGCATAGTTTCAAATGGCAATTTTGAACCTCTAGCGCACACTCTAGTTAATGACTCCTTTGATTGTCTGACATCTTTAAGAATGTTTAATTTCACTAAATAGCAAATCAAAAAGAAATAATAGCTACAAAAGTTCTTAGTGACACAAGCCCACTGGCAGTAGTACCCCCTTTTCCAACTCCACTGCAAGAACTTGAAACATCATAGTCCCTAAACTGTTTTTAAGGCCTCTTTTAGTAATTGCAGTTTTTAGGTACTTTCCCAGACTAAGAGGAAGTAATACAGTGTACGATGGCTGGTCAAATACTTGACTGCAGCAGCAGCAACTTCCATTAAATAGTGTTAAACTTGACTGAAACACTGGCCATGTTAACAAGAGCACTTACCATTCTTGGGGAAATGAAGAGGAGGAGGAAACAGGATTAGAGAGAAATAAAGGTGAATGACAAAAGGTGGCGTTTCATTACCAGCTGCAGAGTTTCTGTTTGCAGTGCAAAAGCAAAGAGAATCAAAAGGTGTAGTTTAAGGAGAACCTCCCCAGCAGTTACTTACCCCCAACACTAGTTTCATCAAAGGTGATGTTTTTCTCTCTCCATGAAAGCTGAGTGCTGTTTACCTGGTGACTCGTGTCGCTGAATGTTCAATACAGCATAATTGAATATTTACTTTGATACTATTTTGTCTACATTACAATGACTTGAAAGGTTTGTTAGATCAAATATCAATTTAAAAAATCTCAAAACAAATCCCAAAATGGAAAATACTTTAAATTTGACTTTATGTTTTGATTATTGTATTTGTCTAGCATAAGATTACATAACAATAACAATAAAAATAGAAGTAGTTATGGTAGTCTATGGTATTAGACAGTGAAAAACTGTAAAAAGGCATTCATTTGAACTGCCAATAGGTCAAAAGTCAAAGTCAGCTGTATTGTCAAAGACCATATGTACAGTCATACACAGGAATTTGAAATTGCAATGCTCCCATGGCCCTCAGTGTACACTAAAACAAAAAGATAAAAATAAAATAGGAGTCTTATGTACAACACAATGAAAAGCTACATTTCTACATGATCTTCTTTGTTTTTACTTCCTTAATTAACAAATTAAGTGAATGAATTATAATAAGATGATAACATTTTGAGTAATTTAATGTTTAAGTGACCGTGAACACTTTGCTTTCAATTGTAGGGTTATTTATACCATAAATGGTTAAGTTTAAACAGGACTGCTTAACATAACTTGTAGTATTATATATGCAACTAAAATGATTTTAACAAACATATGTACTGCACTTTTAATCTGCTGTGGAAAATTGTATGAAAATGAAATAATGTTTTTAACAGCGACATCTTTCTCTACCTCATTTAATCAATGCAAAGCATTTTTAATAAAATCTATTAGAAGCTGATCAACAAACGTTCCCCTAAATGCAATTACGGATAAAGCCAAGGTCTGCATCTCAATCGCTGTTGCATCTACCACCCTAATGTTAATATGAAAGGGAAAGGAGAACCCTCTGAAGACGAGATGGGATTCACAGCTTATTAATGAGATGAAAGTCAAGGAAGAGGAGAGGAGAATGCTCTAATCCAGATCGTTTTGTACCGTCTGTCTGTTTTCATTTTAAATGAGACATTAGGGGATATACGTAATTGCATCCTTTCGGTTCACTCGCATTCTCTGTTTTTTTAGTTTGTCTGAATCTCTTAAGTATTTGGAAAACCGCTGAGACCTAAAGGGGGAAAAAACACAGCAGAGGGAGTGATACAGCGGTTAAAACAAACAAACAAATGGAGAGAAAATTAATGTTTTTCCCAGCTGTGCCAATTTTAAAACTCCCATCTCTCTAGGTGCTGTATTTCACTTAAACTGTAATATGCAGACAACAAAACACAAATCGAGGAGAGACAGACGCACAAATCTGTGACTCCAGAGGATGTTTTCTGGACTTATCTTAACCTTAACTGCTTATTCCCTGATCCAAGCCTAAACCTTAAAACACATATTAACCTTGATTTAATCATTTAAATGAGATGGATTTGTTTTTGTCCCCTATTAGGAAGAAACTTATTCATAATTTAACCTAGTAAAATGATTTACGCTCCCACAAAGTGAGAAATACTTGGAGCACACAAAAAAACACAAAGACGAGTGTCAGGCCATTTTACCTGATTTGAATCCAATAGAACACCATTGGGGCAATTTGGAGAATTCCCTTATGAAGAAAGTAAAAGAGCATCAGAGAGAAGAAAAAATGCCTCTAAGGAACAGCAAAACAACTCTCCATAAATCAGTGAAACCCCTGAAAACACAAGTAAAAAATGGAACATCCACAAAGAGGACTGAGATATTTCACCGCAAATAAAGATATAAACGAATTTCTTTTGTATCTTATATTCACATAAGATTATCAGCGACGTGGTAAATAACCAAAGAAAGTCCAAAACACTTAGTGGCGACTGGTGAAATAACCCCTTGTACACTTTTCTTAACTTAAAAGCAAACAGTGACAGAGAAGAGTATGGCTGATAGACATATGACAAGATGGTCATTACATTAGAGGGTTACCAAGGCAACCCGAGCCTGACACATCTGCTAACAACAAGCTATCAGCTACAAAGTGATGTGCGATGGGCAAAATGCTGCCTGCATAGACGTCCCTTTGGTTAAAACTCTAGTTAAGGCCCTCCTGTGTTACATGTGGAATACTCCCTGGTTTCCTGAATTTTGAGATGTTTTTAAGTAAGTTTCTATAATTATCAATTTAACAGTGTAAAGCTTTTTGCAGACTGTCAGGACAGACACTGTGTTTGTGTGTTTTTTGTTTTTGTTTGTTTTTTGTGTGGTCCAGATGCTGTGATTGTCATAGAGACCTAAATCTGTTTACGAGATTTCATCATGGGAGTGTTTCTTCCTCATGAGGGGGAACTCTTTAGAAACCCTCATGTGATACTGGCAGTGTGTTATGAATTACCATCATGCACTTATCTTGCTGGTTTCTGAATACTAGAAATTAATCCTGTTACACAATATTCTAGGACACACACACAGCGATCCACTATTTTGTATTCATGAAATGCAACCTAGTAATGCTACAACCTCTGTGCATTGCTATCTGGACTTTGCAGTCAGCAGGTTCTCCTGGCCAGGTTTAGGCCAAAATCTGGACCCCAACACAACAAATGTATCTCGGTGTAATCCAGTGGTTCTCAAACTCTTTACATCGTTCCCCACATGGCAGGAAGAAATATTTTCACGCCCCATCTAAACAAAACAATGACAGAAAAGAGCGGATCCATCTGACTCTGCCTCCGTTACAACATACTAGACGTGGGAGTAATAAACCGTTGTGGTGAAAAATTGTGTTGTTACATTACCGTTCAGTTTGGGGGTTACAACAGAACATGGTACATTGATTGTTCTCACGTATTATCAGACGGGATTGTTTCAATAAACCAAGGACATTTTGACTGATAATTATTTGTATTCTTCTGTAACTGTACAGAGCTAAAACCTCCAAAATATCAGGAGTAGTTAGTCATTATCAGAGGTGTTTGTGAACTAAAAATCAGGAATGTGGGATACTGTTTGTCCGTGATTTGGACAGCCCAGTGCGTGCTCCCGACGAAGGGGAAACAAATTCTGTCGTGGATACCTACTTTGGCACGACCTCGGACCACAGATTCGCACCTTTCAGTACACTCTGCAGCTATCTGTTGCAGCAGATCCACATATTATTAACATAACTGACGCAAATGTCTTTATTCCGCCGTAAAAGTGATTCTGATGTTAAACATTAGTTCCGCATGACTTTTCTGCCAGGTGATTTGCGCCCCACCTGTCAAAACTCTGGTCAAACTCTTTGAGAACCACTGGTGTAATCTGACCAAAGAATGTGCTCCTGATATTCATCAGGCTTCTTTTCATTTTCTTTGGCAATATTTAGTATTGAAGTATTACATCAAAGCACTAGAGAGGGTTTATTTCTCGGACTATTAAGATATTACGCAGTGTCATTTAAACTCTGCAAGCTGCCAGAAACATTCATGTTAGGTCAATGTTTGATTCTAAATTGACAGTGAGATCGTTCATAGATTAGAGCCTGATTGAATGTGGGTTGTACTCTGAATTGTACAAGCCATGTTTGTGGTCAATACGAACTCTTATTTGCACTCGTTGACCTGGTAAGTCTGAAGTTATTGTTTTATGTATTGTTTTTTTAAATGATTGAACAAGTAGCAGACTGCCCATAACGTTATTTATTTGGAGGAAATCACTTTTGATTAGTGGTACTACAGCTCTTTCCGGACCTCGTGATTGCTGCCGCAAACATTTTGCTCAGATTGTGTCAGTTCTTTCCAGTGTGGAAACATAATGTAGGTCCATAGGGTTAAAACTGAGAAAATTCTGAAGTTTAGAGGTAATTTTTACAATGCAGATTTGTAGGGTTTCTGTCTATACAGGTTTTCTAATTATTGTCTCATGTGTCTACGACCTGTGAGCACAGTTAGAACTCTGTTTAAAAGACACATAAAAAAGTACTTTACATATTGATAAATGGCATTTTATGCGATCTTGAACTGGGTGCACTCACTTTTGTTGTATTTTGCTACCTTTATATGAATTCCCACATGCGTCTTTGTTAATGTAAACACCACCGTCTGAATTCTGTTCACATTCCTCTGACAATAAGTTTACTTTGACTTCAGTAAGTCTGCTAACGGTGAAAGGTTTTATTCTTGACTGCACAATAGGTGTTCTTTAGGACACAACTTTTCCAAAACCATCGGTATCATGGAAATCATTCATCTTCAGTTGAAAAGAGAGCTTAGTGTCATTTCCTTGAGAGTTATGATATTAAGAAAATATCCACAATTCGGCATTTATACAAAACCACTAAACAGCTTTCAGTGCAATGTTACTTGAATGGGCTGTAAATGGTAAATGGCCTGTATTTGTATAGTGCTTTACACAACCAGTCATCCACCCATTCACACACACATTCACACACTGGTGGTGGCAGCTACATGTAGCCACAGCCACCCTGGGGCGCACTGACAGAGGCGAGCACCCAAGTCCTAACACTTACTTTGATGTCTTGTGCAGTTTGTTCCCATCCATGCTCACAAGCAATACACACTACTTCTACCAAAGACTGCGCCCGACATAGAAAGCTAATAGATAACATTAACAACAACAATTAGGAGATGGATTGTATTTATTGGTATTTTTTGCAGTTTTCTGGCTTTGTAACAATGTTAACGCCCTTAAAAGCAATTTAAATCCCACTGTTGTCAGATTTAATAGCTTAAAAGGCTGGATTGCTATAATCTTCTGATTGATAATTGATGTTTTGTGATCAAGTATCTGGGATCCATCCAGGAATAATTGGTAGTACATTTGCATGCTGCACTTTTTAATTATTTTTAGTGAACAAGTGTATTTTTTAAATATCCCATAAAGAAGAACAAGTATTTGATTTAAAGTCTTCAGTTTGAAGAATAAACAGTATGCATAAATTTCTCTTTTTAAAAATGGGTGAATTTCTGTGTAGTTTGGAAGGATTGGTAGAAATAATTGGCACATATCTATTTGTATTGTTGGTAAAGGTCATAATTGATTTTGTGATCAAATTGTTAGAGTCAGAGGTAACGTAAAGCCTTTTTCTTTTCTGTGAATGGCTCTAAAATATCTGATTTTTACTTTTCAAGAGATTTCTTGTCACGTGGATGAAATTCTTACATGTTAGGCAATGGCAATCACCTCTGTAAGGACGGACGCTGGCTCCTTTTCAGATCTAAGACTTAATATCTGAATTCTGTTCTGTCAGCTAAAGCAGGCTGCTGTCTGTCCCTGTTAACTGAGACAGATCTTGGGTCTAGCAGAAACCAGCAGTACTGAGTGAAATGGGTACTGCTAGCCCGTGGGGGATCAAGCCTTCACCAAAGCTCTTTCTTTTTACAAATACAAAAACTAAACTCCATAACTTTTCCTCTCTACAGCTCCAAAAAGATTTACATACTATACTTTGGTTTATTTCTACTGTCACTGTTAATTTGTCTTCATCCTTACACTGGTTTGCAGGTGGAAACGCTAAGCTGCGGTACCAGATCACATCAGGAAACACAGGAGGGGTGTTTGATGTGGAACCAGAGGTGGGCACTATCTTTATAGCCCAGCCTCTGGACTACGAACAGAACAAACGGTAGGAACACACTCAGAGAAGAATCCTCCAAGCTTGCTGAACGATTGTCCATCCCTGACAAAGTTGAAACTTGTGTTCAGGTACAAGCTTCATCTTCTGGCTTCAGATGGGAAGTGGGAAGATTACACGACTGTGACAGTAAACGTGGTCAACAAGAATGACGAGGCTCCGGTGTTTACTGTTAACGAGTACTACGGCAGCGTAACAGAGGAGCTGGATGGTTCTCCAGTGTTTGTGTTGCAGGTACAGTCCAAGCTTACTAGTATTGTTTCTTCATATGACTAGTAAGAGAAGGAATAAACTATATTCTACATAAATATGTTCACTGATGCATTGCTGCTGAGTTTTGTCAGTTTATTTATTTGCCACTTTGAGCTACAAACATGAAAATAAATAGCACTACAGGCCAACAGAGAAGACGGTATTTAAGTTTGAGGTGAACTCTCCCTTAAACCTCTCACGCTTCTCAAAAAAAAGAGTAGAGGCTATGCAGCAAATAATGTCACAAAGGTTGTTTAAACAATGCTGTGTTGGTACTAAGAGACCCAAGATAATATTCCCCACAACATCACAGCACCAGCCTGAGCCACTCATACAAGACAGGATGGATCCATGTGAAAACTGACTCATCGGATCAGGCTATAGCTTTTCAGGTTTCTGTTGTCCAATTCTGGTGAGCCTCAGTTTCCTGTTCTTAGCTTACAGGAGTGGCTCCCGGTGTCTTCTGCTGCATGCACTTCTGCATATTCTGGTTGATAAAATTAGTTGTTGCGAGTTGCTGTTACCTTCCTATGAGCTCATATCTATCTAGTCAATTTGCTTTGAGCTCTGGCTGCTCTAAACTAAGTTTTCTTTCTTTCTTTATTTAGTTATTGTTTGTGGATCTGCATGATGTCACAGAGAGAAGATATATTCATACGAGCTTTGATTGTTACACCGAAGCCCCACCAACCATGTCAATCAGTAGAAAGTTGGCTTAAAGAGAAATGAGCCAAAGCAGCTTGTTTTAGACGCAGGGTGAACTTAAGGGGGTGAATAAGTGAGGGTTATTTTAAACAATGAATTATACAGAGTTACTCTGGTATAGCCCAAGCATAAAAATATGCAGCTGATACTGATCATAACAGGTTCTCTTCAAAGAAGCAACCGGAGACATTTTTTAACCAGCGCCTGTAGCTAATATTAAGCAGTATTTTTAATTTAATAACATTTAACAGCTGCCAGAAGAAAAAGAGAATTTTATTTTCTACCGCTCTCTGGTCCTCGGAGGAGTAAGATGTCTAAATAGAAAGTCTTAGGTAGACCACAACAGTAACACAGGTAAATCTGATGTCATTTCCCTTTTACAAACCCACGTAAAACTCAAACTGTTTCTTTTGTTTAACTGCACATTTGTTGATTATGTTGAAGGAGGTATTTGAGTTTTGTTGACTATGTGGGTTATTAAATTGTACATGTGTACACATCAAGTTTGGGTTTCACAAATGTCTCTAATATGTGGATTTAATACTCGTCTGTAGAAGCACACATACATTTTTGCTCTCAGTCATTCTGCAATTACTGTGTTAAGTTAAAGCAACTTTGGCCTGACCTGATGTTACTGCTGCTAATGTGTTGAAGATGAGCAAAATGTGCAGACAGAAGAGGGGGAGGAAAGGTGAGGCTTGGGGTTAAAAAGATGGCCCTTTGCCAGATTTAAATACCAGAGAGTACAAAGCTGCACAGGGCACTTATGGAGTGCTGTGAGTCGTGATATCACAACCAAGTCAGCAACGGTGTAAAAGCTCCGTGATTGTAAGATTGTTGCCTCGCCTGGTTCACTGTGCCTTTCACATTGTAGGTAACGGCAACTGACCCAGATAAGGACGCTGACCAGGAGGCCCTGCGTTACTCTCTCCACGGCCAAGGTGCAGACAGTGAATTCATAATTGATGAGGTCACAGGGAAGATCTATGCCCAGCGGACGCTTGACCGTGAGGAGCGCGCTGTCTGGCGTTTCGTTGTCCTGGCCACAGATGAGGGCGGCGAAGGTCTGACGGGTTTCACAGATGTCATCATCAATGTATGGGACATAAATGACAACGCGCCCATCTTCACGTGCGCTCCCAGCTGTCACGGAGAAGTAGCAGAGAACTCAGCAGCAGGGACATCGGTGATGGAAATGACGGCGACCGACCTGGATGACTCAGCTGTGGGGCAGAACGCTGTGCTCTCTTACAGGATTGTGGGTAGTTTAGATGCCACTAATGCAGAGCTGGGCGGAGTCCCCACCTTCTCAGAAATGTTTACCATCAATCCCACCACAGGCACCATCACTGTAGGCATAGGTGGGCTAGACCGGGAACAAGTTGAGTCTTACCTCCTGGTGGTAGAAGCCAGGGATGGGGGAGGGATGGCAGGAACGGGAACTGCTACTATTCTGATCAAAGATGTGAACGACCACGCTCCGAGGTTCACTGATCACTCCTGCCTGGCAAGGATTTCTGAGAACGCAGAGCCCAATGCAGAGGTGGGTGGCTGGTGTTGCTATCACAAAAACAATACTCCTTAAATGGTAAATGGCCTGCATTTGTATAGCGCTTTTCTAGTCCTTAAGGACCCCAAAGCGCTTCACACTACATTCAGTCATTCACCCATTCACACACACATTCACACACTGGCGATGGCAAGCTACATTGTAGCTTGCCATCGCCCTTAAGACAGCTCACTGCTCGTTTTCTTATTGGTGGAGTTGTTGCAAAGCAGCATTCCCAGTATATGCTATCAGTTATTTTTCTAACTAGTCTCACACCGTTTTTCATAGATAGGCCATTCATACCTCAGAACAGCTGTCTTGATTGTGTTCTGTGTGCTTCAACTCAGAATAGACAGCCAGCTATCTCTTACTTCTTTCATGTTGGCTTAGTGTCAGAATTACCACTCGCTCACCACTCTCTTGTATGTTGAAGGACCTGAGTTCAAGTACAACATGAAGCATTTTTCATAATGGCTTTTCTTTATTGTGTTTACACACAAACACGTTTTTCAGAAATCATTTTTTCCTCTCCTTTTAATTTCAGACAGAAAACGAAACATTTTCCTGCGCAGAAAATTTTTGCAGCTTTAACCCTTGTGTGGTGTTCGTATTTTTGTTACTCAGCCAGTGTTCATGGGTCTGGTGGACCCACTAGAGTTTTGGCTTTCCAAATTAACACTATCAAACAATTTTATGTTAAATTACTCAACAGATGTTTACTTCATCCCAATTACAAGACATATGAACAGCAAACATGATTATTTTTTTCCCTTTACCTTTGTTAGATCACATTTATGAATTAATGTGCTTCTCGTTTTTCTTTTATATAAAATGTTATAAATAAATCAGTTATAATCAAGTGGAGTGAGTGGAAAGACACAACACATTTACACGTGAAAAAATAATTAATTGTTTAATTTTTCTTTTGAAAAAAACTGAACACGGGTCTCACAGACCCGAACACCATACAAGGGTTAATACAGCAAGATAAATGTCCCTGAGCAGTGAAAGGGACAAAAATTATTACAACCACTCAGTTTATGAGTGTGTTTCAGAGCCAACCTCCTTCAACTTTGTTTGGCAGGTTCTATACTTTTATACTTTTTGGCCACACCAGGGGCAAGCTGCACATCGAGTCCAACAGCAGCAACAATCCCAACAATTCCTATTGTTGGAATAGTTGCTGGTACAATTCCTATATTTAACATCTGCAACAAAATCATCCCAGATCTTTTAGTGTCGCCTTTTTTAGCTGACACTAAAAGATCTGAAACAATAAAACCAAAGGCATCAACAAGCACAGAACTACAACATTGTGGTAATTTGTTTATTAGTGTGTTTGAAAAACAAAAATAAATAACAAGAAAACATGCAAGTTTGGCTGCATTCCATTGTGACCAGATATAATTATTTTTTGGAATCAAACTTGCTGAATGGCTCGTGCATTATGAGAATGATTGGATTCTGGTATCTTCACAAATCTTGAAATTAAATTCACATTAAAACTTAACACCTAATATTCATCTGACAAGCTGCAGGTTTCATTCGTGTTTCTTACAGGAGATTATTAGACCAGCCATGACTTTTAATCAGACCTCAAAATTCATAGGTTCAGAGGTGAGTTCTTTGTTTTCCTAAGTGGAACTAGTTTGCAGTAGGGTTGTCTTAGAAAAGCAAGAAACTCTTGATCACCAGTTTTACATGAGAGATAGATGCTCAGAGGAGGGAACTGCTATTCCATTGTTAAATGGGCCTTTATGTCAACGTTTTCAGTACAATTCAGTTTTATACTGCACTGCATCATGGGAAGTCCTCTGTGTGGATGGGGCAGGGATATTGATAATCCTATTCTTAACAAATGAACACAGTCGGGAGTTATTTTTGCAAGCTTTCCTGTATCATATTGAAAATGATGGATAATTTGCTCTTGTCAGAAATGTGCAGAGACAGTCATGTCCATGTTTATCGTAACTACATTCAGAAAACCTGGGTTATCTTTATTGTTCGGAGATTTAGCACTTTGCTTTTTATTTTTTTATTGTCAAAATGTAAATAGCCAGTTCCCTTAACACAATGTAATTGCTGGTTGTAACTTGTTCTAAGGTCTTGGATCTTGCAGCAGAGGACAGGGACATTGGTGAAAACGCCCAGCTGACCTTTAGTGTTGTGTCTGGAGACCAGGAGCAAAAGTTCTATATGGTCAGTCACAAGCAGGAGCAGCGCGGCACCTTGCGGCTTAAGAAACGTCTGGACTACGAACGGCACAGCGAGCAGAGGTTCAACCTGACACTGAAGGTACGTGGAAGGCATTTCAATTACAAAGGCTTTCACTATTGAAAATGACTTTGATTCAGATTTCTCTCTAATTCATTGGATTCCTTTTCATAATAGTCATGTGAACCTTCAGCTGACAGTATGAAACATGTGAATGGAAGATGGAAAATTACACAGAATTTAAGGTTTTAAAAATAAATTGATTTTTAATCAGCGTTTAAAGTTTGGCTGCATTCACATGCAGAACAATCCTGGAAAGTTTTGAGTATTGTCAAAACTGATGGGAGGACAGGCTTTTAGAATTTTGTAAGCAATGATCATAAATCTCATAAACCAACCTGTCAGCCCTTCCATCAACAGCTAACGTAAAGAGTTGTGAAGGTGAAGACAATAGCATAAAGGCAGTCTGTCAGTGTCAGTGTCATATGTCAGTTACAGATAAGAATAAGAAAAGTCCCCCAGGCAAGTTTTTATACTGGTAGAACTGACAGAAAGTTGCTGGAAAGTAACCTCGAATTCTAAAAGGATATAAATGGATATAAGTGTTGCACACCCAGAGGAACCCAGAGGAACCAAGGGGAACCAAGGGGAACCCTCTATCTGCTTTTTTATAATTGATGATTTAAAAAAATTCACCAATGCTTTCGAACTGGCCATTTTGAAGACAACTTAAGCTGCTCTTCCTTTATGATATGAGCCAATCCAAACACTTCCTCCTACATATAGTAGTCTTAATTCTTTTCTTTGATTCTTAGAAGTTACAAGAATACAACCAAATTACACTGGTTGTGTCACATAAAGCCTTTCTACTCTTAACATTGCGGTTTTTGTGTATTTCCTTGGATATTTGCAGTCAAGCTTCTCACAGAAACGACTGCAACATGCTAATTAATGTTTTTAACTTTCCCAATGGTGAATAATTGGCTTCATACTCTGATTTAATATTTTTCTTTTTACGCCTCCTTAACCTCTTAAAATTAAATTAAAATTAAACTCTACTCTTGTTTGGTTACCTCGTTAAGGGCAACAACATTTTTGTTGTCCTAAACAAACAATCCATAAGCCACATCCCAATAACAACTTTGTCAAAGTGATGCAAAAATCTCGTGGCATGACACTTCTTCTGTGAAAAAATTAATGTCTTTATTTGCTTTTGTCTGATTATTTTAGGTAAGCTGTTGGCTCTGGAAACTTGGAAGTCTGCTCGGGAAAATAATTGCAAAAACAATAACTGTTTAGTGCACTGTGAAATTATTTTGGCTCTAATTACAAGAAGTAATTAGATCTTTGTTATTATGCATGTGTGTGATATTTGTGCGCTTCCTGTTTTAGGTTGAAGACCTGGACTTCTCCAGCCTTCTGCACTGTGTGGTGGAGGTGGAGGACTATAACGATCACGCTCCTGTCTTCATTCCACACTTCATGTCACTTGCTCCACTACCTGAGGACATTGTTGTGGGAACCAGTGTGGCCCATTTAGTAGCCAGCGACTCTGATTCAGGCCAGAACCGTGACATCACCTATAGCTTGTCAGAGGACTCAGACCCTGAGGGTCTGTTCACCATTGATCAGTCCGGTCTGCTGTCAGTGGCTCGGCCTCTGGATCGGGAAAGGATACCCCAGCATCACTTAGTTGTCATTGCGACTGATCACGGTGTTCCAGCTCTGACAGGCAGCGCCACAGTTCAGCTGCCTCTGTTGGATGTGAATGATAACGGACCAGAGTTTGAAGCAGCGTACTCTCCAATAGTCTTTGAGAATGTGTCTGGACCGCAGGTAGGTTTAATCCCATATAGCATACTGTACTGTTATGTATAGATTTTCATAAAGACGAAGCAAATGATAATGATTGACTGTGTAGTTAAAAAATCTTCAGTGAACAAAGCTACAACCCCTCATCCTTTTTCATCTTGTTTAGGTAGTAAGGTTGAACCAAACGTCGACCCTCCTTCAAGCTGTGGATCACGACTCGCCTGAGAATGGTCCTCCTTTCCACTTTGCCGTCCCCCCTGAATATCGCTACAGCAACGATTTCTACCTTCAGGACAATCTCAACGGCACAGCCACACTAACAGCTTTGAGGACATTTGACCGCGAGCGCCAGAAAGAGTTTCTCATTCCTATTATTATGAGTGACAGTGGAAGTCCAGCCAAGACGGTGACCAGCACCCTGACTGTGACCATCGGTGACCAAAATGATCATGCACACGTGGCAGGGGAGAAGAAAATTTTCATTAATAGTCACAGGGGTGAGTAGGCGGTGGTGAAAAAGTAAAACTGAATGCATAAATGTACTTGTTTTTCACCAATTAGTGTGTTTTCATAATATTTGGAAGTCATTATAATTCACATTTAAATCCAGGTAACTGCCCAGCCCGACTCTGTGCTATCAACAATCAGCTTGGGTGTCCTTGAGGCAAAACCACCTTTTTCTGGCCTTCACAGATTAGCTGCACGACACCGATTGGAGGGTTTATTTGAAAATTCCCTTTTGTCTTTAGGGTGATTTTATTTTACTTTGTCAAATTAAAAGTCTGTCTCTTTGTGAATTTAACATTATTTGACAGACGGAGGTCGGTGGGAAAGTTTTAAAATGTCGCTCAACCAGCATCTACTTAATAAAACAGCCTTCATCTACTTTTTAAAGCACATTTTGAACTTTGCCCTCAAACTTTTCTCTCTCTGTAGGTGACTCTCTTAGTGCCAGCTAATTAATTCCTAATCAGTGAGCAGTAATTAAAACACACAAACAGACACACACACACACACACACACTGTGTTTATTGTGTTTTTCACCTCCGCCTCAACTCTTCCATTGTCACTACATCATCATTCCCCACATGATCACTATTTAGTTGCCGTGACTCCCACGGTGCCGTTCTAAGGGTCACAAAGGCAAATAGTGCTCGATTTGACACACAGTTAATTACACTTTAAATGTTTATTCTCTGACAGCGTACTGCGTTTCTGGTCTGTCTGAACTCAGGCAGTGAATCTCAGATTTTTAGTCCCAGAAAGCGTCCATGTAGTTTTCAGACTTACACAGGCTTCACGGCACACTGCGTTGTCAGTTAGGTTGAGTTATGCATTAGAAGTACACGTCAGGCAGTTAAGGCCTTGCTGCCTCTCTGTTGATAGGTACAGTACGTCGCTTTTGTTTATATGCTTGCACTTGGATTAGCAATGCTTCATCTTCTTTTGCCATTCAGAGCTACAAATGCACATTTCAGTGGTTTTGAACTCTTCTCAAAAGTTAAGTTTCACAAAGACAATCCAGCTAAAATTCAACATGTCAAGGTCTGCCTTTTAAATTTTGAAGGGTACCCTGTGAATAATTCCCACATGGTACAGTGTGAGGAATTGGAGGAGAAAGAGTAATGACAACAACACTTCTTTCTACTTGATTATAATCATTATGCATTCAAACAGCATTTTCTCTTTTGCATTTCTTTCTCCCAGTGTCACCTGCAATGTCACTTCTCAGTTTTGCTGAGACCTGAGTGTCTTTGGATATTTTGCTGTTTCTGCTGTTTTTCACTATGTTTGTACATTGTTGATTTTGTTTTCCTGTGTTTGAAAAGCTACTGTTTGTAGTGTTGTGATTTCAAGGCTTTTCCACTTTTTCTTTATTCTAATGAATGTAAAACACATGAAGCACACACACTTAAACACATGTACAGTATATATCAATCCAAAAGCAAAAACAGAGGGTTATCCTTTAATTCTCTGACATATTTAGTGCTGCTGAATCATTCTCACGCAGACTGATTAACGGATGCATTTTCTCTTTTCAGGCCGTATGCCAACTACAGTGCTCGGAAAGGTCTACTCTCCTGACCCAGATGATTGGGACAACAAGACGTATGTCTTTGAAGGACATGTGCCAAGGTAAATTAAAACAAATTAATTCAATGGGTCAGCAGTTTCTAATCAGAAATGTGTCATAAGCTATTTTAAATGAGTGCGAATGATGGCAGGGCATCTACTCTTTCCAAGAAATGTCTAACATCCTGACGTCAGTGATGCAGGAGTTTCTGTGTGCCAGATTACTTCTTTCATACCCTGAACCAAGTTGCCTTTTACGGCTAATCAGCGGCACCTCCTTGTTTTTTAGTCGTTAGATTGATTTAGACATTTAGATAGTGCAAAGCAACAACTCCCGGAGCGAAATATCCATCTGTTTATTACCATCCTATTTTTCTATTACCATTACCATCCTGTCCAATTTTCTTCCTCTGATTCTATTTCCTCAATGCCTCTTCTCAATTTCTCTTTCCATTTTTGTTGTTAATGCATGTGTGTTTTCCTGCCGTCGGATGACGATGTTGTGTTTGTGCCAATACTCTGCTTGAGAGTTTCACTTGCTAAAAGTGACACTGAGCCACAACGCTTCGCACTTTGACAATCTCCCACACACATGCACAGACGAGTCCCGAAGTGACACTCCGGTACCCTATGACACCTTCGTCTTCATCTTTCATGCTGTGTTGAACTCAAAATGACAAACTTTGCTACTTTTTCTCTCAAAGTCAGAGTTCAGGCTTTATGAAGGACTGGGTGCAATATAAGGTATCAGAACTTCACGACAGCTCTCATCTCGTCATGGTTCAAACCCGACTTAAGTTCAGAACACACCGTTGTGCTTTTCTTAATACATATCATACTATAGCGCACTCACCTCTGCTTTTAGAGTTCTGTGCAAAAGTCTCATATTTTGCTTAAAATTAGACAGGCTTTCATGTAACATTGGACACTGGTTGCTTTTTCACTCATTTTTAGTCCAGTCCTTGTACCTGGCCACATAAAAGTGGCTCCTAACTTAAGGGATGAATTGATGTTGTGTCTACATGTTGTGTCTCTTAGAAAACTAAGCAGAGGACTCACTTTGTGAATAGCAGCCTGTTGCAAAAATGCATAATTTGTTCCCATTTTCTTTTTTGTCTAAAAAAAATGCCAAATGTAACACAGTTTGACAGGTGTAGAAGAATATTTTTGCAGCAATAAAGTGATTCCCAAAAAGCTATAAGCTGAAAACTTCACATGTCTTGGCAGTCTGTCAGTTTATCCTTAAGATGGGTGAAGAGTTGCAGGCGTAAAAAACATCTGCAGCAGATGAACATTGGCTGACAGTCATGTTGGTTATACCAAATACCGACTTTTAAGATTGTTAGAATTGTGCAAACTCTGTTTTTGCCTTATACATGTATGTTTGCAGACTAAATCTGTTTCCCATTTTTCCAAGCAAAATGTGGTGGAGATGAGGGGAGGTTCAAGACCTACTGTGTGTTTCTATTTCAGTTCACCAAACAGTATTTTCAGTGTTTGGGTGTGGATGTTCTACTGTTTTCTACTGCGTTGTTTAGCTAAACAGTGCGGGGGAAAAAATAAGTAAAAAATAAATGTTCTGGTGGAACAATGTTTTCCACAAAGTGGAGGAGTACAAACATACTCTGGACGGGGGTACCAACATATATGCAATCACATGTTTGTCTAACAAGCAATAACTAATAGGACGATGTGTTAGATAAACAAAAAAGTTGAAATCCAGTCGCTACTTTAGCATGATTTCTAAATAAAAACTCACTTTTTTGCCAAATGTATGGCCAGTGGTTAAAATGTTTTGAATTTCTAAAATAAACAGATGATAAAACAAGATAATAGTTTAAATCGTTAGCCAAACAGAACCAATGAAATAAGTCTTAAAGTTGTGAATAGATTATTGAAATTGAAAGCTAGGGCTGGTTAAAGTGTTTTTTGATGAAACAATACAAAGTATGCTGAGTAAGGCTGTCGAAGCTGTTATATTTTGTCAATGGTCCTGGCACACGTTTTGCACAGCCGGCTACACAGAGAGACCTGTGCTGTTTGTGCAGCTTGGAGGATTACTTGTTTAGATTAAATTTTAGTTGTTAGTTGTGATTTTCTTTCATTTTCATGCCACATTAAGGACACCTGAAGTGGTGATGCAAGCACTAAGATATCAAACTAATTCCAGCATACAGCTGGTCTGCCTGCCAGTCCAGGGATGATTCAGTTTTGCTCGTTTGAGTTGGGTTAATGATCTCTAGGTGAGAGATGGGGTGACGTTTTATGTAATGTGTATGTAGACACAGTCATCTGGGGTAGCATTGTGCAAAATGGTAAGACACCAGAAGAAAGACAAGTGTTGGCACCAGAAACAACCTGTAACAAAATAGTTCACATAAGGGTCAATAGAATCAGGTTTCAGCATATTCAGATGTACTAAATGAGGAACCACTGATAGTTTAACCAGTTAAAACAGTAAAATTGTCTTTCAGTGATGTCAATCCTGGAATTAAGTGCTAGACCTAAGACGTGATGAATGCCACAGCATGTGCTGTAAAATGAGTTAAAACAGCTCTTGTCTCCACAAGTGGTTTATTATTTGATTTGCCAAGGTTCTGCTTTGGATTTCCTCTCTAATTAAACTTGAATGAGCTCATTTACTGTACAAAGGGAGCATGGAGACAAGGACCAAGCAAAATTGCTTCCTTGCATGTCTTTGTGCCTATTAGTCAGTCTCATTTTCCCCCTTGCCTCCCTCTCCCTAATGCAACGTCTCTACTCACTTTCTATTATTGTCCCAGAGGGCAATTGATTAACAGAGTAAACACTAAAATCCAGAATAAAAGTCCAGGCTGAAAGGGATGAAAGAATATTTATTTTGGACTGTCTTCAGCTTGGACAGTTGTATCAGAAGTGCAGCCAACTGAAAGAGGAAAAAGTGTGCATATAATTTGAGCTTTTATGTTAGGTAACATATTCATAAACTGTTTCATTAATTCACACTTTTTACGTAATATTAGAGTAACAGTTTTATATATAGGAGATCACAGTTTGGTATGCTGATCCGTGTGCCAGCAGCATACCAAAACAATCATGTTGGATGAATCAGTGAAATTCCAGATTATGTTTACTTGCAACATTTCTGTAAATTGAATACCATTGTCACCGATGTTCCCTCTAAGCTGCGCGGGTGCGCAATTGCGCATTGCTGGCACAGTCTCTGCGCACAGAAAACCTGCACAAAAAAAATCGAACCTGAATTGAAATTAAAATTAATACATTAACATATCACAACAATAACATCATCACTTCTGTTTGGTATGATGCCATTAAATGTCTTTAACAGCGTGTGTTGTTGCAAATACCTTCTCCGTGACATGTTATTTACAATTTAGAAAACCTTAAATTTTCTAAAGCTTTTACTAAAGTCTGACTTTTCTAATAACTCCTTTTTGGAGTATTACCTCTTATCATAGCAAATAAACATGTTAGAAATTTGTATATGGCCCAGTCACACTCAAGTAAAAACGAGGACAATGACTGGGGAAAATCAGTAGTTGTGTGGTATTTAATATTTCTACGTTCAGTGACAATTTACAAGCAGTTACGATGACGCGCTGGATGCCCAGAGTGTCACGGTCCTGGGTCTCCTGACCCAGCGTTTTTAGTTCTTTGTGATTTTCGTATTATTGTACTTGTGTGATTTATTCTATGGCTTCTAGTTTTGATCCCTTGCCCTTCATGTCTCCCTGTGTGCCCCTCTGTGTATCTGTGAGCCCTCGCCTCTCCTTATGTTTTATTCCATGCTTCCCCTGCCCATTATGTCTAAGTTCTCCCCGTGTTCTCTCTTCCCCCTGTGTGCCCTCCATGTATTTATGAGCCCTCGTCCCCTTTCGTGTTTATTCCGTGTCTCCCCTGCCCGTTACGTTGGTGTTCTACTCGTGCTCTCTCTCCTCTGTACTTCCTGTTTCACCTCTCCCGTCAGTGTTCAGTTCACCCCGCCCTGTCTCGTTATGATCATCAGTGTCACCTGTGTTCCCCGTGTGTTCCCACTCCCCTCGTTAACCCTCTGTGTATTTCTGTCTGCGTCTCCCTCTGTTCAGCGTGACGTCGTCCCTCATGTTGTGTGGATCTCCCTGTGTCTCTGCGTATGTTAGTTTTCCCCCAGTCTAGTTTTGTATCGCCTATCATCTTCTGTTACGCAATAAAGCTGCCTTTTGAGTTTATTCCCTCGTGCCTGTGAGTCCTGCATTTTGGGTCCTACTCCTGCCTGCCGCACAGCGTTCCATGACAGTACGACGTCACCAGTTATGGACCCAGCAACTCACAACCCCTCCGCTGAGCTCCGGGAGGATTTGATCTATACGGTGGAGTACCACTGTCAGGAGTGGGAGGCGCTGCCAGGAGACGAACACCGGGAGGTCGTAGCCGCCCGTCTACAGCGGATGGTGTCCGGACTCCCGTGGCTGTTCGGCGCGCTGCACCCCCACATCCGGGACTTCCTTGTTTCCACCGTAGGCGTCCGCCCGGAGCTGCCTCTCCAGTGTGAGGGGTCGGAGGACGTTCAGCCCGGTCCGCTGGAGGATTCGCGGCCCGGCTCATCTCCTCCCCCCTCTCGGCGAAAACGGCGCTCACGCCGCCGCCGCCCTAACGTTTCTGAGCAAACTCCGGTGGTGAGTGACACTAACTGTTTCTTCCATGCCACTTCCAAGTCGGACCAACTCGGACAATATTCTGCTCTCCAACCTATATATTTAGAAACCGTTTGTGTGGATGCTCCTTCGGACCCAGGAGTTAAGACTGTTTCATCTGGAACTGTTTATTCTGGAGCTATGTTTATTCAGTCAGCTGCCCGTCCGCTTTCAGCTCAGTCCCCTGCTCAGCAGCCGTCTGTAGCTCAGTCTCCAGTGTCACCTGCTCAGCAGCCACCTGTAGCTCAGTGTCCTGTGTTTCCTGCTCAGAAGCCGCCTGTAGCCCAGACACCAACTCCACCACCACCATTTTCGCCCCAAGCTCTGTTAGCCGCCCGGCCCGAAGCTCTGTTAGCCGCCCGGCCCGAAGCTCTGTTAGCCGCCCGGCCCGAAGCTCTGTTAGCCGCCCGGCCCGAAGCTCTGTTAGCCGCCCGGCCCGAAGCTCTGTTAGCCGCCCGGCCCGAAGCTCTGTTAGCCGCCCGGCCCGAAGCTCTGTTAGCCGCCCGGCCCGAAGCTCAGTCGCCACCTCCACCACATTCAGCCTCGCTTCCCATAGCACAGTCACATCCACAGCCTGACTTACTACAAACCTTATTTCAATCCTTAGCCCAGTCAATAGCTCAGTTGGTAGAGGAATCATCAGCCTTATCGACAGCTCAGTTAGCTCCCTCGCAGCCCTTCACAGCTCAGTTAGCTCCCTCGCAGCCACCCTCAGTGCAGTCTCCAGTGTCCCCAGTGCAGTCCCCAGTGCAGTCCCCAGTGCAGTCCCCAGTGCAGTCCCCAGTGCAGTCCCCAGTGCAGTCCCCAGTGCAGTCCCCAGTGCAGTCCCCAGTGCAGTCCCCTTTAGCACAGTCACCCACTCAACCACCAGCACCACAACCGTCACTACCTCTAGTTCATTCCCCTGTGAAGTCATTAACTCCACCACCTACTCCACTCTCACCACCACCGTTACTACAGACATCAGTTCAGTCCCCTGTGCAGTCATTTACTTCTCCACCGTTAGCAGCTCAGGTCCCCGTGTGTCCAGCAGCTCAGGTCCCCGTGTGTCCAGCAGCTCAGGTCCCCGTGTGTCCAGCAGCTCAGGTCCCCGTGTGTCCAGCAGCTCAGGTCCCCGTGTGTCCAGCAGCTCAGGTCCCCGTGTGTCCAGCAGCTCAGGTCCCCGTGTGTCCAGCAGCTCAGGTCCCCGTGTGTCCAGCAGCTCAGGTCCCCGTGTGTCCAGCAGCTCAGGTCCCCGTGTGTCCAGCAGCTCAGCTCGCACCTGAACCTTTGGCCCAGTTCCCCGTAGCAGTGCGGTTTTCTAGCCAGCTTAACATTGAGCCCGGGGTCCTAATCCTCTCTGGCTCTACATCAGCTCCTGCTGGAAGCTCGGATGAGCTCATCCAGGACTCCGTGGCTCCCACGCCGCCATCTACCTCATCCGCTGGGGGTTCCAGTGAGCCCGGCCAGCACCTCCTCGTCTCCGCTGGAGGGTCCGAGAGGCCCGTTCAGCCTCCCGTCTCCGCTGGAGGGTCCGAGGGGCCCGTTCAGCCTCCCGTCTCCGCTGGAGGGTCCGAGGGGCCCGTTCAGCCTCCCGTCTCCGCTGGAGGGTCCGAGGGGCCCGTTCAGCCTCCCGTCTCCGCTGGAGGGTCCGAGGGGCCCGTTCAGCCTCCCGTCTCCGCTGGAGGGTCCGAGGGGCCCGTTCAGCCTCCCGTCTCCGCTGGAGGGTCCGAGGGGCCCGTTCAGCCTCCCGTCTCCGCTGGAGGGTCCGAGGGGCCCGTTCAGCCTCCCGTCTCCGCTGGAGGGTCCGAGGGGCCCGTTCAGCCTCACGCCGCATCAGCTGGAGGGCCCGAGGAGCCCGTCCAGCCTCACGCCGCATCAGCTGGAGGGCCCGAGGAGCCCGTCCAGCCGCCATCTGCGACAGCCTCTGCAACCTCGCCTGGCCCGGCCTCAGAGCCTTCGTCTGCCGCAGCCTCCTCATCAGCTGCCTCGTCTGCCCCAGCATCCTCATCAGCTGCCTCGTCTGCCCCAGCATCCTCATCAGCTGCCTCGTCTGCCCCAGCATCCTCATCAGCTGCCTCGTCTGCCCCAGCATCCTCATCAGCTGCCTCGTCTGCCCCAGCATCCTCATCAGCTGCCTCGTCTGCCCCAGCATCCTCATCAGCTGCCTCGTCTGCCCCAGCATCCTCATCAGCTGCCTCGTCTGCCCCAGCATCCTCATCAGCTGCCTCGTCTGCCCCAGCATCCTCATCAGCTGCCTCGTCTGCCCCAGCATCCTCATCAGCTGCCTCGTCTGCCCCAGCATCCTCATCAGCTGCCTCGTCTGCCCCAGCATCCTCATCAGCTGCCTCGTCTGCCCCAGCATCCTCATCAGCTGCCTCGTCTGCCCCAGCATCCTCATCAGCTGCCTCGTCTGCCCCAGCATCCTCATCAGCTGCCTCGTCTGCCCCAGCATCCTCATCAGCTGCCTCGTCTGCCCCAGCATCCTCATCAGCTGCCTCGTCTGCCCCAGCATCCTCATCAGCTGCCTCGTCTGCCCCAGCATCCTCATCAGCTGCCTCGTCTGCCCCAGCATCCTCATCAGCTGCCTCGTCTGCCCCAGCATCCTCATCAGCTGCCTCGTCTGCCCCAGCATCCTCATCAGCTGCCTCGTCTGCCCCAGCATCCTCATCAGCTGCCTCGTCTGCCCCAGCATCCTCATCAGCTGCCTCGTCTGCCCCAGCATCCTCATCAGCTGCCTCGTCTGCCCCAGCATCCTCATCAGCTGCCTCGTCTGCCCCAGCATCCTCATCAGCTGCCTCGTCTGCCCCAGCATCCTCATCAGCTGCCTCGTCTCCTTCGCCGCCGCCGCTGCCTTCCGCGCGGTCGGCCTCCTGAACTGCTCCGTCGTCTCCTTCGCCGCCGCCGCTGCCTTCCGCGCGGTCGGCCTCCTGAACTGTTTCCGCGTCTCCGCCGTTGCCTTGCGCACGGTCGGCCCCCTGAACTGCTCTGTGTTTTGGGTTGTTTTCTTGGGCTCCGGTGTTTTCTGTGCTCTTTGTTTTCTGTTCCGAGCCCTCCGTCCTGGGCCCCCGCCGCCCGCCCTGGGTTGTTTTCTGTTTGGTTTTGTTTTTCTGTGTTTGGGCTGTCTGGAGCCAGCCCTTGAGGGGGGGGTACTGTCACGGTCCTGGGTCTCCTGACCCAGCGTTTTTAGTTCTTTGTGATTTTCGTATTATTGTACTTGTGTGATTTATTCTATGGCTTCTAGTTTTGATCCCTTGCCCTTCATGTCTCCCTGTGTGCCCCTCTGTGTATCTGTGAGCCCTCGCCTCTCCTTATGTTTTATTCCATGCTTCCCCTGCCCATTATGTCTAAGTTCTCCCCGTGTTCTCTCTTCCCCCTGTGTGCCCTCCATGTATTTATGAGCCCTCGTCCCCTTTCGTGTTTATTCCGTGTCTCCCCTGCCCGTTACGTTGGTGTTCTACTCGTGCTCTCTCTCCTCTGTACTTCCTGTTTCACCTCTCCCGTCAGTGTTCAGTTCACCCCGCCCTGTCTCGTTATGATCATCAGTGTCACCTGTGTTCCCCGTGTGTTCCCACTCCCCTCGTTAACCCTCTGTGTATTTCTGTCTGCGTCTCCCTCTGTTCAGCGTGACGTCGTCCCTCATGTTGTGTGGATCTCCCTGTGTCTCTGCGTATGTTAGTTTTTCCCCAGTCTAGTTTTGTATCGCCTATCATCTTCTGTTACGCAATAAAGCTGCCTTTTGAGTTTATTCCCTCGTGCCTGTGAGTCCTGCATTTTGGGTCCTACTCCTGCCTGCCGCACAGCGTTCCATGACACAGAGGGTGACTATCCGACTCCCTCAGTCAGAAGGAGATTCCACTGTTTATCTCGGTTAACTGCTTAATTTGCAACTTAAAACCATTCAATCATGAACTGATAGCAGGGTGACTTTGTCTTAACGCTGGTTCGTTTTGTTTTCACCATTTCAAAAACAACAAGGTCACAAGTTTAGTTGTGTGTTCCCTCCAGCCACTGTTTTCCCCAGTGTGATTGCAGCATTAGCCAGCCTGCAACGAGTCTGCCAGTATTTAAAATAAAGAATCCAACTTCTAGTTCCTGCTATTTGGTATATTTGCCATTCCATCGGATTAAAGCTACCTAAGGACATGAACTACAACATAATTCTTTAAATACTGTGCTGTACACTATACAAACCATAGACATTAGGCATTCAGTCATACTTTCCAGTTAGCTATTTAACCCACTGATAACTGAAAATTACAGGTCTTTACAAACTCTCAAAGACATAAAGCCATGTAATCAGTGTGCCTCTCCATTGGTGAATCCTATAGATTCAGCAGCTTGAGACTGTGTAGCGCAGTCAATGAACCGTGTTTACCTGCACTGAAATGTAATGCTGCAAACACATCATTCAGTCTTAGGTGATTGTGTCAGCTGTAGCTAGGAGGTTGGTGCATTTGTTAGCTACTTGAATGACCTCCACCTTCACAGAATGCATTATATTACTAGTAATTACTTCTTATATAACTGCACCGGTTAGCAGCTTGCTTTTGAGGGATGTTGGCTGAATACATGAAAGACAGGTTTTCATGTGTAGTTAAATGAGGGTGACAAACTTAATCACCCCTGTTGACTGCTCGTCTTATGTGAAATGGCAGAAAAGCATCTGAATGGGTTCCTTTTCTGATTTGGGTACTTGTGTTTTATTTCTTTCCATCAGTTACTTTATTCTGAACAAGCGAACTGGTTTCCTGATCATCAAAGAGAACGCCCCACCAGGCACCTACCAGTTCCAGGTTCGGGTGTCAGATGGAATTTGGCCAGATGCTGTCTCCACTGTTACCGTACACGTGAGGGAACTCCGAGATGACGCCATCTACAACTCGGGGTCACTTCGCCTGGCAGGTAAGATTAACTCTGCAGTGACACGTGAACATGCTCCCTGCTGTCTGAGCCTCCAAATGAGTAGTTCACTAGTTCTCGTAGCGTCTGAAAGTAACTTTCTTGACTTTCTGACCAAAACATATTGTAAAAGGAAAAAAGGTCTACCAACCTACCATGTAGCCAAAGCAAGAACATGTGTTTTGTATCATATTCAGTACATTTGTTTGAGAAATAAAAGATGAAATTCTCAGGCACAAATTTATTGCATGCTCTAATTCTCTAATCAGCTTGTTTAGGTTAGGGGTGTGGATTGATTTGCTAGGATTAGGCAAACGTGTTAGACTTTGGTAATGGCTGTGACTCATGAGATGGAGTGAGTTGTCCACCATTTGGAATGTTGGGGGATCAAGTTCCCCACTTACTCCAGCCACAAACTCTATATTTTGTCTTTTATCTGGTTTTTAATTAATATAACTGTGACCCGAAGTTTAAAAGTATGTTGGATTGGTGCTGTTGGTCAAATAAATCTTGTAATGACCAGATATTGAAATATCTATGGGTTTTTTGTTATTTGTAAGGTACAAATGACTTCTGTCACTGTCTCTGAAGCTAATAGTTCACTAATTATGCAGTATATAAAACAGTAAATATGCATCTTTCGGCTTGGTACAGCAACTTATTTACCGATCAGAAAGTCAGGGGATCAGTCCTGTGTGAATGTTAGAAAGCACTTAGGCATAGAAGCAATGTATTAGGGCTGCCACGATTAGTCGACTAGTCACGATTACGTTGACTATCAAAATCGTCGACGACTGATTTAATAGTCGACGCATCGTTTGAAGCTTTGTAAGATCACAAAAGACGCAGGAATAAGTAGCAGGATTTAAGAGTGTAATAACGGACTGAAACAGAAGATGGCAGCACTGCATGTACAAGGATGCCAGCTGCCGTTAAACCCCGAAGAAGAAGTAGCTCTGTCCCAGAATTCATAGCGCAGCCCAGCTCAGTTTCCAACAATGGCGGCAGCTACTTAGTTTTAATATTACTCTTATTATTCTTTCTGGGTCACAAAATAAACGTTTAACATATTTTCAGGCGAGAATGTAGCTGTGTAAACCTCAAATATCTGCTCAGTTTATCAAGACACCACATATTTTCAAAAGCGCTCCGACGTTTTCGGAGACGTCTGTTACCCACTAGCTCGATAGTTAGCCGGGGGCTAGGTCACTAGAGCCGGTGAGAACACCGGACTCCCGGCAAACAGTTTTCAAACCCACCGCTGTCTTTCGCTACTCAGGTTAAATATATATGAGTCACTTAGATAACTTAAAAATGTTATTGTTTGGCTTTTTTAGTATTTTATTTGTTCCTGAGTAAATCGGTTTGGCTGAGATTAAAGTTATAGTTTTTACACAGCTGAATAAACGTCAAGCAGACAGCTGATTATCAGAAGTGTGAGATGCTGAGAATATACTCCGTTGTCCTGTTATATTTTAGATAGCAAGGAGTTTATTAAATTTCACCGAAACAATCTGCAAATTTCATTAAAATGTAATAAACTATCATCTTGTCTTTATTTTTAGTTAGCACAGACCTTAAACACTTAAAGCTGTAAGCTAATGATAGTTATATAAGAGCAGATGCTGCTGGTGCAATAAGCTGTACGTTTTATGTTCAATGGATGCATAATCTGATTAGTCGACTAATCGCAAAAATAATCGGTGACTAGTCGACTATCAAAATAATCGTTTGTGGCAGCCCTACAATGTATGAATGTGTGTAACTGGGTGAATGAGACCTGCAGTAGAAAGAGCTTTGAGTGCTCAGCAGAGTAGAAAGGTGCTATCTAAGTCCCAGTCCAGCACCATACTTCCTGTCTTGAATAAATTCAGTGAAGATGAGACAATGTGTGCAGAATGCTGTAAATCACAATTAAGTTAGAGCTGTGAACATTATACCCTGGAGAGTATTAACTTGATCTCCCCCTAAAGAGACTATAAATCCATATGCTTCTGAGTCTGCAAAAACCTGTACTTGACTAATTTACACTTGAGCTTTGGGGTTTTTAATTTTCCACTAAGTTGCATCAGTTTTGTTACAACATATCAAAGTACGTGACACATTTCATTATGACCTACCAAGCTCACATTTCCATCTTCGCACTTGTCATCAGCCTGCATTCTTTCTCGCTCTGATTGATGGTCTGTGACAGTCACACTCTACATTACCTACAGTAACAGGTAAAACCTATATTAATACCAACTAAATAATATTTTGGGGAATATGCTCATTATTTGTAGACTCATCTCCAGGCATACAAAATGAATGCAGGCTGATTACTGTTTGTTTCCAGTGTTTCCAAAAATTCCAACGCTCCAAGGTAAAGATGTTTTTTAAGTGAAAGATTACGCCCATTATTAATTCCTCTCGTCTGACTCGTGGGATCTCAGTTGTTGTCAGTGCTCGCACAGAGAAGCCTATTTCCATTACTTATGCTGGTAAAATAATTAGTCGAGGTTTTGCTCAGCCAGCATATTCTCTTCACATGTTCAGCAGCATCCATCATTACCTGATGTACGCCACATCGGCTGTCTGCTCAGAATTAAATTCGCTTTAGAGAAATGGGACATGGCTGAAGGATTTTTATGATTTCCGAGATATTGAAATAGAAGCAGACAGAGAGGCCAGCGGATGCTCTCCGAAGATGAGAGGAGAGCAGAGGGAGAGAAGGAAGAAAAGTGTGGAAGCGAGAGTCGAGCATAAAAGAATTTTCTTCTCATTCTAAAAGAAGGTTGAGATAAATTAATGTGCACAGAGAAGGCACGGTGGAGAACAGCTGGCACACACATTCCAATATTTGTAGAAACGTAGACTGTGTGTTTTTTAAGATGAATAATGGAAACTGAAATGAAATAATTGCACAATTAAAGTCTCCATGTAGTTATTTGTTTTTGTAATTTTCACTCGTTTAATTTAGAAAAATACACTTAGATTTGTCAGCAACTTCTCCCTGTAGGGTGCGCCTTCACTGAAGATTTTTAAATGGTTCCACTGTCATCAAAGGGCTCTTAGCTGTAGAGTGCATTGATTTAATAGACCCTGGTTCTATCATAGGGACTTGAATTGAGAGCCAGAGAGCACCAGTGTCAGACACCACTCTGAATACTCTGTCAAAACTACTCAAATGCTTTTAACCTGCAGTTCAGCAAGGAGCAAACTCACGAAACATGTAAGTTAGTGGTTTCATAGCAAAATGTAATACAAGGATTAATGACTCTGAGATCATCTCGAGTTGCAGACTGCACACTGGTAACACAGGTGTGTGTGTGTGCGTGTTTGTGCGTGTGTGTGCGTGTTTGTGTGTAGGATATGCAACCGTAATTTCCAGGTTTTTTTTGGTGCTTTGAAGTAAACACTCTCATTGATTCACAGTCTCAAGGATTATGAAAATATTCTACTTATAGCATTACTTACACCCTCCTTGACATTTTAAATCCCATTTCAAGAACAAATGTGGAATTCAATAAGGGTGCACAAAGAAAGGACTAGTTAAATCTGCCTTGCTGAGATTAAGGCTCCCTCTCAGTCCCCCTGCTCCATTTCTCAATATTGATGGAAAGGTAAAAAATGTAGTAAACAAAAAGTCCTTGAAATGTCCACATAACACAAGCAGAGAGTAAAATGCATGGTGCTCAGGGGGGAGCAGAGTGCGAAACACACGATGAGTAACTGCTTAAAACCAGCTGATGCAGTTTTCCAAACATGAGGACTTTATAAACTATTCCTGCCAGGAGAGTTGTCCTTTGGCAGATGCGTTGTTGAGAAGTGCGAAAGTCCTCGCTCTCTCTCTTCTCACGTCTGTCTACGCTCCAGGGTGCCTGTATTGTGGGATCAATATGCAGAAATTGGGAAGATATATTAGTTTGTTATTATATGTGAGATTCTGGAGACTTCCTTCACTGATCACACTGTAGTCATCTAATGCTGCCCCAGTGAATGGAGGTTGTTGTTCCACGAAAAAATAACTAAAATTCAATCATGAAAGTGCATTTTCTGTTTAATGAACCAGATAAGTAGGATAGGGAAGGTGACGAGGTCTCATACAGCAGGCTGCCACGCTAACAACACTTCCACATCCATTTTCTGAATTAACTCATGACTTTTTTTTTCCCAATTAAAGGGTCTGAAGAGCTGATAAACCTGATATCATTAGATTGGCTCTACTTATGCTGGAAGAATTTAAATTTAAAAACTGAAAATGCTATTACACATTAAGTGTTTAGATGTTTAGCATTTAAAGATGAAAAATGAAGAAAAGGTACAGTCGATTCAGACAGAGTGTAGTGAGATGATTGCACGTGAGAGATAGTTGCAACTGACCCTCTTGCATATGCATATATAGATGCAAAATAAAGGGAGGAAAATATTTAAATCAATCTAGCAAATTGCTTCACTCACATTTGCAAAATGTTTTACTAATTGCACCGGCATTTACCACCCTTAAAAAAACGGGGGAGGCATAGCAGAGATTTAGATGTGTGTGCTTGAAGAGGCATTTCTCCACTCGGGTCAATTTATTTGGAATGCCAGACAGAGATGTGATAGAAATGTAGAGATTACCAAGCCATCTAATTGCAAGTTTGCTCAGTGAAGTCAGGAATGACCTGGAAGCTCCAACCAAAAGGAGCCATGCAATAGCAGTAGCAAAAAACATCCAAATCTTCGTTTTTTTGGCATCGTGTTCTTCTCAACATACTGTGGCTTCTGTGACAGGAATTTCACAGCCTGTACGATGACATTCAGAGCAAGATGGCTAAACAACAGAGAGAAAATGTTGACGTTGGACCCTGAAAAAAAAATTCAGGCCCTGGATGGACATCAGGCATAGGAAGTCTAAATAGCAGCCCTGTTATGTATTGAAATAGTTTGAGGTTGTTGTTTTTTGTTTGTTATCATCAAACCTGTCTGATCAATCCATTTACATTTATAATCTCAAAGATATTTCTCCTTAATAAAGTTTTGTCACACTTAAATAAACAACAAAATGTTAAATTGATAAAATGCTTATAATTTCAGGACCATGGACAGCGCAAAAGCTGTGCTCACTCAGAGTATAGAAATAAACGTTTGTCTGTCAGACATTTCCTGTCATGGTCCTGGGCCATGTTGGCCCAGTGTTCTTAGTTTCCTTGTATGTTTGTATTTTATTCCATGCTTCCCCTGCCCATTATGTCTAAGTTCTCCCCGAGCTCTCTCTTCCCCCTGTGTGCCCTCTATGTATTTATGAGCCCTCGTCCCCTTTCGTGTTTATTCCATGTCTCCCCTGCCTGTTACGTTGGTGTTCTACTCGTGCTCTCTCTCCTCCTGTACTTCCTGTTTCACCTCTCCCGTCAGTGTTCAGTTCACCCCGCCCTGTCTCGTTATGATTATCAGTGTCACCTGTGTTCCCCGTGTGTTCCCACTTCCCTCGTTAACCCTCTGTGTATTTCTGTCTGCGTCTCCCTCTGTTCAGTGTGACGTCGTCCCTCATGCCGTGTGTGGATCTCCCTGTGTCTCTCTAGTTTGTGGTTTCCCAGTTTAGTTCAGTTTGTATATTTGTTCTGCCAGCGAATAAAGCTGAGTTTTGAGTTCATTCCCTCGTGCCTGTGAGTCCTGCGTTTTGGGTCCTACTCCTGCCTGCCGCACGGCGATTCGTGACAGTACGACGTCACCAGTAATGGATCCAGCGGACTCACCGTGGAAGCGCAGCTCCCGTTTTGACGGGACTCGGCTAGCGCTTGGAGGGCCTCCATGCTGCCGCTCCTCACTAGCTGCTTACCCTTCGGTCCACTCACCTGCTTCCTCTCCGCGGACGCCCAGGTCTCGCAGAAAACGCTCCAGCCGGTCCCGGGAGGATTACTACGAGCCTGCAAGCAATCAGCTCACGCCTGCACAAGCCTTCTACAAGATGTTAGGGATTATTATCGTGCCGCCCGACTCACCCAGCGTTTCCACTTCACAGCAGGAGCCTGGGACTCTTCTCGACCAACCGCCTAGGGTGAGTGACAAAGTCCCCCTACGTTCGCCTTCTGTGTCGAGGGATAAACGTACCGTTTCCCCCAAGGCCGCTAACGTCGGCTTCATGAACTCTAGATCTTCTGTTCCTCCTGTTCCAGAAAATGACAGTATTTATTTTGAGAGCGATCGTTTCCACTTTGGTTCAAAAGACTGTGCTTCTGATGCTCCTTCGGACCCAGGAGTTAAGACTGTTTCATCTGGAACTGTTTATTCTGGAGCTATGTTTATTCAGTCAGCTGCCCGTCCGCTTTCAGCTCAGTCCCCTGCTCAGCAGCCGTCTGTAGCTCAGTGTCCTGTGTTTCCTGCTCAGAAGCCGCCTGTAGCCCAGACACCAACTCCACCACCACCATTTTCGCCCCAAGCTCTGTTAGCCGCCCGGCCCGAAGCTCTGTTAGCCGCCCGGCCCGAAGCTCTGTTAGCCGCCCGGCCCGAAGCTCTGTTAGCCGCCCGGCCCGAAGCTCTGTTAGCCGCCCGGCCCGAAGCTCTGTTAGCCGCCCGGCCCGAAGCTCTGTTAGCCGCCCGGCCCGAAGCTCTGTTAGCCGCCCGGCCCGAAGCTCTGTTAGCCGCCCGGCCCGAAGCTCAGTCGCCACCTCCACCACATTCAGCCTCGCTTCCCATAGCACAGTCACATCCACAGCCTGACTTACTACAAACCTTATTTCAATCCTTAGCCCAGTCAATAGCTCAGTTGGTAGAGGAATCATCAGCCTTATCGACAGCTCCGTTAGCTCCCTCGCAGCCCTTCCCAGCTCCGTTAGCTCCCTCGCAGCCCTTCCCAGCTCCGTTAGCTCCCTCGCAGCCCTTCCCAGCTCCGTTAGCTCCCTCGCAGCCCTTCCCAGCTCCGTTAGCTCCCTCGCAGCCACCCTCAGTGCAGTCTCCAGTGTCCCCAGTGCAGTCTCCAGTGTCCCCAGTGCAGTCTCCAGTGTCCCCAGTGCAGTCTCCAGTGTCCCCAGTGCAGCCTCCTTTAGTACAGTCATCCACTCAATCACCAGCTCCACTTTCCCCTCAACTACCACTACCACCTCTAGCTCAGTCTCCTGTGCACTCACCTCTGGTTCATTCTCCTGTGAAGTCATCTACTCCTACTCCACTCTCACCACCACCGTTACTACAGACATCAGTTCAGTCCCCTGTGCAGTCGTTTACTTCTCCACCGTCAGCAGCTCAGGTCCCCGTGTGTCCAGCAGCTCAGGTCCCCGTGTGTCCAGCAGCTCAGGTCCCCGTGTGTCCAGCAGCTCAGGTCCCCGTGTGTCCAGCAGCTCAGGTCCCCGTGTGTCCAGCAGCTCAGCTCGCACCTGAACCATTGGCCCAGTCCCCGACGGCAATACGGTCTTCTGTTCGGCTTAACATTCAGCCAGGGGTCCCAAACCTCTCTGGCTCTACATCAGCTCCTGCTGGAAGCTCGGATGAGCTCATCCAGGACTCCGCGGCTCCCACGCCGCCATCTACCTCGTCCGCTGGGGGTTCCAGTGAGCCCGGCCAGCACCTCCTCGTCTCCGCTGGAGGGTCCGAGGGGCCCGTTCAGCCTCCTGTCTCCGCTGGAGGGTCCGAGGGGCCCGTTCAGCCTCCTGTCTCCGCTGGAGGGTCCGAGGGGCCCGTTCAGCCTCCTGTCTCCGCTGGAGGGTCCGAGGGGCCCGTTCAGCCTCCTGTCTCCGCTGGAGGGTCCGAGGGGCCCGTTCAGCCTCCTGTCTCCGCTGGAGGGTCCGAGGGGCCCGTTCAGCCTCACGCCGCATCAGCTGGAGGGTCCGAGGGGCCCGTTCAGCCTCACGCCGCATCAGCTGGAGGGCCCGAGGAGCCTGTCCAGCCGCCATCTGCGACCGCCTCGTCCTCGTCTGGCCCAGCCTCCGAGTCTTCGTCCTCGTCTGGCCCAGCCTCCGAGTCTTCGTCCTCGTCTGGCCCAGCCTCCGAGTCTTCGTCCTCGTCTGGCCCAGCCTCCTCTGAGCCTTCGTCCGCTGCAGCCTCAGCCTGTGCTTCGCCTGGTCCTGTGCCCACCGGGCCTCGGCCAGTACGCCTGACACTGGAGAGCCGCCGCCGCCTTCCGCACGGCCGGCCCCCTGAACTGCACCGTCATCGCCTGAGTGGCCGCCGTCGCCTTCCGCACGGCCGGCCCCCGGACCCTCTTCTCCTGGGTGGCCGCCGTCGCCTTCCGCACGGTCGGCCCCCGGACCAGCACTGTCATCGTCGCCGCCGCCTCCCGCGCGGTCGGCCTCCTGAACTGCTCCGTCGTCTCCTTCACCGCCGCCGTTGCCTCGCGCACGGCCGGCCTCCTGAACTGTTTCCACGTCGCCGCCGTTGCCTCGCGCACGGCCGGCCTCCTGAACTGTTTCCACGTCGCCGCCGTTGCCTCGCGCACGGCCGGCCTCCTGAACTGTTTCCACGTCTCCGCCGTTGCCTTCCGCATGGTCGGCCCCCTGAACTGCTCTGTGTTTGGGTTATTTTCTTGGGCTCCGGTGTTTGCTGTGCTCTTTTGTTTTCTGTTCCGGGCCCTCCGTCCTGGGCCCCCGCCGCCCGCCCTGGGTTGTTTTCTGTTTGGTTTTGTTTTTCGGTGTTTGGGCTGTCTGGAGCCAGCCCTTGAGGGGGGGGGTACTGTCATGGTCCTGGGCCATGTTGGCCCAGTGTTCTTAGTTTCCTTGTATGTTTGTATTTTATTCCATGCTTCCCCTGCCCATTATGTCTAAGTTCTCCCCGAGCTCTCTCTTCCCCCTGTGTGCCCTCTATGTATTTATGAGCCCTCGTCCCCTTTCGTGTTTATTCCATGTCTCCCCTGCCTGTTACGTTGGTGTTCTACTCGTGCTCTCTCTCCTCCTGTACTTCCTGTTTCACCTCTCCCGTCAGTGTTCAGTTCACCCCGCCCTGTCTCGTTATGATTATCAGTGTCACCTGTGTTCCCCGTGTGTTCCCACTTCCCTCGTTAACCCTCTGTGTATTTCTGTCTGCGTCTCCCTCTGTTCAGTGTGACGTCGTCCCTCATGCCGTGTGTGGATCTCCCTGTGTCTCTCTAGTTTGTGGTTTCCCAGTTTAGTTCAGTTTGTATATTTGTTCTGCCAGCGAATAAAGCTGAGTTTTGAGTTCATTCCCTCGTGCCTGTGAGTCCTGCGTTTTGGGTCCTACTCCTGCCTGCCGCACGGCGATTCGTGACATTTCCAATTTGTTTTGTCCCTTGAAGGATATATGTTGTCCTAATACAAGAATGCTACAGAGCCCAATGTCAAAATATTGTCATAGATCTTACAGTCCTACATTGAAGCCTGTTTCTATTATAACAACTCTTTCTGCCAGAATATCTAAATATCATCTCTTAGTTGTCAACCTCGTGCTAAATTGCGGGATTCTTGGCAGATTTGACATGTCATTGGAATGAACTGACTGCACCTTTGTTTAGAACACAAAACTTTTGTCAATCACCATGAAACTATTTGGGGATTGCACTCACACGCTATTTTGCACCGCTTAGTAAATGTGACCCTTGGGCATTTATCAGGCAGTGAGTGGAATGAAAATCCTTTTCGAAGCAAGTCTCACCACTCAGCATTCTGAAATGCATTTGTGTGTTTATTTTGGTCGTTATTTTGAATCATTATCTATTTTATTTTACTTTTAAGCTGAACATTTATTACGTTTCTTATAAGACAGGAAAACTGTATATTATAGGTAATAAATTTGCACACTACACTGCAGCCCTAATCAGCACGTTCCCAGAAAAGTGCACACTGTACAGCACCATACATACACACCAGTATACAAGTATAAATGCAGTGACGTTGCCCACTATGGCATGGGCTGTATGGCAGCTCAACACAGGACTATACATCAGGCTTCAGACATATCTGCAGCACCTTAATAAGCCCTGTCAGCATGTACTCCACAGCGGCTGTGGCTGCTTGCTGCTATTATTAATTCTTACATACTTCAAGAGTCTCGCTTCCCAGAAAACTAGACCTGCGTCACACATAGGTTCCCTAAAATGAAAAGAGGATTACTCCACCTCTGATTTCAGCCTTTCTCATCAATTAACCAAGAGCACAGTCGAAACAAGGATCTAGCTGATGCTTCAAAGCATCAGCTGTGAGAGGAAGCTCTGTTCAGTCAATTGCATGCTTTGTCTGATGTTTGAGCAGGAAGCGGCAAACATTTCTCTGCTGATTGTTCATCATATAGTCATTTGATAACGGAGATTGTTATTTTCTTCCCATAGGTCAGTCGGATAAGCCGTGCACTGTAATCTTGTGGTCAAATGGAAAAGTCTGGCTTGCTAGAGATTAAACTCAACCTTGTTGTTCTGATCCTGGGAAAGATATTGTGAAAGTTTACCTTCTGTTCCCTTCAGCTGCTCCTCTAATCACTGAAAGGAGTCCTGAACTGAAGCTGGTTTAGAATTCATGAAATCATTTGAACTTTTTGTCAGTCATCCACAAGAAGTTTTGATTTTTCATATACGGTATGAGAGCTTGAAGTTAATCGTGTATTTCAGTGGCTATGATAAAGACAAATAATGACTTTGAGCACAATGAAGCCAACAAAGAATTATGTTTAAATGTGCTTAAATAACAATATGCTTTTTTTGTCCTTATTAATACTTTGTGTGTTATTATGTTTGAAAGAAAAACCGGTAAATCTAGTAATTATATAAAAAGTGGTGTGTTTTTATATAATTACTAGATTTAATCAGGATTTCCAAAACATTTACAGCATTTGTCTTTTATGGAAGATACAATGCCACCAGCCTCTCCTTGGTGTTTTGCTTTATCAAAGCATTTTGTTAAAGAAAACATTCTTGGAATCTTACAAGTAATCATGAGGGCTTCATAAAATCCTCATTTGTTTGACCTCTTCTGAAGGACTGCAAAAAAGACAAAGCCACAGTTAGTTCTCACTCTTTTGTCTCAGTTATTCATATAAAACTTCATCATATAAAGTAAGTATTTGGCCCTTTTGTGTCTATTTAAGGGACAGCTGTGGCTCAGAAGTTAGAGCGTCTGGCTCCCTCCCCGCATATCAAAGTGTCCTTGGGCGAGATACTGAATCTCGTATAAACGCCTCAGATCCAGCCAAATATGTGATAGAATAAACTGTGTGAGTGTGTGTGTGTGCGCGAATGTGGCATGTAGTGCAAAGCGCTTTGAGTGGTTGATAAGACTAGGATAGTGCCATATAAACGCAGTCCATTTACCATTTATTTGTGTAAAATCACAAGCCTTGAGGCAGGAGGGCATCTGTGCACCGCCTCCAATGAAGCCTCTGGGAAGGAGAAAGCAGAAGTCAGTTGTGAGGTTGGATCAAAGCCAGGTGCAAAGGCTGCCACACTGCGTTAGGAGTTACTACCCTCTCCCCCCGCCAGCCCCTATCCCTCCTGACTGTCTCTCTGTCTGCCTGTGTCCTTGTTTCTCCCTCTGGACTGACTGATGGGAGCTGACATTAGCCTCGATCCCTCACGTTGTATCCACTGAGCCCATTCTGAGCCCCCTGTCTTGTCTCTTAATGCCTAGGCTCTGTCTCCTTCTCTACGCTCACAAACCTAATCACCCTGCCCACCCCTTTATATATATATATATATGTGTGTGTGCATTCTTTTACTTCGTTCTCTGTGAGATGAACTTTGAGTCTCGTAGTGCTGATAACAATGAAATTAGTTTGGGTTTTCTTACGTAGAGCAGTTTGTTAGTCCTGGTCCTTTGTGTATTGGCTCCCATCTACATGTTAACTTGCACAATTGAAATGTTTTTGTTAACAGCTCTACCTGCTTAGACTCTGGCCTCAAAGATATTCCTTCCTTTTAAGCATTTGCCTTCTTAAGCTCAAAATTCCCTGGAAGATACCCACTTGATCTAAGAGTTAACCAAAGTCTGAAATATATTTTTGCAGTTCTCTGAGATCTTAAGCTGAAATTCCATTAGTAAAGGTTAAACACATTGAGACTGACTGAGATTACATATATGAAACAGCCTTTACATTTAAAAGTCATTACATGTGGTAATATTTCAAAGTAATCTAAACTAACCAAAGCCTTGAGTTTTGTGTAACCAAACAGCCCAAACCCATCACATTTTGGTGACTATTACTATTGTGACTATTATTAGTTATAATCTGAATCTGCTAGATTAGAAAATTGTTAACAAAAGGACTTCTGGGATGTCATGCTAGGAGAAGCAGCCTGATTCTCCTGCTGTGGAAGATAAACAAACAGCCAAACAATTAATGCAAACTGCCTTTGAGAAAACCTACCATGTCTGCTCAAACCAAACAGGCAGAAAAGAAAGCAAAGCCACAAGAAAAAGATGATAAACAAGACCAAATGGACACCAGTGAGACATGGATTGAAGAAAACATGGCTGCTGTGCTAACTGAGTTGCACAACTCATGAAAGAGCACACTCAGGCCTCCCTAGACACAGAGGCCACTTTATTGAGGGTGGAAGCCACTCTATGCGATGTGGAGTGTACTGGAGTGTACAACAAAACTAGAACAAGAAGTTGTGAATATTGAACAGAGACTGAGTGAAGTAGAGGACAAAATACTCCAACATGTAAGAGCTGTTTGTTATTTAGGACACAGATAAGAGAAGTTATGGGTCAAGTATGATGACCTGGAGTCAAGATCAAGATGGGACAACCTACACACGCTGTGAAAGAAGACGGGGAATATGAGAATGAAATGAGTGATCTCTTAACAAACCTCCTGCTCACATCACTCGAACTAATGGAGGATGTAGACCTGTGTCAAAACAGGTCTCACATCCCAAACCACGAAGCTGAAGCACTTTGCCCCTCCAAGATCCATTACAGTGAGATATTTCTGACTACAGAGCTGAAGAAAAGATACTCGACTAAGCTTGGAGAACACGGTGGTTGACATATCAAGAGTTTTTGTACAAAACCTTGACTGTTATGGGAATGTGGACTGGATAATGGTTATACGTATAACGTCAGACTCACATGTCAAATGGAAGGGTTGTTGTTCAGAGAGGGGTCAGCCAAGGTGGTCGACTCCAGTTCTCTGCTTTAAATATTAAACCTAAATTAAATATGGCAGAATTACAACATTAAAGCTGTAAATGATGATATGACCTCGTTTCTTCTATCCCTATTCCCTAACTTAGAAAGGTTATCGGATCAGTCAATCGAAATCTCAGACACTGATGTTGGTGGGACACTGGCCTACATCTAGATTTCTGGTGTCATCGTGAGTTCAGATAGGGATCGTCATAACCTCTGACATGTTTCAAAGCTAACTATCGAAAGCTGATGGGTGAAATAAAAGCCAGCCTAAAAACATGTGGGACAAGTAGAAACAATACACATGAATGGATTACCTAGATTACTCGTTTTGTTTCGGTCTTTATCTGACCTACATTTAAAATAATAAATAAATGACTATCTAAAGTCATTTAGAAAAAAACAAACAAACTGGAATTGAATTTGAATACCTGAGAAAAAAAAATTGGGCAGCCCAGCTCAAGTCAGTGCTTACATGAATATCTCAAGATAATGAAACCAACTGGGTCAGGATGGAAAAGAGTGAGGGCTCCACATATTTTAGATATAATGCCATTCAAGAGTGAAGATATCAGGAGAGGAAATAATTCATGACAAGGTAAAAAAAAATCCCCACTGTGAGAAAAAACTAAGATTCTCAACTTCAGCTTCCAGCAGGTGAGGATTGCACATAACTCTCACTTTATTCCCTCCCGACTAGAAGCAGGGTTTAGAAAGTGGGAATGAAACAGCTCGATACTCTTGGACCAGATGTTTGAAGCAGAAGACCTGGTGTTCTTTGAGCAGCTTCAGCACAAATATAATAAATATGATCGTCCACCACATTATTTTTCAGCTGTAGAGAAAGGCAAAAAATGGGACAAGCTGCATGCCGTACCATTAAAATATGAAGCAATTTGTTACCATTAACACCCCCCACCCGCTCCAAGCCCTTGTCACATCAAAATTTGTGAACATCTCAGGTCAGTGGTGGAGGGACTGTGGCTTGGTAAGAGAACACACACAAACTATCAGACTACTGCCAACATATACAAAATGAATTCATAAAGAGAAGTGTCCTTAAACCATCTTACTCTGTATATAATGGGCCAACTGCCAGAAGGATTAAAAGGCGACAATAGGATATTCCTACTGAGAGTCTTTTTTATTAGTTGATAAGAAGATGATCACAACCTCATGGATGCGGCCGCAGCCTCCCACAGTGGATCGATGGAGGGAAAAGGTTAAGAAGGTTTGCTACATGGACAGCATACTACGAGATAACAACTAAAACTGGATATATTCTCAATAAAATGGGTCCCAGTTGTCTCTTGTTTCCTCATTTGAGAATATTTTTTTCCTCTTCTGTTTTTGGCGCTACCACTACTTTGTGCTCGTCTCTGCTGTGAGTGACACATATTGTTACCTGTCTCTGTAATAATGAGTGTTGTTAGGATTGTTGAATGCCATAATTTGTTTGTTTAGGTTTCATTTCTCTCATGTCATGTGACTACATAGCTAAATATGGACATTACACTCTGTTGCACTTATGCTGTGTGTGTGAAAAAGAGACGTGATTGATTGGACGGTCTGATTTCACTTGATGAATGGAAAAAAAAAAGTTCGAAAAGAGAACAGAAAGTTGTTATCTACCCAGCAGGAGTGCCACACGGAGCTATCTCTCTGACTCTTTTGCTCCTTTATTTCATCCAAGCTGTCTAAGCTGTGTTTCTCAGGCATTTGCAGCATCCTTTAAACCTGTGGGCTCCATGAACCTCATCATTCCCATCATTGTTCATTGTTGATCTGCTCTTTCTCTACGTACAGGATGAGGTCATTACTTTATAAAACATCACAAGTGTTTAGATGCATAAAAACTGTCCATATTTTGAATAGAACACTGGTATGAACATGGATCTGAGTTAGAGTTTAGCTCAGTGGAGCAAAAATTCAAATTATTTAACACAAGATTTCATTTTGTTGATTTCAGTCCTGACACATAGGATCTGTCCATAATCTTCAAAAAGTATATTTTGCATATTCTAGCTCTGTATTAATTTGTGTATTGTCTGTTATCAATATCCAGTGTTTTTCTACACACAGACTTTAATTGGCTGCACACTGGCTGCCAAAGTATATTTTGTAAGTCATATTTTAGCTGTTACTTTCTTGGTCTCATTTTGAATGTTGAAGGTTCACTGGATTGTGAATAATATATGTGAACGTTTGATAGAGTGCACTGAAGTGTAGAAGTGCTTGTATGAATAGGTGAATGAGGCTCAAACAGGGTAGAAAAGCGCTATATAAGAACTAATCCATAAAGTTGCCTTTGTTCGTCTGCTGGTTTGTTTGGCTGTGGATATGATTTGGCTGTTAAGGCTGGTTGGAACAAGCTAAACTGATACCAATCTGGGCTTTTTTTAGTCTGTGTGTCGAATTATTTCTTGACTTTCTACTGCATTTGTTGTTCTTTCCATCCATTATCAATTAGTCGCAGTGAATTCCTGAAAATTCTGCAGAGATAATTTTATTCTGTACTGTTGGATAACATTGGTACTCTGCTGACTTCTCACTGACTAATGCTGACTGCTTTTTGCAGGTGCGTACAACAACACCTGGGTGTTAACATTAAAAAGAAAATAATTTTAACTTCAACTTTCCCAATTATGGTGCTGTATGGGAAGCTTTAAATGTGGTGCTCATTTAATCTCTATAAAGGCAAAATTGTCCGTGCCACTCCTTCAATTATTTGCATATACACAGTGCCAGCTTCTGGTTATTATTCATGATTGTTTTGATCCAAAATCTGATGATAAGTGGTGTCTCATGGGAGTTGCAGGGCCATCTACTGCCAGAGATTTGGTTACTGCTGCCCAGATATTCACTGTGTTGGCCAGGTTAATGCTCCTACCTGACAGACTAAACGTCTGTCAGCTAGGATCGCCTGTCCAGTCTTTGAACATTTGTACGAGTCTTTGGGGTAATTTTTACATTTTGAACAACTGGAATCAGACTGGCACTGAGAAGCAAAAGAAGAGTAACATTTTTCCCTCAAAGGTTCACAGCATTTTATGATTAGAACCGAATACAAAATCAGCAAATACGTTTATTGAGAGGAACTGAAATCAAACTCCTGAGCACTTTCTTCACCAACAAACATACTGTAGGCGCACTGAAACAAACACACAGGAAAACAGATGCAAAATAACTTACAAACAAGTGATTTTATCAGATACAGTAAGCCTTTTGAAATAATTTATCATCATAGCTCTAGTCTGGAGTGTTGTGGACTATTTTTTACTTTAGCAGTTTGAAAATAATTGGATTTATCCTTGAGCAGGGGCGGAAATAATGAGGCCACTTACAGTTCCAATTCTCTGTGTGTGTGTGTGTATGTATGTATTGCTCAGACATCACAGCGAAGGAGTTCATTGAACTGAGGGGGAAGCAGCGGAGCCGCTACGAGCTGCTGGTGGACTTCCTGTCTGAGATGCTCTCGGTCCCACCTGATGATGTCAACATCTTTAGCCTCATGGACGTGAAGGAGCGAATGCTGGATGTTCGCTTTGCTGTGCATAGTGGCCCATCTTTCCTTCAGCCCGAGAAAATGCATGGTTACCTGGCCGCTCACAAGCAAAAGGTAGGTTATTCTTTGTCTATTTTAGGCTTTTCTCGACACTGACACTCAGTTTTCTCATAATAAAGGCCACTCAACCTGATTATTGGCCGATCTGTTGACAACACAACCTCTCGAATGACGCTCAAGTAATCTAACCAAGTGTACGTCAGTGAGCAAGTGCACTGCAACGCCACTTATAGGGTAAGACACTCTGACATCTCACATGCACGTGAGTAAGCCTCCCAAAATTGGGTCGTGCTCTCTCACTGTATGGTTGCAGTTGTTGGTTGCAAGCACAAGTTTTGCCTCTGGCAGTGTTTTGGTTGATGTCTACATTAAAATCTAACATATCAGGTAGCAGTCAAAATCTGTGACGTTTTCTCAGTTTGCTGGATGCATGATGCAGGCCTGACAGTCACAATTCTAGACAATACAAAGAAACCAACCAACCTAACTGCAGCAGAGATAAAACAAGTGGTGTGTCAGATTTGTCAGATGAATTCACCCGGAGCCGCAGATGGTGACTAACAAAACAACCAGCTACCTAAAGTACAGTACTGCATATAAAACACTCCCCCTAAGTAGGGTTGCCAACTCCCTGAAAAATAAATAAGGGACACCTCGTGGCCAGGGCCGGGCGACCCAGTTGTCTTCACCATTCCCAGTGTGGTGAATTTTCTAGCTCTTTTTTTGTGTGTGAAATTATTTTTTTTAACCATTTGACTTGAAGTTGATTTAAGTAGATGCATATTCTATTCTTTGTGATATGAACACATGTGAAACAAATGATCATTTAGCCATTTATTTTTAGCTCAAAATGACAACATTAACACAGTAAAACAGGTCTCCTTCTTAAACAGAAGCCTGTCATGCTTAACTTTTGAGAATATAAGTAAATCTTTCTTTAAAAGAACTCTGTCCTGCTTAACTTAAAATAATAGAAAACAATAGAAAGAAAAATATTCTTGTAACAGTGCACATTTAGTGCATTTAGTACAATTGGCTTCAGCTGAGGTATTATTTCAGCTTTTCTAAAGCTAATCAGCTGCTCCTGTTTGTAAACCCGCTTGTTCCCATGATTACGCATCATAACTCATCATCATTATTCACCTATGTATTACTTTTATGTATTGATTACAACAAATAGATGACTATCTATCCTTGCAGTTGTTTATTACACAAAATAAATTATATTATCACACTTCTGGCCACATAGCGCTGATATTCACTGCACATGCCCATATTAACTTTTTCCAGCCAGGTGTTTTCCTTTTCCCATTCTTCCCTTTCTCTGAGGGGAACAAATATTGCTGCTCTAATGCTGGGCTCACACTGTGCGGTTTTTGGCCCATTTTGAGACAATTTTTGAGTCGTGCGACGGTTTTGGCGATCGGCCCGATTTTGGCTTTCATTGTGCGTCGTGTAGTATACGTGGGGTAACGAGAAGTGATTAACACCTCACGACCAGCTCCCGATCATCAATCGCTCGTGAGGGTCTCACCACAGCCGCTCACACTGCTCACGCGCAAACACGTAAACGTCGGTGAAAAAGACGGAGCAGCACGGCTGTGCAGCGTGTGATCTGGACACAAGTGATGGAGGCACAACTTGTAGAACTTTGGAAAGCTCATCCGAGCCTTTTCGATGTGGCATCACAAAATTATCACGACCACAACAACCGTGAAAATAGTTGGATCTACACTGCTGCTCATTCACAGCTGCCTGATCATGTTTTTCATTAGCAATTTAGCAAAGTTGATGGTGGTAGTGTGTCTGTGTGAGTGAAAGACAGAGGGAGAGCGACAGATTTTCTGTTATAACCTTCATTTTATGGACGCACAGTGTGCGCACTCAGGTCGCATCAGAGCATCGGGCGGTATAGTGTGAGACCTGCATCGTGACCTACCAACTTCTAACCCTGCGAGTCAATCGTGCAGTTTGAGCAGGAGCTGAATAACGTGACTGAAAAAATCGCACAGTGTCTGCCCAGCTTTAGGTGTACTGTCGTCCGAGACTTGCACCGCAGTGACGGCGTTTGTTTCCCTGTTGGCCATGCTTCTTGTTGTGGTCATCTGTTGTCTTCCGGTATTTTCTCCGCAAGCGACCTTTCCTCGACCAATGAGATGAGCGGTAATCTGAATTGTCATACTCGAATTGTCATAAGTGTGCTGTCAGCTCATTGGTCACAAAGCAGGAGAGGGGCTGGGAATTATGCTTTCCAACAAAGCGTTAATTCCATTAACATTTATAGACTACTTTTGATTCTCACTGTATTACGGGACAAAGTGCGTCCCTTATTAGCTCAATACGGGACGTGTGCTTTTGTTTCGAAATACGGGACGATTCCGTATTTTAAGGGACGGTTGGCAACCCTACCCCTAAGCCTGTCACACAGGTGCTGTCACCAGATCTCCACACCACTGATCTGTCATCGGGTTTATTTTAGATTAGGTTTATATAATAACATATTGTGTTAAGATAACCAAAATATCACTGCTTAGACCTAGTATTCTTACTGTGCCTGGAACTGGAAATATATCCAGGTCAACATTAGATAGCTAGCAAATGTTAGCTAATTAGCCCTAATTAGCACTGACTTCTTATTCATTTCCAAAATGCCAGCATAACTGACACACCCAGTTCAAAAACACACATAATTTTCTGTACTTTTGTATGTTTCCACCTTGCTGGCGGTTTAACTGGAGAGACTTTACACAAAATGTATTTAAAGCATCACCGAAGTCGGCACACTTGTCTCCTGCTTTGGAAAAACAAATTTGACCTGATTTCTATGCTCAAAGCCTTTTTGAGAGAAAAACATATAGTTTATTTTCTATGCCTCTATAACTATACCTGACTGTGGTTTTCCCTCCCCTGACCCATCAAATGCCAGAGTGTGGCTGTGTTGTGTACAGCTGTGTCATTTGACACCTGTAGCACACACTGTGCCCCTGAGACAGAAGGACCTGTCACGGTACAGCAGCTGCCAATCCAGGAAGCAAAATGATAACATTGCTGCTTGATGGCCACGTAGGTGCTGAGAGAAAGCACAGTGTATTCTGACTTGGTGATGCTCATCAGGCTACCTATCGAAACTGCTAGTTGTTGTCTGTAAACAATAAGCTGTCATAAATGGGGGAAACCTGTCTCACCTGCTTCCACAGCAGTGTAGGCGGTGCTGACATGCAGCAGTAATATTCACCAAATACTGCTTTCTGCTGTGATCTCTATTGCTTGAAAACAACTCCACTTTGCAGCCCTGACAGGCCAATTGACCTACAAAAAAAAAGCCCCAGGGCAGCAGTTGTCTGTATTTCCCACATACAGTTTAAGTGAAATAAGCTGGTTTCTGTGGGTTATGATTTTCTGCCTACAGCTGGTTCCAATCATAAATTCCTCATAACCATTATTAACCCACTGATAGTCTGTACATAGGTAATATTCATTTTTATAATCCTGATTTTTATGCTGATGATATCTTTGTATATGTGTTGACTCCACCACAAAACTGTACTCCCCCAAATGAAAGCTGCTTTTCAGGGCAGCACACCTCCAGTTGAGTCCATAATATTTGGGCTTTTTTTTTTTCATTTTGCACATTTTAAATGAACCCTTTTAAAGACTAAGAGCCACAATGTTCACAATCCTATCTATATTGGACAACATTACAAAAATAGTAAACTGTGAAAAAAATTATTATGCTTGCTTATTTTAGAGACAGAAAGATAAAGAAATTAATCTTTATGCTTGCACTGCCTTTAAATGACTGAATACTGTCCAATATGGTGCATTTTGATTAATTACTATCACCCCAACCTGTTAAATGAAAAAGACGAATGGTCTTAATTGGCAGCAGTATATCTGTGTTTTTATTTATTAGAACACAGATGCTCACTAATCAGTTCAGATATTCAACTTTCTTAGTTGAGGTCAGAGGCAATTATCCAATAAAGGGAGAGTTTGGACTCTCATCAAGACTGATAACTGGGGAATACTGGTTTCTGCTATACACCTAAATATTGTGAAAGCTGAAAATATTTCTCCCTATTTAAGTTAAGGTGGGTTTTGTGTGGAGCGGAAATAACAGTTTTAAGTAAATGAATTTTCTTGAGTCTGCGTTGATGTAATTTGTTCAGGTCTCTCTAGCAAAAGAAATCTCGATTTTTGGCACAAATAAACTTAACCAAGTAACAAGTAAAAACAGATGCTCATTTGTACTGACAACTTCATTTATTTACTCTGCAGCACATTAGTGGTTGTGCATGACAAGAAAACAGGCTGGCACAGCCAAGTGAGCATCAAAAGTGTCTGAGAAATTGATGGATTTAGGTCATTTTCATCTACATCATGTCTCATTAAAGTGAAAGCGAACCTCGTAGGGAAAGACACCAGCCTTGACATCCAAACTCTTCAACTTAATTTCTTTTGCACAACACGTCTGTAAAGGATGTTTTTGACTGGCAGTTTTTGTAAGTGCAGGGTTATAAAATTGATGCCCTTTTTATTTATCATACATTAGCCTGGAAATAAATATGTGACAAGGCTGATGATACAAATGGTGTGGCAGCATCTGTTGGGCATTAGTTAGACATATGATTTAAAATGCTGAGTGAAGTTAACATTTGGTTCCTCCCATGAGTGACCTGTTGGTTATACGTTTTTACCCACTAAAGCACCATTAAAAAATGTAATCTGGTTCCACCCAGTTGCTGTAGCTCAACAACACACGTTCCCTTTAAAAACTATGAATCAATACATGCATATTGTTTATAAGCAACAACTTAGGCTGCTGTTGTTCATGAAAGCTTTGCTGCTTTTAATAATTTATAGTTTAGTCCAATCACTCCCTGACAGATATAAGCAGCAGTGATTCATAAAGCAGTGCTATAATTAGCAGTCCAATATTAAATGCATTTGGACAGATTCTGCAGTTCACATGCTCAGAAAGCTTGTGTTATTCAACACACTAGTAAGTGACAGAGTGGTGACTCGAACAGAGTAGCTGTACTGAGTGATGCTTTAAAAAGGTGTCTGATACGTTTTGTTTTGATGACATAATAATTAAAAAATGATTTCAATAGCAGAGATGAAATATTTGAACCAACCTTCATCTCCACAACCATCCAATCCAACAACATTCTCAGGGCTATGTGGATGACACATAGTCCTGTCTTACTTCATAAAAATCAGACATGAAGCTGTTTGTTACCTTTTTTTATTTGGTATTGTCATTTGGTATCTGAATCTAAGGTTCTCCCTAGAACTTAAAAGGTTTCCAGTGGAGTTTTCACAAAGAAATGAGTTATTAGATTGTTATATCCTTGACAGGTTTTCTTCTTCTTCGTTGTCATATTTTTGCAAGGTATTGAGCTTACGGTGTATTCTTCCCTGAAAAGATTGTTGAGGGTAGTTGGTGCTATGTAATCCATCCATTCTTAGCTGCTTATCCAATTCAGTGTCGCTGGGGGACCAGAGGCTGTCACAGCTGTCAAAGGGTGAGAGGTGGGCTACAGTCTATCAGAGGGCTAACACAGGAAGACGGACAATCATTCAAGCTCACGTTCACACCCACAGCCGATTCAGAATCACCCATTAAATTAACATGCATGTCTTTGGACTGTGGGAAGAAGCCTGAAAAACAAAAAGCAGAGAATATTAAGTAATATTTGGCCTTATCACTAGGCTCCATTACAAGGTTCATGAGGTGATTAGCAGTTTTACTTAGCTCCTGATTGTCTGATTGACAGTGGCATGCTGAGATTTCACTCAGTCTGTTCATGTCAAAATTTGCCTTTAATAGTTTAAGAAAATAGTTCATATATTTTTTGAAACCTTAAGGAAATCAAGATTGAAAGCAAAAAGCCCATGATACTGTTGTGCAAGTGCCAGCACTGAGTCTGACATGGACCTGATTCGAGAACAAATTTTTAGGCTGGAATCAGCTGGTAATACAACACAAGTGTTTGGTCGAACCGTTCTCGTGTATCCAAATGAACCAGATCTGCTGTAAACAATGTAGAGTTTAATTTAACCACTCTGTGCGCAGCAGGTGTGAAAACACCTCGGGGTGTGATCACATCTTGCGTGTTTCTCAAAAGGGTGTTCAGTGTTTGCACTTTTCTCCAGCAGATTGCTTTTCAACTGTGTTTTTAACTTGGTCACATTCAGCATTAAGTGTACTGATCACATGGACTGTGAAGAAGTTACAGCTAAATACTGGAGTTAACCTTTCTATAGGCATTTGATTTCTATATAGTGGCTTCCTGAAACATCATATATCTTTGTCTCAGTAAAGAGGGCAACACTTGCTAATTGCGAGAAGCTATTATTTAGTTACATGTTTCTATTAAACTCACTAATGTCATAAATGTGGTTGTGTGGTTGCCATCTTTCCTTCATGATCATTTTTAATTTAACCTTTATTTATAAAAGTAGTCCCATACCACATCCACATCATTGTGGAGGTATTTTGGCTCACTCTTGTTTAGCAGCTTCGCTTTACTGCTTGCTTAGTGTTGCATGGTCGGAGCTCGGGGTGAATTCATTGGAACGTCCACTCCTGGAAAGACTTCTGTTTTTATAAAAGTGGTCACACTTATTCACAATTACCTATTAAGCTACGTTTGATTAGGCTGATACCTGTCCACATATAGAAGAGGGGAAAGGTGTATTTAATTTCTCACACACCACATCGAGTCCTGTGAAAACCTTTTATTGTGCCTTTAAATGCTGGGATGTTGCAAAGCATTATGCTAAATCTCCACTGTTTGTGTGAATCAGAAAGAAATGCTGTTGTTTTGTTCTAAAATGCTTTGCCCGTAAGCGTATTTTTGTCTTTGTTTGTTTCACTGTGATCTGTAAATTGTAAAGCACGCGTGATTGAAGTAGACTGACTGAATGTGGAAAAGCCGCTGAGCCATCATCTCAGGTTGTTCGTCATCTGCTTTGTGAACGGGCGGTGAGCTTCGTGATTACACTTGTGCTTATTTACATGAAAAGGAAATGAAAAGGGAATGTAGTGTTTTTAATGGTCAGGCTGTATGTTTCTAGAATGAGGTTTATGTCCTTACTTTAAACTATCTCGTTAATTTAAATAGAAAAAATGATACAAAAATGTTGTTAGTGGTTCATTTAGAACAGATGTTGCTTTCCTGAGCTCAAGGTCATCTTGTCCTCTTGTTTGACATTTCTATAAACATGATTTCATGAGAGCGAGAGTTCAGTCCTGAATGTTATTGCATTCCATTTTATTTTGCTTATACTCAACCCTATCTTAGCCTTTTGAACCAAATAAACATGCATAATTATGTTGCATTTGGCCTCCCGTACTAATGTACTGAACAGCATGTCAGTGTGTTGGATATACACATGTACATTTTAAACAGTTCAGCACTAGGACTTGACTTGCTGCATCAGCCTTCCCAGTTTGTAACACCGGGGATGAGTATATTTATCCAAACAATCCACTTCTGGTTTAAAACCCTTTTTTGTGTGATGCCATTTATGGTGTCCAAAGTTTTACCTCAGCCTTGTGTAAGAATTCAAATCATTTCTGGTATGTGGGACACGGGAAGGTGAGACCTGATTTTGACCGTTGTACTGGATTATTTCTGGGCCAACCAGGAAAAGAAAATATATTATACTTCATGGTCCATGAGTATGGAAAATCCATTTAAATCCAGCTTAATTTGACTCTAACAGAAATACACAGTGTGTAGTATGCTTGTAATTCAGTACTCTGGCTATTGCACAAAAGAGAGGAAGAGGGGGGAAACAACAAAAAGAGAAAAGGAATCAGAGCTGTACTTTGTTGTGTACAGTTATATTTCTGTATTTAATCGTATATTGTATTTCTAAATTACATTTATAGAAAGGAAAGGTTGTATTAAAAAAATGCATTCCACCACTGCAGAAAAGGAGTTGGTAAAAAACAAACATTTTACTATATCACACTAATGCCCCCTGGTCGCTGGCTTCAGTCAGACCTCATTTCACGTTTCAGAAGTCTGAATGGAAGTAGGGGACCTGTGTGTGTGCATGTGTGTGTTTGAGAGAGCCTGAACCATAGACGTTGAATTGTATGCATTTCACAGCACAGAGAGCTGAACTGGTGTCCTCGGAGGGAAAGATGAGCTAGTTTGGATTTGCATGTGTGTGTCTGTCAGGGAGAAAACCGTGAGAATCCAGCTGTGGTCCCGGTGGTCAGCTCAGGTCATTCGCCACACTCAGCCCTCAGCCACGTTCTTTTCAGTTAACCTCTTGTTGTTTCACGTGACTAATAATAATAATAATAATAATAATAATGGATACTTTATTGATCCCCATGGGGAAATTACTTGTTTTTCTCTGCATTTGACTATCAAAGGATGGAAAGATTTGCAAGTGTACTAATAAGTTTCCAGGATGAGGAAAGCAGAGAGGGAGAGAAAGATGTGTAAGTGGTGAGGTAGCCGGGGTTTTCAGGTGTGATTTGTGAGGAGAGCGCGGAGCTTTTCATCTGAATTCAGCCAGGTTCTCCGGAGAAGACATTGATCAGAATGAGATGTGAAGCGTGGCGAGAGAGGATGAACGAGAGTCGGAGAGATTGGGGAGGGTGGGGGAGATTGTGAGGGGGTGGAGCTGGATGAGAAAGAAAGAGGGAAAGGAGGGGGGGTGTAGAAGATGAAGCAGTTCTTATTATTAATGTTCTCAATTCTCCTGTAATGCCTCAGAAGTAGGAGGGTTTTTAAAAAAAAAAAGTCTTTATACCCTCTCTATTTCTGCTTGCTCTACCTCCATAATGGAAGTTATCCGTCAGTGTTTTCAATCCATCACGCTCTACTTGACTGCTAATGATACTACACTGGTTTTTGACTTTTTTAAAAAAATCATCGGTATGGTGCTCAGATACCAAGGTTCATGTTGTCATTATAGTAATGTGGCCCCGAGGGCAGGGGAGAGGACTGAGGGAACTTCTTAATGCAGTGGAACAATAGTCCAAGGAACAATAGATCCCTTTGGTCCTTTATTCCTTGCTATACACACTGTTCTGCCTTTGAAATTCAGTGCATGTCTCAATGGAGACCAGATACAAAAGATGGAGCACGCTCATGTCTGTGCAGCCATTTAGGCTCCTGGGGATGCAAACTCCAATGGAGAGTACAGTAGTGTTCTTTTAAAATAAATGTCTTTCAAAGTAAAATGATTTAGAAAAGAATGACAGATCGGCGCACGCTGCAACTGCAGAGAAGTTTAAAAAGTTGTGCATTATGTATAAATAAGAAATATTGGATGAGAGAGAGGGAAACATCAAATCTCTTCTTCTTTTGTGAGTATTTTGAAATGCCTTGTTGGTGTGCCAGAGTAACAAGAAATACTAGAATGAGCAAAGCCCTCCATCTGGTGCCGTTGAATAGGACGAGACCAATGTAGTGATTTCCTGCACACATGGCTGTGTAAGACGCTAGCAGACAAAAATTATTATAAAGTTATTTTCAGCTCACCCACTGCTTTAAGAACCAACTGACAGCCAGCATGACTCTGACTCCACCACAAAGCACCTTATCCCCAGATATCTTACTCCTCCTCATACTCCCTGTGTCTGGCATTCCCCTCTCCATTGTACCCCTTTCTCTCCTTTCCCTGCGGCATAGTCTGCCTCTCACAATTTGATTTATGTGCTCAGTGTGTCGCAAACACTTTTGCTAAACTGAATACATACAAACATACAGTCTCTGTCTCGCACCTCCATTTATACCGCTCTCCACCAAGTTCAAACCATGTCATCTTAACCGTTTGTAAAAATGTTTGAACATCTAAGCTGTAGAAACCAGCACATGTAGTTCTCTTATGCAGGTCACGTTTCAGTCTACTGCAAAGGATGACGTTTGCCCTCCAGTTTTTTAGCAGCTACACTCAAAAACGTTCGCCCCTGCTGGATTCCATTACGATGTCACAATGGTACACAGTACACAGCAGATGCCGTTTTGTTCAATCCGAGTTGTATGCTGTGTTTCAGATATATTTTTTGAGATCAAAGGCACAGCTTGAAACATAAAATTTTGTAAAGCTTAAATTGTTTTCACTTATTACTCTAACAGAAACCTTGGAGAGGACCAAAAGCATCCTCATTACTGTACTAACTACATTCATTTCAGTGGAGGAATATGTCAGTTATTGTTTATCTTGTCAAGATATGATGACTGATATGGTACACCATTGTACACATTCTGCTATTTTTGTAAATGTTGAGCATACAGAGCCAACAGCTCTTCCACCAGTGTCCAGAAGTTGCATACGTATGTCTTGTTTAATTAAATATAGGGGTGGCTGTAGCTCAGGTGGCAGAGCAGGTCAGCCACTAATCAGAAGGTCGGTGGTTCGATCCCAGGCTGCATCCTGGCTGCATGCCAAATATCCTTGGGCAAGATACTAACCCCGTGTTTGCCTACCGGTGGTGGTCAGAGGTGGCGCCTGTGTCTGGCAGCCTCGCCTCTGTCAGTGCGCCCCAGGGCAGCTGTGGCTACAATGTAGCTTGCTATCGCCAGTGTGTGAATGTGTGTGTGAATGGGTGGATGACTGAATGTAGTGTAAAGCGCTTTGGGGTCCTATGGACTAGAAAAGCGCTATACAAATGCAGGCCATTTAAATATACATAACAACTTGAGTCTCGAGTCACTCGAAAGTTTTCCTTTAAAGCCAGGCTGCTATTTTTATTTAGCCTTAACAAGGTGCTGCACATCGCTCAACATAAACATACAAATGGATATTGTACACTTAAAATTTGAGAGTGTGCCTGGAGGAAAACAACACTGGAACCATTGATAAGTTCAGCTTTAATATATTTGCTACATGCCAACAGGTTCATTAAAAACATTTCCTCATGTTGATTAAAAAACCTGCATAATGTTTCCTGCAAACCAAATGAGCTTTTGCAAATTTTGTATATAGAAATTACATTTCTTATATGATTTCCTGGCAGATAGATAGGGTTGCCAAACCATGTTTGGCTAATAGTCTGTCATGATACAGTGCACAGTGACACAGACCAAGGGCACAGGAAATGGGATTCAGATATCCATAGCTATATATATGTGTGTGATCATCTATAGGCCCCTTTTATTGAGCTCTCATGCAGCCAACCTCCTTTCAAATTAATTTGCTGTAAGAATGCATATACCTTCAGCAGCATTAGATGAGAGAAACCAATGAAGAGAAGCATTTGTGTCTGAGTTGCTATGAAGTACAAAAATTAATGACACAGGTAGTTTAAATGAAAGAAGCGAGTTTTGAATGGGAGGACATTACTGCTAATGACGTCAGATGTTATGAGACATCAGTCAGAAGTATAACTGATCCATAAAACAAAATCCTTATCAAAGTTACAGTCCCTGCAGCACCGCCTGGTTAATCAGTGCGATCGATTCACACTGACTAAAGTCCAGCCTGCCTGGAATATTGAGCATAAAGCGACCCGCGTTCATATTCAGTACCATCTACCCCCAGTATGTCTGTATGTGTGTGCTCGCCCCTCTTCATGAGCACACAAATGTGTGCACAAACTCAGTTGACCTTTGTCAGCTTTACCAGTGAAAGTCGACTCATCCAAAAGCATACAAACAACATACAGTTTCCATTTAATTTTCTTTCACATCACTTTATCAAATTGCTCAACCTGGAGAGTCATAGTTTCCCCTCTGCTTCATCACCGTTTAGCCCACTTTTCCAGGAGCCAGCGCAGAAAAATAACTCAATTACTTGAACAGCCTTCGGTAATCCGAACACATTCACACACCGAGTTTGCTCTTATCAACATTGTTCCCAACTGGTTGTGCATCCAGTCAGACATCAGATGTCCAACTTACATCTACATGAAAATGAAAAAAATAACTTGATCAGAAAATTATATATAACTACAATTATTTCACTGAAAAGATTCAATCAGGACTTTTTGGTCTAGACAGTAAACATAATACACATTGAAATACTTTAACGGGTACACAGGCTGCAGCATAATTCGATCGGTTATGGCAAAAGAGTCCAAACACTTTAACATTAAAGCTGGTTTGGAATCAGTTCATTTTCTCTTGCAAGTCGAGGGATTTGCAGCCAGCGTGGCATAACAGATAAGCTTAATTTTACTCATCTGTTTCCAAGGAAATCAGTTTTTACATTCTTGATGTTTTTTATTTAAATTGGCACACAGCTCCACAAATACATCTAGCTGTCAATCAAAGTAGATTATCAGGTAATCAGGGTGCAGCTGAATGTATGAGACCCCTTCACTCATCTGGTGTTACACAGATTTTGCTTCCCGATTTGGGCTGACATCTAACGACTAAACTTGGGTTACATTTACCCGTGTAATTACTTTAATTACTTCTCACCTACATAATAGTAAGTTGTACTGAGAGCTAAAGTTTGTCAAACTAACTTTAAACTTTACTTCAAATTATAAATAGCTCACTTTATACAAAAGTCAGGCCAACATTATCCCACACACACACTCAAAGGATTTAGTCAAACCTGACCTCAGCCACATGTTATTCTTGAGTGTGGCTGATGTGATCGTGGCTGCAGCTGCTTCATTGTGAAAGCTGTCAACACTGTCAGTACTTACCATACAATTTAAGCGCTTGGATGGGTGTGCAGAAAGTGCAAGCATATTCTCAGAAAAGTAGGCATATTCTGTGAGGAACTATTAAAGAGACCAAGTGGTGTTTCAGTATGTAGCTGTTAATGTTTTTGTGTTACATCGTAGATGGCAAAGTGCAGAGGTCTGGGTTCATTACCAGACAAAGGTCCATGTTACTCGTCTTTGTCCATTGATTCAGCCCAGTCGGCACTGTTTATGTGCGGGAAGTGGGTGAGGTTTTGTTGCCTCTCTAAAGCATCTCCTACCAGTTCATGTCTGTGCAAAGGGAAATGCACCCTGTTGTGCTATTTACAGACTCAGAAGTAGATGTCCAAAAAAAATCCATACCATTACGATGCCTGCTGTGCTTGGAGAGATAAAAGTTCGACTAAAATTTTACCCTGTGCTTTTAAAGAGGGACTCATCCAGGCTGGAGAAACTGATCAGGAGGGCTAGCTCTGTGGTCGGCATGAAGCTGGACACTCTGGTGACAGTGGCAGAGAAAAGGACATTAAAGAAACTGATGGACATTATGGACAATGCTGGGCATCCTCTGCACACGGCCATTAACAATCAGAAGAGTCTGTTCAGTGACAGGTTGCTTCTCCCAAAGACAAGAACTAACAGACTTAAAAACTCCTTTGTCCCACACGCCATCAGACTGTTTAACTCCTCTCTGGAGGGGAGAGGGAGGGGAAACAGGAGGACAAAGGAGGGAACAACTAAGCTGTAGTGCCTCTTCACCTCACTGTGCAATACCTTTTGTGCAATACTTTTGTAAATAGTCAACGGTGCAATAGACTCAATACTTGAAATGTGCAATTCACTTGTATTTTTATTTTTATTCCTATTTATTCTATTTATCCCCTTCGTATATTTTATTTATATTGTCTCTGTATTTATATATATGTGTGTGTGTATAACTCTGTAACTTCTGTCGGTGCTGTGCTTTTTTGGAAATCGAATTTCCCAGAGGAACCCACCCGAGGGATTAATAAAGTTCTATCTTATCTTATCTTATCTTTACCGTGACATGACAGTCTGCCTGATAAGTGCTCTCTTTTTCTCTTTCCATCCAGCTCCAGTCTTTCCTGCAGGTCAGCGTGTTCCAGGTCCGGGTGGATGAGTGTCCCAGCTCCGAGTGTGGCGGGACAGGTGGCTGCTCCAACACTTTGAACGTGCGGGACACGCCCACAGTGGTGGATTGTGGGACTATGAGTCTTGTGTCTGTGACAGTTGAATCCACAGCGGTGTGCTCCTGCCCAGGCAGAGAACAGTCCCATCAGCCTTGTGCCACATATCCCAGAAACCCCTGCTACAACGGTGGAGTGTGCGTGGACACTCAGCATGGCTACAGGTGAGTTGTTTTCCTCTGCTTTGTTTTTAATCTTCTTTTCCTACCTCATCCCAGCTGTCATTGCAATGGTCTACGAAAGGTAGACCATTGCAATGCTCCTCATATGGGATCATTACACTGCTGGGATTTCAATCTGCAGTGTTGTATAGTCTGTAGTTTACAATATTAAGTACACTGAGATTACTGATCATGTTGAAAATTAACTTCAAAATGCAACAAATTGTTCAACCTTCACAGTTTCATTATGACACTCACAAAATCTTGTTGCTGAGTGTCCTAATGTAGCAGCATACGAACTTTAGCAGGTTGTTTTTAGTTGTTTAGAAATATGTTCAGGTTAGTAATAAATTCCCTTTAATTTCACTCATTTGCAGAATTTTGCAGAAGTAAACATGATAAATTATTACATTCATGCAGTACTTGTAAAAATCGAAATGGGCTGCACAGTGTGCACATCATTACTGACCTTATACTAGTGCAATTTTTCTCCTATCACTACATTTGTGCCTAAATATAAAGTGTAATTAGATGAAAAGCTTTTCTGACTGTGCCCTCATCCATGTCACTTAATGACCTTTATTTCTCATCAATCTCAAATTTTCGTTTAGGAAGGTGGCAAAGTGAGATGTTCACTGTCATTTGGAATAACTGGAGATGTGATTTGGAAATGAAAAAAAAACATTGTGTTTTTAAAGATTATTTTGCTGTAGAGGAGCATTTTGTTTGTTTTTATGCATGTGTATTTTCATGATATTTTTCATATTTTGCGACCAAAAGGGTTTATTGTTATTAATTTTACCGTTCATTTTCTCCTCCAGCTCACGTCCTTATATTTGTGCAGATTTTCACCGCTCTGTTGAAATGGAAATATTGATATAAAAACTACAGAGATAATGTCTCACTGTCTTTACAACATTTCAGAGGGGTAACAGAAAATGACTGACAGTAACAGAAAAATATTAATAATAAAAATAAAATAATAGTTAAAATTAGCATAGCTTTAGGGGAGCTATCAGGACAAAGCCCAAAAGACGTTCTTTAAATTGTATCTTATGTCTTGTTGGGTTTTGCCAACTGCTGATACACTGTGACTAATCAAGTGCAAAGAGGTTCAGTTCTTGTTGGCGATTTTTTTTAATTGCATTGTGAAAGTTAATTATTCTTTGAAAGTTAACTTCTCAGGAAGGAAGGCCACTAACTGAACTAAATAATGATAAATCAATAAGATGCTTGCATAAAACTGCATAAAACAAAAAAAAACATGGCGATGGAGGATCAGAGTCATATATATTTGTCCAGTTGCTCTGCGGTATTCTATACATCCTCCTACTTAGGGCGATCGTGGCTCAAGAGTTGGCAGTTCGTCTTGCTCCTCCCCTTTGTGAGTGTGGATGCTTCATCTCTTTGCTCTTGAATGCTTTGCTTCTTATATTGATTTTTATTGATTTTTATGCTGATTTTTTCCCTTTTTTCCGTGTGAGCTTACCTGCGATAACTTCTGGACACTTGTAGATCATTAGGACTAGAGTGTTCTTAACAGAAACAGCAACATTTTATGGTTACCTTGTCCTCAGCGCTCCGTGTGTCTGTGGCCTAGACACAGCTGAAGCCTGATTACAGCGTCTGGGCACCGAGCAGCCTCAATAGCCTGGAAAGGTGCTAACCGCTAGGCTAACTAGCAACAAGATGCCTTCCCTCTCCACAGATGACTACCACAGCCTCCTGCAGAAGATTGCAGTACTGGAGACAAAAATTCATCGCTTAGAAGTAAACGTGGAGGTAAATGGACTGTGTGGAAATGAAACAACCTTGCCTTTGATTCAAAACAATGGCGATGAGCAAGCTAGTACACAGCTAAGGAGCACAGATAACATGACCAAGAAAGTAGACTCTGTGCATTATTATAAATCCTCAAGTGATAATCCCCCCTTAGACTGTCTTGGTGCAAAACCAAGACATAAATCATGTCTCCTGGAAGGGGGAGGACGTATCACAGGCAGGGCACAGCGAGCTGAAATCTCTGAAACCGACTGGCCTTCACTTCCTACGAGACAGAGAAGCTCTTCTACCCCTGTATACGGGAGGAAACAGGACTGGACAACCGTGAATAGGAAGGTTAACAACAAACCTCCAAAACAACTGAATGTGAAACTGCAGAACAGATTTGCTCCACTATCAAAGGACCCTGGATCTATATCGGACAACCATCCATCTAAAAGCAGCGAAATAAGGTCTGAAAATCTGTTGAAAAGTGAAAGGCCACAGGGAAAGCTAAAGGCTAGGCCTGAAACTCTGATTGTGGGTGACTCTGCCGTAAAGGATGTACAAAGGATGTGTGGTAAGAACACTAAAGTCCTCTGCTTTCCTAACGATATGGTCAACAACCTGAAGGAGAGAATTCTTCAAATTGCAGATGAATATCCAACTGTGACAAACATTGTTCTGCATACAGGGTCAAACGATGTGTCCAAACAACAGTCGGAGGTTCTGAAACGGGACTTTACTGGATTATTAAATACTGTAAACTCTCTGAATGCAGCTGTATTCATCAGTGGACCTGTACCGTCGGTCAGAGGAGGAGACGAGAGATTCAGCAGGTTGTTTACACTGAATAAATGGCTTATATCAGCATGTGCTGACCACTCAGTGCACTTTATCGACAACTTTAATATTTTTTGGGAACGCAGGCATCTGTTCAAAGCAAATGGATTTAATTTTAACAAGTCAGGGGTGAAACTGTTCACCTCCAACTTGTTTTATTCCATACGTCATCCATCTGTGCTTGGTGCCAAGGCTGAGATAAACGAGGAGTTATCTCATAAAGAGGAACAAACAGTACTCCAAGAACAGACAAAGCCCAGCAGAAACCTTGAGGAGGAGCTCCATTTGCCCCCACCCGGGAAGAGCCTCAGAAAGGAGAGACATCCATGGCATCTGAGGAAGAGCCTCAGAAAGGAGAGACATCTAAGGCAAGAAGAGGGGTCCCTATTTGCCTCCAACTCTCTCAACAACACCAACGACCAGGACAAGGGACCACGACCTTCCCCAGTCCCCCAAACCCCTGACAGGCCATCACCCTCCTCCCCCTCCCTTTCTCCCTCCTCCCCACACCTGAAATTCACTGAGGAGATGATGGAGCGGGTCAATGCTGGGCTCAGATCTACCCCCCGTCCCAATCCCTTTTTGTCCCCCATAAACCCCCCACCAGAGCGGCCAAAGGTTCGCCATCGAGCCCCACCCTCAACAGAGCAATCGAAGTCACATTGCCCAGCCTCGCCCCCCTTAGTTCCTCTTCATGCCCTGTCTCCGCAGTCTGATGCGTGATGTGTGAAGGGTCCGGGCTGTGAGGATTATGGCAGTGATGACTTTTCCCAGGAGAAGCTGGGACCCTGTTTACTAGAAGGTTTTAAAATTTCTGTACTTTTAGGTGACAGGAGACATGTGGCCTGGTCAAAACACAGAGAGCTGCACTCTAAAAGATCTTTAAACATAGTAAACATACCTTGTGTGCCACAGACTGCTCCCAAACACGAGGGGACAAGTAATACCTCTAAAACACTTAAGTTGGCTTTATTAAACGTTAGATCTTTAGCTGGGAAAACATTTTTAATTAATGATTTAATCACTGAGCACAGCCTTGATTTTATGTTTTTAACTGAAACTTGGTTGGACCAAAGTAACAGTGGAGCTGTTCTCATCGAGACGACCCCTCCTAACTACAGTTTTATCAGTGAGGCCAGGGTGAGCAGGAGAGGAGGAGGGGTTGCTGTCTTATTTAATGAATCATTTCAATGTAAGCAGCTATCTCCTGGAAGTTTTCAGTCTTTTGAATATGTGGCTTTGCAGCTGAAGGCCCCATCCAAAGTTGTGTTTCTTAATGTTTACAGGCCTCCCAAATACTGCACAGACTTTTTTAATGACCTCAGTGAACTGCTGTCTGTGATCTGTGTTGATTTTGACTGTGTAATTATTGCTGGGGATTTTAACATTCATGTGGACAACCCTCAGGACAAAGGGACTAAAGACCTGAGTAACACTCTGGGCAACTTTGGGCTGACTCAGCATGTAACAGAGGCCACACATAATAGAGGACACACTCTTGACCTACTGATCTCCAAAGGCCTGAGCATTTCAAAGATTACTGTGTCTGATGTGGGCCTGTCTGATCATTACTGTGTTTTCTTTGAAAGTAAAATCTCAGCCCACACAAATATATCAACAACAGTGATCACAAAACGGTGTATAACTGAACACAGTAGTGTAATTTTTAACCAGGTCTTCCCATTAACACCTGACCTGCCCAGAGGGTCAGTCAATGAGCTCGTCAATAGCTTCAATGCTAACATGTTAAATGTAATGGACACTATTGCTCCCATTAAGGTGAAGGTTATCTCTGGAAGGAAAAAGTCTCCATGGAGAAACTCCACACTGGTGAAAAATGAAAAAAGAGAGTGTAGGAAAGCTGAGCGCAGATGGAGAAAAACAAACCTCCAGGTTCATTATGACATCTATAAAGAGAAACTTCACAATTATAATTTACAACTGAGGAGTGCAAGGAGGTCCTACTTCTCTGACATCATCACTAAAAACAGCCATAATGCTCGGGTCTTATTTTCTACAGTTGACAGGCTAACAAACCCTCCTGTGTCAGTGGCAGCTGAACTTCATTCGACCATGGCCTGCAATGACTTTGCCAAATTCTTCACTGAAAAAATCCAAAAAATTAGACAAGCAATTGGTACATCAACAGCAGATCCAGGATATGTACTGTGTCCACCAAAAAACTGTTTAAACACCATGAAACAGTTTCAACCTATTAACAGCAAAGACCTGGAGGACATCTTAGGTCAACTGAACTCCTCCTCCTGCTGTTTAGATGTCCTGCCAACAAGTTTTTTCAAAAAGGTCTCAAAGACTTTAGAGTCAGACCTGTTACAGATCGTCAACTTTTCTTTATTATCAGGTGTGTTTCCAGAATCACTAAAAACTGCTGTAATCAAACCTATACTGAAAAAGGACAATCTTGACAAGACACAAATGAACAACTACAGGCTGATCTCAAATCTCCCGTTTTTAAGTAAGATCATTGAAAAAGCAGTTTCTCAACAGCTCAATTACTTCTTAAAAAAGAATAACTGCTACGATGCCTTCCAGTCAGGTTTTAGACAGAACCACAGCACTGAAACCGCTCTGACCAAAGTGTTTAATGACATATGTCTGAATACAGACAGTGGAAAAATGTCAGTCCTAGTTTTACTGGATCTCAGTGCAGCATTTGATACAGTTGACCACAACATATTACTCAAACGACTGGAGAACTGGACAGGTCTTTCAGGAACTGTACTAAACTGGTTCAAAACATACGTAGAAAACAGGAAATACTTTGTATCAATAGGTAACTTCACATCTGAGCAGACAAGTATCACATGTGGAGTTCCCCAAGGTTCCATCTTGGGACCCCTTCTGTTTAACATCTACATGCTCCCACTGGCACTGATTATAAAGAACAACAAAATAAACTATCACAGCTATGCAGATGACACACAAATATATATCACAATGTCACCAGGAGACCGAGGCCCTGTACAGGCTCTTGGTAAATGCATTGAGGAAATCAATGACTGGTTGTGCCACAATTTTCTCCAGCTAAAGAAAAACAAAACTGAGGTAATAGTCTTTGGCGCCAAAGAAAAACGATTACAGGTCACCAGAGAACTTCAATCTATACATCTAAAAACCACAAACCAGGCGAGAAATTTGGGTGTAGTGATGGATGCAGACCTAAACTTAGAAAAACACATTAAGACAATAACAAAGTCAGCTTACTATCACCTCAAGAATATATCAAGGATAAAAGATCTGATGTCTCAACAGGACCTGGAAAAACTAGTCCATGCATTCATCTTTAGTAGGCTTGATTACTGTAACAGCATCTTTACAGGTCTACCTAAAAAATCAGTCAGACAACTACAGCTCATTCAGAACTCTGCTGCTCGAGTCCTCACTAAGACCAAAAAAGTGGACCACATCAGTCCAGCTCTGAGGTCTTTACACTGGCTGCCTGTCCGTCAGAGGATAGACTTTAAAGTTCTGATGCTGGTCTATAAAGCTCTGAATGGTTTAGGACCAAAATACATCAATGACCTCCTGACCCAGTATGAACCATCCAGATCCCTCAGGTCATCTGGATCCGGTCTTTTATCAGTTCCCAGAGTCAGAACCAGACACGGAGAAGCTGCATTCAGCTTTTATGCTCCTTATATCTGGAACAAACTCCCAGAAAGCCTCAGATCAGCTGAAACACTCAGTTTATTTAAATCCAGGTTGAAGACTCACCTGTTCTCAGCTGCATTTGAATAAAGCACCAAATCCACACTTTAAGCTTAAATTTCAAAACTTACATTTAACTACTGATTTTATCTACTGTTCTGATTTTATCTGTTTTGATTTTATATACTGTTGTTTGTTTGTTTGTTTGTTTGTTTGTTAATTAGTTAGTTAGTTTATTTGCTTGTTTTAATCAATTTTAAATCATGCTTTTTATTTGTTCTTGTTTCTAATGTCTCTGTAAAGCACTTTGAATCACCTTGTTGTTGAATTGTGCTATACAAATAAACTTGCCTTGCCTTGCCTTGCCTTGTAATCGGAAGGTTGCCGGTTCGAGCCCCGGCTCGGACAGTTTCGGTCATTGTGTCCTTGGGCAAGACACTTCACCTGCCACCTACTGGTGATGGTCAGAGGGGCCGATGGCGCGACATGGCAGCCTCGCCTCTGTCAGTCTGCCCCAGGGCAGCTGTGGCTACAACTGTAGCTGCCTCCACCAGTGTGTGAGAGTGAATGAATAGTGGAATTGTAAAAGCGCTTTGAGGGTTTCAAAAAGCGCTATATAAATGCAATCCATTATTATTATTACATCCTCCTACTTGCTATATAGGCCAAACATCCTACTTATGATCTCAGAACAAGAGGACAAACAGGTTCTGGGTAAATGGTTTACCTGGTTGTTTTGATTCTGACAGTTTTCAGTCTTGTGGATTGAGGGAAATGGTGAAAAATCTTGTGCCCCTGTTTTGATGGACCAATGTTGTAAACTTCAGCAAGGAGACTTAAAGATGTAAATATTGAAACCAGCGCACAAATTGGTAGTGTCATTTTAAAAACTGATTTTTTACACGTAAATAATGCATTCAGGGGGAACTTTAGCAGCTGTGGTATATCACACCTGGGTATGCTATGTATTTATGTCAGGATGGGTTATATTAGAGACTAACTAACCACATGTGACTCACTGTGTAATTTTTTTTTAACAGGTCAAACTCTATGGCATAGGTTGTGCGGAGGTTTTGGACACACAAGCATCGAGACCTAACGCATTGTTGGTTCTGGTCTTTGAATTTGATGTTTGTTCGTTTTGTTTTTCGTTTTTTTGATCATCCCTTTCTTTAAAGCATAAAAAACTAAAGTAAAATTTCTACTGATTGGACCGTCATTATGAAGAGCTCGCATTATAAACTTTAAAGTTATCGTTTGACAGATAAGGTCGGGTCACATTGTACTTCCATGTGATTTTCAGTGACATCACAACAATGATTCTTCCAAGCATGAACTATTGGAAAGGCATTCAAGAATGACTAATCTCAGAAAATTAGAAATGCGATCACATGGCTAATACACAGGTGTGGTTGTAAGCCTCTCCACTGCTTTGCTAATCCCCCTGCTTGTTGAGGGTCAGCCTGGAGAGCAGACATCGCAGATATAAAGAAATCCCAAGCATCTCGGGTTGTCATTGAAAAGCGAGTGCACCGCAAGTAAGCCTGTTCTGAGGTTTGAATGCTCTCTCCTGGCATTGAGATCAGTCAACATCTTGTAGGGTTGGTTTATTTTTTGCCAAGGTTTTACTTCTGCCAGACATGAAGAAGTCCCAGTGCTGCAGCTTTTCTACTACCTGAACTACAGACTAAATAAGTTGTAGAGTGTGGGATGTATGGCAGGAAGTCAGGTTCCAGTTTGGCTGCTGTCTTGTCTACAAAGAAGTTGAAATGCCAAGAGAAAGACAGTGATCACTTATTACATTCAGTCAGCATAAAATCAGTAACTGATTAATTTCCAGCTTTCAGTGATGTCTTGCCACAGTGCAAGAAAACAAGAGCTTTTATGAGGGGAGAAGATGGAAGCTGGATGGAAATTAAAGGCTTGATAATAACCTATAAACATATGCTTTTGAGACTGTGATGGAGAGATGAAGGCAGAGCTCCTGTGGTGTGTGTATAACTACATTCACTCATTCAGTCCTGACTTTAGACGCTAAATCGCAAAGGACGGTGATTAAAAATGTAAAGGAAATTATCATATCAAAATAAACGCCTTGCCCGGTGCCACAGAAGGAAATCTTTATTTTTGCACAATGGCAGCAAATGTTCCAATAATCCCATAACTCCTGAGCTCTTAATTTAAACTCCCAGCCCTTTTCTCACTGAATTTCCCCATTAAGAGTGTGCTGTTCCTCACTGGTGGGTTGCAACAGTAGGTCATGCTGAATTAAAATGAATTTGCACATAGTATTTTTATTCATGCTAAAGGGAATTCTTGAACCTTGTAACAGCTGTTAGAACTAACATACATCTGCTGGAGGAATTTTAATTTTGAGTGGGTATGTGTTGGCAGGGTTGCCAACAGCAGCTACAGTACGAGGCAAAGAGACTTACACCGGGCATGTTTGAGGCCTTTCATTTCCTTGACCTTAATTTCTCATCTACCAGTTTGAATCTATTCTGTAATATTTTGTTATTTTTGTTATTTTTACATCATTGTTGTGGTTCTTTCTACATGTAGTTGTTTCTGTGACTGAAAAGCGTGCTTCATTGGGCCGAGATGAGGTGACTGGCTTGATCATCGAAGAATATCCCTTTTCTTTGCCTTGAGAAACTCTTGGGTTGCTTTTGCAGTATCTTTTGGCTCATTATACATTTGCACATCGTCAGATCAGTTTGGCAGCATTTGGCCCAATCTAAGCAGAGACTACAGCTCAGTACACTTCAGAAACTATCCAGCTACCATCAGCAGTTACACCATCAGTACAAACTAGTGACATAGTTCACTGGCAGCCATGTTTGACAGATGATGTGGTATGTTTAAAATCATGAGCATTTGCTTATTCCATCATTCTGGTACAACTTCATCTTAGTTTCTTCTTAACAAATGTTTTGTTAGAGCTGAGCAGCACATGTTTTCTGGTCTAATCTGCCTTCCTTCTTGACTGTAACGAGTGGTTTGCACCTTTTTGTGAGCCCTCTGTATTTCCATTCGTGAAGACGTGTCTTAAATTCTAGACTTTGACAATGATATAGTTACGTCTTCGAGCGTGTAATTAACTTGGCTAGATGTTGTAGAGAGTTTTCCTGAGCAAAGCGATCGTCCACTTTTCTTGTTCTGTAGTCTTCCAGACTTAAGATGTTGCTGAGTTGCTCAGTGCGTTCCTTCTTTTTAAGAATGTAATAGATTTTATTTTGACGCTCCTAAAGCTCTTACTCTCGCTTTGATAGGTTTAATTGGTTTTTTCAGCCTAATGACAGCCTCGGTCATTTGCATTGACCTCTCTTTGGGCCTCATATTGACAGTTCTGGTGAACGGTTGCCAAATGCAAGTTCAACATTTAACATGAACTTCAGGTCTTTTGTCATCTTAATTTGTTATGGATTAACAAGAGAACCAACCTCACTTAGCCATAAATCTCCTTTTCAGTCAATTGTGGGGGCCGAGTATAAAAATGTCTGTTTTCCTTAACAGTTGACACAAAATTTGTGTTGAATTCCTTGAATTTAAGCTGAAAGTCTTCAGTCACATCTTGATTATCAACTGTGGAGCTCAACCACAACCAGATCTCACTTTGGCCCAGGTGGACCTTGTCTGTCAAAACTATAATATTAGTGTTTTTCCTAAACATGCTTAGCGATTATGTGGTATATGCAGAGAAAAATGTTATATAGACTAAGGTGGATGTGAAAAGTGATCTAGATTGTTAGAACTCTGTTGTTTTTGACTGCTCCCTAATTGGTGGGGCATCATGCTGTTACCTGGGTACTACACCACGGAGCTTAAGTGGAGCAACGAACAATGATGTGTCAAGGTTTCTTGTTAATTAAGCAAAGTCTGTGAACTCGTTCAGGCTGGCAACTCTGCCAAACACACTAATATTCCTCACTCTTCATGTCATATGTCAAGCACACCCCTCCCACCTTGCATCGCTGCCTGCTGTTTCAACCCCTCCACTACCCCAACACCCACTTGTACCTTCCAGAGGGGATATTTACTCATCATTCCCCCAATTTATATGGACTATATTTGCAGTGAGTGATGAGCTCAGAGCTTTTACAGCAAACTCAAACTGCATCCTCCTGCTCTAATAATTAGTTATCTAAAACACGAGTTGTCTGAGTGAACTGTTATTGCTGATGTGCCACCCAATTTGCTATCAGTGATTCTTTGGCAGAAAAATAATCTCTACCAACACTTCACTTTTACATTGCAGAGCACGATTAAGGCATATTAGCCTGTCAAAACCTTCCTTGATGGCTCTGCCATGTGATCAGGTACAAGACTAAGATAAGATAAGATAAGATAACCTTTATTAGTCCCACACGTGGGAAATTTGTTTTGTCACAGCAGGAAGTGGACAGTGCAAAAGTTATGACGCAAAAATTAGAATACAATAAGAATAAATACAGTACACAGCTGTACAGAATAGAATAAAATAATATACTATATACAGTAGAATAAAATAGAATAAAAATATACAATAAGATAAAAATAGAATACGAATGCTATATACAACTGAGTAAAAATACAACGATGCCAGAAAAGATTATTGCACTTAGTATTATTGCACATGTGTGGATGTGTTTGTTCAGTTAAAGTCTTTGTTGTAGAGTCTGACAGCAGTGGGGAGGAAAGACCTGCGAAATCTCTCCGTCCCACACCGTGGGTGCCGCAGTCTCCCACTGAAGGAGCTGCTCAGTGCTGTCACAGTCTGCTGCATGGGGTGGGAGACGTTGTCCAACAGGGATGACAGCTTAGCCGCCATTCTCCTGTCACTCACCACCTCCACTGGGTCCAGAGGGCATCCTAGAACAGAGCTGGCCGTTTTTCTAAAAGTTTTGCTCTCTTTATCCGTGCTTTCAGCCTGCTTTAAGCAATCACACTGTATTGAACTGCTCATTTTCTCTAAATATTCATACGCTTCCCACACACTTTCTAAATATCCTGCTATATTCTTGGGTTTAAAGAATTTGAGTGAAAAGGACTTGGGACAGCAGGAGACAGTTTGACAATTTCGACTACACAAAATAACCTTATTAGCACCAAAAGGCTCCAACATGACGCTCTAGTCTGTATGTGTCTGTCTTGCTTGCGGCAACAGTTCAACACTTGAATGACTGCTGCATTCATCCTTTCATACAAATGTCAGCGCCCAGCTATACAGCATCTAATTTTGCATACGGGCACTCACAGCAACAGCAAAATGGAAATCATCCAGACTTGAGCACGAGTAGCAATTGGAGTAAGACAGGAAATGATGTGAAAATGGAGCAATGGTTTTCTGTTTTGACGTGTTGACAGGGAAGCCACTGTCATGGGATGACACCACAATGTCAAGCAGATGTACAAGGGATAAGGTGATGGGAGATTGCTTGAAATTCCATCTGTCTGGGTGAGATAAATCTTCCACCCCTTCTGTTCCATAACTGTTAAGATGGGTCAGAATCAGAGGACAAATTTCCCCATGAGGAATATTAAAATATACCTCAAATGAAACCCTGGGTGAATGCGTGGACATCTTAAGAATTTAGAGTTCATTAAACTGCCTTTCTCTTATCAGAAGGTTTTATAATATGACCATTTAATCCAAAGCCCGAGTATGTGACAATAAAAAACAACTAACCCACACTGAATATACTTGAGCTTGAGTTTTTCAAATATAGAATCACTTTCTCAAATTTAGCATAAACCGCCATGTTTTGCTACATTTTGGTTAATAATATTTCGTTTATACTACTTCCCTACATGTTTAGAGGTTTAGCTATGTGGCCTTTCCCCCAAGCCACAAGAAAAAACGATTTTCAGAGTATTTTTGCGGAGCACCAGCTCCTGTGTGCTCCTGCATTGCTTGCCGTTATAAATAGAAACAAACCTTTCACAACCTCCTGCTAGATGAAAGATCTTGCATGTTAGCTGTCACATGCTGCCAGTTCTTGTTTCGAATCCCCAGCAAACAAGTGAACTGAAGGAGAGGGTCTTCATTAGCATAAATCACTCTGTAAACAAGGCCAAAAGCAGGGCGAGAACATTTCAGCAAATCCTTTCAACTACAAACACCGATGACGAAATAAGCTCGTTGGTGCGTCTGTGGTAGAAGAAACATGATGACCCTGTTTAAACTTCAAGTAATTCAGCCTGATGCCGTGCGTAGCCTCAGACTCGACTCTTTAATGGTGGAAGTGAAGAGCTATGTGCAACCAATTAAATACAACACCAGTGTGTGCCTAAGATTTTATCACTGTCTCAACTGTGCCTCTGTGCAGACTTTGAGTTTTGTGATGAAATTAGCAGTCAGTTCGCGCTGTTGACCTCTGTAATGGTTAGATGTTAACAAAATAAGTCACATCTAATTGTTTATCAAGGGTTAAAATGATGTCAGCAGCAGACTCCTCCTGGCACATGCTTGTTGTGTTACCATATTCCACAAGCAAAGGTGCAGCACATCAGAAAGGATAATGAATGTTGCGCTTCAGTGTGTTTTTTATTCACTATGCTGGAGTGATAATTAGGAGCAGGAATTTCCAGCAAAAATACTATACACTTTTAATTCATTGTTGCTATTCTTCAAAAGTCACATCCATCCATCTTCTCTGGCTTACTCGAAGTTGAATTATAGTAGTAAGAAATAATCAGGATATTTCCGATGTCTATTTGACCAGCAGGTCCTCGTGTATGATCCAGAGTGGATTCCAGGTGGGGTGAGATTAATAATCATGGCAACAAGTAGTAGGTGTACACCAGGATCTCCTCCAAGTTGGGTGCATTCGGAAACTCTCCAGGAGAAATGCACAACCTGATCAGATGGCCAGACCACCTCAGCGGACTCTGTTTGATGGGAATGAGCAGTAGCTCTTCTCCAGGCTACTCATCGCAATGACTGGAAAATCAAACCTTTTCCGTCTGCCTCACCTCTCTGCTCACATTAGCTCACATGCATTACTGCTACACTCTTCCTGTCGCTAGTCGACAACATCCCAGAGACTCTAAAACGTTTTCTCTTCGGTCAGCAGCTCTTACCCAACTTAGTGGGAGCAGCCACAGTTTTCCAGTAGCCTCAGAGGTGAAAACTACCATTCTGACTGTTGCACACTTGGCCACAGACTTTCCTGTCGTATGCTAAAGATCATGTTTTGATGAAGCAAAGTGGAATCACGCCCATGAATATTACAAAATAAATACTTTGGTTTTAGTCTTATATAGAGAGCTTAATTCTAACAGCTGACAGTGCTCTAGAATAAAATTATAATGATCCGCAAAATAGATTACAGATGTTGCATTCTGGGTAGAATATCTGTCTTGCACACTGATGACATACATATGTGCATGCATTTGACCTTTGGACATCACATAAAACAAAACCATAGCAGCTGCTGTTACACATGTTCTCTGCTTTAGAAAAACACAACACAAATATTCAGGTACAGCCATATGAAAACACACAAATCTATGTGCTCTGAACATATGTGACGGCAGACGAACATAAAGCCTCATCACACACGTGTCCTCTAAGCTTTCTTGCTGTGATTTGTGGAAGTTAATTTTACCCTTCAGCTTCATTTAATTAGAAGCAGCGAGTGAAAAGGGCAGGATTTGAGTCTGGCTGGCTCGAGCCAGCATGTAATGTGGCTCACCGCTGGACCCGAGCAGGATGCCTGGCTGGATCCCTGTTAGGCGTAATCCCTGGATTACTCACATGCACACAGACACGCACACACGCTTACACAATTATTAGCTATTCCTCTCACTCTTAGTGTTAATCTAATCCACAAATAATGCTGCAACCACTCACATATGAAGAAACCTGTATTTTTACTGCTCAAACAAATAGCTTTGTCTTGTGGGTCAAAAACAATCAAATTAAGGTTTTAATCAGGTTCATTAAGAATCAAAACATTTTCTGATATTACTTTTTTAATGCCTGGCTGCAGGTATCCAATCTTTGGCCAGGTCCAAACCAAAGCATCACTGAACACTGATTTTTTTATTTGTACTGTTATCACACAGCAAGAAAGTTCCTGGTTCAGTAGCAGTTGGATATATTTTCTTTCATGCGTCACTTTTGTAATATTCCAATGAGTTTCCAATCCTTTAAAATACAAACAAATGATCAATGTTGCAGAATTGCATAGATTCAAACATTAAGCATTCACTGTAATCTTTCAAAATCTCTGAAACTCAAGAGAACCTGTCTGGGAGGGTATACTGTAGGTTCCTTGAGTAATCCCGGTTCTCAGAGTAGTACGAGTGAGATGTCATGCTATGGGATATGCCTGTTTATTCCATTTAGCTCATCATCAGTCCTGATTGGCTGGTGAGTGCGATGACCAGAACAGGCAGAACCCCCACTCTTAGGTAGTTACTATGTTACTATGAAGACATTATTCAAGATAAGCACCTCTTCTCACTTTGCCCAGCAAGATTTAGTCAGTTTGATTAGTCAGACATCTCACTCGTGCTGGTCTGAGAACCGGGGTTATGCAAGTAACCTAACATTTTCATTCCTAGAATTGTTTCAGTGTCTTACTAAGAGATATGGAAATGAGACAAAAGAGACAAACAGGTCACAGCTTCTGCAAACTTAATCTTCAGATGAAGTAAAAGGAGGTGTGGAGCATGTTGTCAAGATATTAGGCATGCATGAACCAACCATCTTAGGTGCAGAGACTGGCCTGGGCTTCAGTGACACCACAGCCTGCATAAGTGCCTGAATATCACTGACATGTAGTATGCCAGAGGCGATTTAGAACACATTTCAAAAATGATTATTTGAAGCTTTAGCCATATGAGAGTCTGTCATTGTCATGGTGTATAAGACAAATAATAGGGGAGACCGGGGATAGTTGTAACATTTTTGACATTTCTGTCTGTAAATTGAAGCTCTTTTAAGGTAGTGGATTCAAAATGTAATGCAAAGTATTTACATGTCTCTGCTATTAAATAGTGCAGCTATTTTCTCTGCAGCACAATTACCCATTGCATGGTATGGTCTCAAACACGAAGAGTGAAATGTTACAATTAACCCCATAGTCTGGGTTAGTTGTAACATATCCTGGGGTAAAATGTAACACAATGAAATAAGGGTACTAACAAAACATTAACATGTAATCTTTGTTTATTCAACACATGAATGCACTTAGAGCCATTTGTGTAGCTGTGTGTGTGTGTGTGACAGAATGCAGAAATCTAGCTTTTGAACATATTCCAACCCCCCAAAAAAGACAAATTATGGAAATTTCTGCAACTGAATATTTCATTCATTTTGGTTGGTCTTCCTTGAGTTTGGCCTCATTGGCTCAGTGGGCATTAGAACCTACAACTCTTGCACCAATTTTGAACATAACAATGAAGCTGAAAAAATGTAGTTGTTCACCAGCATCGCAATTCCATTACTTTTTATCATGGCTTACCTTGGTGTGGTTTGCAAAGTGCTTCAGAAAGATGAGGGAATCTGTTTCTTGCACCCATCCTGATTTATTTCCACTACCAGTACTTCCTACTGGTCCATCTCTGACACAGAGGTCTGCATAATGTATGTGTGGGAACACAAACAGTGGAGGAATTGTGTTGCCAATGGCATTAACTGCATATACAAAAGCGACCAGTGAACCTCTCTCTGCTGATGTCGTTGCCCTAACTTGTTTAATATAAGTTAAAGTAATAGTGTGGTAAGTTGTAACATCTGCATTATTGTTACAACTAACCCAGACTGTTGCTGTTACAACTGACCCAGACTCCTATAGCCATGAACTAGCTAACATTACAGCCAACGGCTAAAGCATTAGCACTAAAGACCTACACAGAACATATCCCCATAGACATACAAATAACATAATTTAAGTTTGATGAGTTTAACTGCAAAGCAGATAATGCTATTACAAATTGAAATAAAGTAGAAAAACTTACTTTTTGGCATACAAATTACTTTTTTTCGTGTTAAATTGTCTGTGTTTGACAAAATGTGCTGATTTTTCACATGTGATAGCAGAACTGAATTGGGCATGCACAGGATGAGTCACATCATTTGAAACTTAGCCCTGATTGGAGAAATTGGAAATTGGAAGTGTTACAACTGACCCACGTTACAACTATCCCCGGTCTCCCCGGTGAAGCATAAAAGGTTCAGCTTTTCAGATTGCAATCACAATAAAAGGGTTTAAATTATTGCCCACAGATCTGGGTTTGCATTGCGTTATTCACATCAGCTGTAGATGCCAAGAAGTTCACAGCTTCTTTAGAGAGCCTATAAACATGATTTCAGTCATGTTTGAAAGCTGAACAACAACAACAAATCTTTAATTCTCACCTGATTTGCAGTCACAAAAAGTCCACCATATTTAACGTTTCATATCACATCTTCTTACATTTTTTATTTTTTTATTTTTTTGGGCTCCCCTTCACACATATACTGTCAGAAAAAACACGTTTCCTCAAACTATCTCTTATTATTTCTTATTGTCTTCAGATGATAACCTTTGACATACTGACATGCAGTAAAATTAAGAGTTATACACGACAATTCCAGCAGTCACGAGGGGTCACTGAAAGGTTCAAGAACAGTTTTGTATTCCACAAGCTGTGAACTGTCTGAATACATATGGGATTCAGGAAGCACTCTCCACAAGCATCATCAATACACCAAATGAGAAAATATCTAATGTTGTTTGTTCCTCCAGTAATGTTCCACACGTCGATTTTCCTCCTGTGTACATTTGTGTTGAAGCGTAGCAGCACTGACTGCTTGATGAGCTGTGTATACCTTTTTATAGTTGTGCTTCGTTAGGCTTGTGCTTTCCCACTCTGGACATATTATGGACTTATAGAACTTTCAGTTGAGTAAACGTGCTTTACATCCAAACCTGGATACATAATTCATGTTCTATGAATAAACATACTTCAATCAAGTGTAAACAACACGTTTCCTGGTATTCTGGAGACTTTTAGACTTGGCAAAGACGACCTTTTGTAACTGTGATGCACATGTAGACTTTCTATTTGGTGTAACAGTGGATCTGTCATAAGGCTGAGGGGAGTGAGCAAGAACTGTTCCATAACTTGGTGATCAAGGCTTAAAACTGAGTGCATGATTAAATGCTGGCTCTAAAGTAACACGTTCTGCATCTGTTTTATGAAAACTGAATGCAAGCCAAAGCGGAAATGCAGGAATTGCTTCTTTGTGAAGTATCAGCCAAATAGATGACAGAGAGAGAACAAGGCAAAGCAGCTGAAGCTGGCAACCCAGAGATGCAGATGATTGTCGCATTTTCAATCACGTTAGAGTACCTGAGCTCTGTAACATCTGATGTGTGATTCTGCTGGTTCAGAAGTGGGAGCAGCAAGACAGTGGATGTCAGGAAATGAAGATAGAAAGGAGAAGAGAATAGAAAGGAAAAGGGGGATTTGGGAAAGGCTGGGGAAATGAGACAGAGTTGGATAAAGGTGAAGGGAATTAGGGGGAAATGGGAACACATGAGAGAGGGAACAGTGGTAAAGAAAAGGAGACTAGAGGATCAAAAATGGGAAAGGAAGTGCAGGGTAGCAAGGAGAGGAAAGAGGAAATGATAAAAGAGCACGATAATGAAAATGGGAGCAAGGACAGAAAAGAAGAAAAGTGAAGGGGGAAGAAATAACACATGCAGATAAGATAAGAGTTAATAAAAGATAGAATGGCTGTAGGATAGTTTTCTGCTCTTGGGGCTTTGAGATATGACCCCAACGCATACACACACACACACACACAAAAAGATTACAGTCCAAGATTGAAGAAAGAACATGCAGATAATCGAGGCACTGGGATTAATAATGAGATCTGGGAAGTGAGGGGGTTGAGTGGAGGAGTGGGATTACGGCTCCCGGCCCAGCGTTAACAAACGCAATTCCCAGCAGACAACGAATGAGCAAAACAAAGCTGCCTTAAGAGGATTGGAGAGCTTCGCAATTGTGTCTAAAACTATGCCTCGGATTGTCTTGTGCTCAGAGAATTAGCGTGACATCACCAAAATGAAAATGCAGGCGTGAATGTTTTCCTGGTACCTCCAGTCTTACACGCCAACAAAACTTTTGAGTATGAATGACTTTTTAAAGCCTAAGGGGGAAAAAACCAATAAGCAACAAATAAATAAAAAGGTATAAAATCACAGGTAGCTTCTTCCTTCTCTTATTTACTTTTCTTACAAGTGTTTCTTACCAGTGAAGTGTTGCAGAATCCTTATTGGTCCGTGGAGTAAACTGTTCTTCCACAGAACATGACACCATAGGATGTTAGTGCGACCTGCTGTTATAAGCAGTAACCTCAGGGGCTGAAAAACCAAACAAATGTGCCAAAAACTGCATTTCCTCTGATGGCATTTTGAAGCTGGCTCTATAAGTAGAGAAGTCTCCTTAGACTGCCGTGTAAAAGTGGCCAATGTTACAGCAGAAATGAAAATGTTTTCTGCTCGGCACTAAAAATAAACAAATGTTTGGCTTCTGAAGTCTACGCTGCCTTGATTGACAGGTGTCTCTGATTGGCCTTGTATCCACTAAACTGAGTCACAAGACGTGACTTCTGCACTGGGCTTGTGGTTTTATGAACCACCTGCATTGTATAATTGTAGCACTTCGAATTGTCCACGCTAGCATTTCCTGATAACGTAGAACTTCACCCCGTCATCACCTGATTCCAAATTCCATATACCCTGGAAGTTGGATCATTTATCAGTGAGTGATGGCAAACCAGAGTTGACCACATTCCAGTTGTAAAAGTCAGAAAAATTCTTGTTCAGACTCAAACCCGTACAGACGTGTTTGAAGGTAGCATTTTCAAATAAGAATGTCAAACTGTGTTTTTCAGTAAGTGTACAGAATGTTCTCTTGATAAATCATACAAAGCTACTCTAGTGATAAATATGTAGGTAGAAAGCACATAATCGGACCCCATTAAAATGGCAAAATTGGGCATTCTTTGGTGAAGATGTGCACTTTTAGAGTGGAGAAAGCCATTGCATTGCTTTAATGTGGCATTTAATGTTCGATAGCTAGAACTGTAAGGGAGATACATTCAGGCTTCATACTTGGACTATAATAAAATGCATATGTATTTGCACTTATAAACAGTGCTGCAGCACAGTCACAGATAGAGCATGATTTTTGTTCAGTGTATTTAACAAGTCACAAAAAAGCTACATTTGTAGTACATCTTACAACTTCTGTTGTAAGTTTATGCGTGCTGCTGGTACGCGATTGCCCCGACTTTCCAAGTGGGGGAGTTTAGCTGAAAGATTTTGACTGTGAACTCAGAATTTCTGACTTCCGGCTCAAAATACAGCACAGCATTGACATTGTAATTTGGTTTGGTTTGATCAAAATGCATATAGAACCCATGGTCATACCCATCTTTTCTATAGCATGTGGCTTTAAAGTGGAAGTTGAAGTGTTTTTGTGAAGAGTAGATGTGTGCTAGTGCTGTCACCTTTAGGTGGATCAGAGCTTGTCACCTGATTTGAAATCAAGCTTTACACAGATGTGTTTGAACAGCTGGCATTTCCAATTAAGAATGGCAAATTGTGTTTTCAGTAGGTTTTCAGTCTGTTTTCAAAATCTTTCTCGAGATGAATCATTCAAAGCTATTATAGTGATAAATACACTGGAAAGAGCATAATCGGTCTCCCTTAACATTACAAAATTGGGCACTAGCTTCAGTGAAGACATGTTCTGTCAGAGTGCCCTTCGAGTTGAAAAAGCTATTACATCACCTTAAAAAGGCATTTTATGTTTCATAGCTATGATGGTTCTGATTCTGCGCCGCTTATAGTGAATTCAAGCATCCTTTTCTCAAACTGTGAAGAAAACCAGGGCCCGGATGAATAAAACTCTGCATACAACTGACACTATTTACCCACAAAGGCTCAAATGTGCGTGCACCTTTTTGCATTTGCATTTCACACAAACATACACGTGTGCAGGAAAAGGTGTATGAATAGCATTTGTGCATCTGGCTCTTGGTGATTCATGGAGATTTCTTGTACTTTAAGGTTGGCCAATGTTCAAGTCAGCACTACCCGTCTTGCGGCAGAGTGTAACATCTTGTCGTATATTACATTAGCATTCGTCTAAAGTGTTTGTTTGCCTGCTTGTGTTCCTGCATCTGAAGGCAGTGAAGTGACACATGCCTCCTGTATTTGTACAGGTGTCATTTATTGTATATGGGCTGCTTGATTTCTGAGTCTGCATTTGTTTGTTTGCGTGCACATGCATTCACGTGTCCTCTTTCAATTCTGGAGAAGAGCAGAGGCAGAAAAATGAGCAAGAGAACGAAGGAACATTTGGATGAGAAATGAGCTGTCTGCGGAACACTAAGGAGATGTGTGAATGCAAACACATAATGGTGGAAATACACATCCTGTGTGGGCTTGTAGGATCCACCAGGCTCAGACTCAGAATATCTTGAGAGGCAGCTGAAGTGTGAATAACATAAACCAATGAAAAACTCACTTATTAGGAGGAAGAGAATTCCCCTGGAGAAAGGCATTGTTGTTCTGTTTGTGTGTGTGCGCGCGTCTGTGTGCGCAAATTTGGAAGGCAAGCTGGGTGTACAATTTTTATATTTCTTAATTGCTGGCAACATATGGATTGAAAGAAGGGAATTTTTATTTTGCTGAAAAATCCATGACTTTCCCGTGAGATTTATTTCCAGCTACTAAACATGAAAAGATGAAAGCTTTTTAAAAAAAAATCAGATAAATAAGAGAAATTGATTCAGGAATGTGTCGAGTTTAGATGGTAAAATACACACTCTGAAAAGGCGAGGGAAACAGATGGCTGCGATAATATAGTCCCATTGTTGTTTGGGTGTATGTTTTTTTTTACATTTCACTGGTGATTACAGAGAGTAATCACCACTCAACAGAGTTGGACATGTTTTTATGTCAGAGGAAAAATTCCTGATTATTTCGTACTCATTTTATGTATTTATAGGATTGTTCATGTAGACAAAGAAGTGGCATTGTAATTTACAGGCTAAAGTGCTCCCAGAGAGAGAAGGTGAGAGTAGAGCTGGGCGATATATCGAGTTTTTAAAAAATATCGATATATTTTTATACGAGATATAAGATCTGACAATATCTTTTATATCGATATAGTCTATGTTACGTTATAACTATACTTGTGGAGCCGCAAGTTTGCCTCTCTTTCGTCCACTTTTGTCTTTACGCAACTTTACTCGGCCTCGCCTCTCCTTCACTGAACACAACTCCCCCTCCTCCCCCATCGCTTCACCTGCAGGAAGCGACAAGATGAACACAGCAAATCTCTGTTAACGAGTTACTGCGCATCGACCCGTGCGTGGGGCTGGACGCCGTCAACGTGTTAGCTAGCTAACCACGCTAACGAGCTAACCACGCTAACGCCATGCAGCCCAGAGGCGCTGCGCGGCCTAAAATCCTTGCATTTTCTCAAAAATTGACAGCGCACCTTATGTATGAATTTTGGTTGTGCTTGATGGCCGTGAACCGATTTTATGTGGAACACGACGCTCAGCAATCTGTCAAAAATGTTTTATTACGACTTTGGTAAGCTACGGAGCTGCACCGCTTGATAGTTTGTCGGCGCATTACGGCTACCGAGGAGCCTTCGCGGAGTGATACGTACTGTGCTTCAACGTAATATTACCCTACTGTGTATAAGGACCATAAATGGCACCTGTTCAGAGACGTGGTTACGAAGAGGATTTCAAACTCAATGCTGTCAGTCACAGAGTAGAAGTTGGGAACAGAGCAGCTGTGAAATCTGTCTTTGTTATTGTGCTCAGCGTCTTTTAGTTTACATTTTGACTGCACAATTGTGAGCTTTTTGTTATGCACAAAAACAACATTGTTTTCTTTTATTTATGGAGCATTATTATTTAATAAATGCTCATAATTTATTTTTGAGTAAATTTTATGTACATCTGCTCTATGTTAATAAAAGTGCCTGTGTGACATCTGGGACACAGCTTTGACTAAGAACTCTCATTTTGTTCTTACTTTATGGCTTTTAAAAAAAAAAATCGAGATATATATCTTATATCGCCGTCCAGGTAAAAAATATCGAGATATGAATTTTGGGTCATATCGCCCAGCCCTAGGTGAGAGGTGACATTTTGACAGGAAGCAGTGGTACAAATGAGTACTTGAATATGTGGAAACACAGAGAGAGGAGTTTGGTAGTGATGTTGTGATTCTCCCTGTGGTTTTGCCACTAATGAGAACATCTACATCAGTGAAACATACGAAATGAGAGAGCGAGATAGCCGAAGGGGAGCTTAGTCTGAGAGGGGAAAACAACTAGACTTGGAGACACGGAGAGCAGACGTGGTGCAAAAATACTTGAAAGAGCTAAATATGGCAAAAGGTTCAAAAAGGGGTTGAGAAAGATCAGGGTAGTGTTTTAACTGAATTTTCACAAAGCGGTGAAAAAATCGGAGCCATCTCTTTATTGCATTCACTAACTCGTGTCATTTCGCCTCTTGATTTCCTCTTTGTCCCAAGGTGCCAGTGCCCAGCTCAGTTCGAGGGGCCTGAATGCCAGCAGAACAAGCACAGTTTCCATGGCAACGGCTATGCCTGGTTTCCTCCCATGATGCCCTGTTTCGAGAGCCATGTGTCGCTGGAGTTCATCACGGACGTGGCTGATGGCCTGGTGTTGTACAGCGGCCCCTTAGCGCAGCTGCAAGCCTGGGACCACGAGGACTTCATGGCTATAGGTAGGAAATGTGTTTATTTCGTGTTCTGTGTTTTCATTACTGGGGTCCAGTAAAGGAAAAATATTGATGCCTGAGATGACTATATTAGTGATCTCATTCGCTGACATCATACATAGCTAAGAGTAGAAAAAACTGCTGGGAACTCACTAAGAGCAGCTGAAACCTGGAGGGATTATTCGTACAAGTGCTGGCCTCATTATTTGACCATATTTAACATGAATATCACAAACAATACAGAAAAAATAATATGTCCTGCCACATTCTGAGATGAGGAAGACATTACTTTTGCCTTTTATCATTACTTTATCATTTCTGGAGCAGCAGATAAATCCTGCAGATTGAGCTTCAGAACAAAGAGCGACTGTTTTATTCTTCCGCATTCTCCCCATCTTATGAACTGTGGTATTAAAAGTGCATAAATCATATATACTTCTCACCTTTTAGCATTATTTCAGACTCCCAAGGTTGCATTTCAGCAATTCTTGAAATAATGATGGCACTTTCAGCTTTGCAGTAATAAAAACTGTTTTGCTTAAGGGGGGCTTAAAAGTTAAGGTAATAGACATTTTTAGATGAGGTAAATAATGGAGGGATTTAGTGTGGGAGGATTAAGAAGAGGAGGTATCGTTTTTGTGTAGCTTTACTCTAAACAAACAAAACAGAATCCAGACTATGACTGTGAAACCCAAATGGAGGTGCTTTTTCCCCAGGTGGTACGTCTGTGGTTGCCAGCGGTACGTGAGAAATGTGAACTAATTAAAAAGAAATAGAAATAGAAACACCTAAGTGCATTTATTTTTTTATTTTTCCTTATGTAAATCATTGATATACTATCCTAAGAACAAAATACCTCTTGGGTAAACAGCATGGTGCGGGAAAAAACTAGAGACAAGCATCAGCATGTTCTCGTCTAGATGCTGTGTTGAGTTGAATATTTCAACTTGTGTGGTTGAATTTTACTGTTCATCAAGGCAAGTTGGATATGCACTCATCATTAGGTATGGCAGGAATGCTCAGTGCAAGTAAACAAGCATCTCCAATTTCTGGTTTAATTCCCTGTGTATTAACTTGCAGTGCACTCAGGATTAGACAGTGACAGTCATGCATACACAATCCTGCTGTTCACTGCAGTGATGTATAGCATGAATATTGGTAAGAAACTTTTGAAAATAAGTGTAAATTGAGCTTTATCAAGGTTTCATCTGTAGCTCTTAAGGGAAAATTGTGTCCCTTTGTTTTGTTGCAGTGGCAATATTCTTAAACTTTGAAGACAATAAATCTTCTTGAATAGAGGGCAGTAGGCAGGGATTATAGACAGATGGAAACAAAGAACAAATATCTTGTACATGTTGGTATATTTAGTGTTTTAATCTGAGAGACTAACACCTCCTTGTCTCTCTTGCTACTCCTTTCGCCTCGTATTGCTCCTCTCTCTTGGGAGAGATGCTGCTGTTCCATCACTGCCAAAGTAATATGTGTGGGAGGTGAAGTCCGCCTGGAGAGCCGGATGAGTTGTGTGTCTGTGTATATGTGTGTGTGTCGAGTGTGTATTTGATGAGCAGGTTTGCAGTGTAAATCCTGAATTATTTCTTTAGCCTTTGTTGGTGTCAGAGGATCTGTGTGTGTTTGAAAGCCAGCCAGTTTGTGGGTCCTAAAGACTTAGGATTAGGTTAGTTGAGTTGTTAGCGGAGTCGGTGCACAGTGTGTAATTAGAGTCAGGCTGTACATATTTAGAGCTCTAATTAACTTGGGTCAAGGTTGACCTACTGCATGTAACAAATCCATGGGCAAGATTAGACTGTGCTGAAGCTTAATATTCCTGCATCACAGTATGTACCAAACTGCGTTATGGTAAAGAGCGTTCTTTACGGGGGGTTATTTACAGTATTTGTATATGCACTGATGATCAAGATGGCGCCGCGGATGGCAGCCTCGGTACTGCGCTCTCTCGCACTTTTCTTGCTTCTGTTTATTTTCTGCGCTTTTGGTCACTCAGACCACATCACTTTCTCCAGAGATCAACTGCTAAACATCAGCCAGTCGTCTCACTATAGTTCTTATCCATTTTTCACAAACCTGGAAAAGTTTTAATTTTAGTTGGAGTTGGAGCTTACAGCTCTCTGTGGCTCCTGGAGAAGACGTAGACGGGGGAGTCGCGCTGGTGAAACTACGTCGGCGAGGATTCGGCACGGCACTCCCCTCCATTCACCTCGCGAATCTCCGCTCTCTTCCAAACAAAGTCGACTAATTACTGCTAACAAGGACTTTGCACGCTCTGCTGCCCTCTGCTTCACTGAAACCTGGCTCAGTGAGCAAGTCCCAGACGCTGTCTTAAATCTGCCAGGCTTCCAACTTCACCGGGCGGACCGTGAAACGGAGCTCTCAGGGAAAACAAAGGGTGGTGGAGTCTGCTTCTACATTAATGAAGGTTGGTGTACTGATGTCACAGTGTTACAGAAACACTGCAGCCCACACTTGGAAAGTTTTTTCATCAATTGTAAACCGTTTTATTCACCGCGGGAGTTTTCTTCCTTCATGCTGGTCGGTGTTTACATCCCTCCTCAGGCCAACCCGAATAACGCACTGTGCGAGCTGGCTGACCAGATTACCACCCTGGAAAGGAATTCCCGGCTCTCAGCCAACGACCCAGCGTCAGTGTGGAGGGGCCTGCAGTAAATCACCAGCTACAGACGCCCCCCACCCACTGTTGAAGCAAACAAAGACCTGGCCAACGAGTTAAACACTTTCTACTGCAGGTTTGAGACGGACAGACTCCCACGCCTCACCCTCCCCTCCCCAGAGACATTGCTTCAGACATTGACCCCCAACACACCTCCCATCTCTCCCCCCTTCACCCTCCTATTTCAGAAACAGAAGCCCAGGAAAGCCCCTGACCAGACGGTGTCTCACTCTCCTGCCTCAAAACCTGTGCTGAACAGCTGGCTCCCATCTTTACTCGCATCTTCAACAGATCCCTGGAGCTGTGTGAAGTTCCCTCCTGCTTCAAACACTCCACCATCATGCCTATTCCCAAGAAACCCACCATCACAGGACTGAATGACTACAGACCTGTCGCCTTGACGTCTGTGGTTATGAAATCCTTCGAACGACTGGTGTTAGCCCATCTGAAGGACATTACAGGCCACCAGCTGGACCCTCTGCAGTTTGCCTACCTCGCCAAACAGGTCGGTGGATGATGCAGTTAACATCAGGCTGCATTACATCCTGCAACACCTCGACAGCCCGGAAACTTATGCCAGGGTCCTGTTTGTGGACTTTAGTTCGGCTTTTAACACCATCGTGCCTGAACTTCTCTCCTCCAAACTCTCCCAGCTCAGCGTGTCACCAGCTACCTGTCAGTGGATCACCAGCTTCCTGACAGACAGAAAGCAACAAGTGAGGCTGGGGGAGATCACCTCTGAAACCCGGTCCCTCAGTATTGGTGCCCCTCAAGGATGTGTCCTCTCACCACTACTGTTCTCCCTCTACACTAACGACTGCACCTCCAAGAACTCGGCTGTCAAACTCCTAAAGTTTGCAGATGACACCACTGTCATTGGCCTCATTCAGGATGGTGATGAGTCTGCATACCGGCAGGAAGTTGAGTGGCTGGTACTCTGGTGCAGTCAGCACAATCTGGAGCTGAACACTCTTAAGACTGTAGAGATGACAGTGGACTTCAGGAGACATCCCTCAACTCTGCTCCCCCTCATCATATCAGACAGCCATGTGTCGACTGTAAGGTTCTTCAAGTTCCTGGGTACCACCATCTCCCAGGACCTGAAGTGGGAGACCAACATCAACTCCATCCTCAAAAAGACCCAGCAGAGGATGTATTTCCTGAGACAACTGGGGAAGTACAGTCTTCCACAGGAGCTGCTGGTCCAGTTCTACACTGCGGTCATTGAGTCTGTCCTGTGCTCCTCCATCACAGTCTGGTATGGAGCAGCCACTAAACAGGACAGGCGCAGACTGCAGCGGACTGTACGGGCAGCAGAAAGGATCATCGGCGCCCCCCTGCCCTCCATCCAGGATCTGTACCTCTCAAGAACCAGGAAACGGGCAGGGAAAATCATCACAGATCCCTCACACCCTGGACACAGACTTTTTGATCTGCTGCCCTCTGGCAGACGGTACAGAAGCCTGCAGACCAGGACCACCCGACACAGGAACAGTTTCTTTCCCCTCGCCATCTCCCTTCTTAACAGTTGACCTGTCACACTGCTCCCACTGCCAGACTGCAGCTGCACCTTATGTACATTTTGTAGTATTCATTCCACTTCTTTTCTGTATTTTATGTATATAAGTTTAGATTGGTTATTTATAGTTGGTTTACACAGCTTTGTGTATGTTTGTGTAATGTATATATAGACACGTGTGTGTGTGTGATTTACATTGCTGTGCTTGAGAGCCTCCATCTACCGGAACCAAATTCCCTGTATGTGTCTGCACATATACTTGGCCAATAAACACGATTCTGATTCTGATTCTGATTCTGATGCGAGCTAGATTGTTAGGGGTTCCGAAAGAGACTCAGGCGCAGGCCAGGGTTTCCCTTTAAGCGAAGAACAGTGCGTTTATTCACAGTGAACACAATCACCAAGTGGCTATGTACAATGTGCAGGGGAAACGGGTCCGGGTCGCCAGGGTCCGTGGGAAACAGGGTTAGGGGAAAAGGTGCTCCACACTTTCTGTACAAAAGCTCCTCCTCAGTCACTCCTCTCAGAATCCGGTTCCAAAAACGATCTAAACACAAAAGGTCGGGTTAGCGGGATAATAACAAAGGGCTTTGGTGATGAGCAGGTGTGTGGGCCAGCAGCGGGAGCCCGCAGTGAGCATCGCCGTGGCGAGAGAGAGAGAGAGAGTGAGAGAGAGAGGGCGAGAGAGCAAACAAACCACAAACATATTGCCCAATAGAGGATTGACCAGCAGGGCACAGGGACCATGACATAGATATGTGATCATTTTGCCTGTAATCTCCACGCTGGATTTTGAATTGATACTAATAATAATGTCAGTGTTACCATTAAAAGGATAAATCCAAGTTCAATAGAATGCGGGTCTCACCTTCATGAGTTTGGGCATCATTTCTTTTGGTTTTTGTTTGAAAGAAGTTGCTGATACTGTTGTTTTTTTTGGGTGGGGGGTTAGTTAGTGAAAGTTGTACTCAGACCCTGACGGACATTTAAATCATGTATAACTGGCGAGTGTAGAGTAGCAGAGGTCTTGTGTCTGGCAGATTTCTGAGGGTGTTTTCACACATGTAGTACATTTACTCTGGTCCGATTCAGTTGAGGAGTAGCTTAACTCGTAGCTTTTTGCCACGCTTTGGTTTATTTTCCAAGTGGAGAATATTGCATCATAAACCATGTGAGAATGTTGCGTCTGCTCACTGGCCCCATGTGTCTGGGGCAGAAGCAACAAAAGTAAATACAGGAAGAACGTGCTGTGTTCTGCACTATTGGAGAACACAGAGAATTTATGTTAGTCGCTAGCTTGTACAGACCTTTGCACATCTATAGGACCTTACCGCAATGAGAATACAAAGCATATATGGCTAAGGGACATTTTTTTTAGCTCACACCTGTAATGTACACCAGGTTGTTTTTCTGTGGACCAGAGTTGGATCACATTCACACCATAAACGCACCGCGCTGGAGTTCATCCAAAGGGTGTGGTTGTTTTTGTCCGCACCCGACTGCAGTTATTGTGTTCACACCTGTACAAATGAACCACTTCAAGTGGAAAAACAAACCAGAGTTCGATTTAAACGCACTAAACTCTGCGGGTGTGAAAAAACACCCTGAGGTATTCGAGAGCTAGACAGCCAGGAGGTAGTGGAACCGAGGAATATTTTGTCAAAGCTAGTTGTTGGACTGGCCTTGGTCATTTTCAAATTTTTAAAATACCACCCAACCACAGTTCACGTAGTATGTACCTGTACCTGTCGCTTCATATTATGTAGAGAGCTTGCAGCAAATTCTCCTTGGCAGCTTCATTATTTGCTCTGAGAACAGACTTCTCCATCTGCAAACTTTCCATTTAGATTCATGCACCATGTAAGGGAAATGTAACATTGTAGAAGTCAAGATAATATTTTGAGGGCTACAAAACAGGTTTGCAACCACGATACAGGATCCTTCAACCACCACTAAGTTAAACCGCTGTTGATGCACATATCCAAACAGATTTGTACTGTCATTCATCAAATTTCCCAAACCGAGTGAAAGTCATTAAAGCTTTTCAAGTCTGGGCTGTATTTCTGAAGGAGGTGGCCTTGTTCGTCTACTCGTAGCTTGCATATTTCAGTTGTGGTTGCTCTACGCAGCTGAACCAAGTAATGGGTGATGTTTTTCTAGTTTAAAGCAAAGGTTCTCAAAACCTTTGACAGTTTTCTACCAAACTTTGTCTTCCACAATGTCTGACACTTTACTGCAGATCTGACATTCACTCTTTTACACAACTGCTAGAAACCTCCTGTTAAGGTAAGGAGAGCGAATACTGACACTATACATTGATTGATAGCAACTGATGATTGGCATTCAGTGGGCTGTTTACATTCCAAATGTGATGCCCAGTGATGGCTAATATAAGCCACTGTATTTCTATTTCTATACGCATCCTTTCCAACCTTTTGTTTTCTCCCACTCTGACCCCAATTTTTTTATCAATCACTTACAATACAATAACATCCAGGTTTAATTTTAATGAAATCCTCAAATGAAGAGCAACAACAAGCTGTTCTGTGTTTTCCATGTAAAAATCCCATTCAGCTCCATGTTCTTGCAGCACTGGCTCTGTGGCTCACCAGTGGAACCCCCTTATCACTTTGAAAACCTGTTTGAAACAGTCCTTGATGTTTATATCAGCACATTTATTCTAAAAAGGGGCCTTCAATTAACATTTAACATTTTGTCTTTCAGACAAGTTTGGGAGTTTACAGCCATTTTCAGATAGTAGTGGATGATTTTCCAGATAAACACAATTTATCCTTTTAGCTTTTGCAAAATAAACATTCATAAAACGACCACTTCCTGAACTATTATCGATAATACTTAATAATCCACCCACACCGAAAACACAATGAACACATTTACCAGCTGCAGTCGGGGGAAAAACCTCAATAAAATCTGATGTAATGATCATTGAATTGGCATTGCAGGATTTTTAATAAAAAGGATCACCATATATAGTAATAGCCAGCCTTTCATACACAAACTGTGTACAGATGTTTTTTCTTCAGCATCACCTACATATCAGACAGAAATGAAGGAAGTGAGAATAATGTCCAAAAATACATGTCTATATACCATGAAATTATTATTTCGATGACTTCACTGTCCTTGTGTAAATTAACTGCACTCAAAATAGGAAATCTAACGTCCAAAAGTAAAGGAAGTGCATAATAAAGCTTGCATTGAAATATAATAAACAATGAGCAGCCATGAGCACATTAACATAAAGCGCAAAGCTGATGAGAAGAAAGGGACAAAAAAAGCACCATTTTAAGGTGACACAAACTCGCTGACTGCACTATGAACCTGATTTCTCAAAACAAAAAAAAATTGTTTTGTTCAAATATAATTGAAAGAACAGCTTCGAGCATCCGCTTCTCCCGCGGATGCTCAAAGCGCTAAACTGGATTGATGCTTAATTACGAGAGGAATCAGACAAAATGGGATGATTCACTCCCAAATCGGATGCGCTGTGGACTGAATGCTGAAGGTCTCATTCTGACATGAATCCATTATGAGTTCAAGAGCTGCTCAGAAAATTACATCGTAAGGTTGGAGGGATTCACGCCAACTAATGCAGGACTGAAAATGTAGTTTGAAAAGAGAATTACAATAATAAGAAAAGAATTGGAAGAAAGAGGGGAAATGTGCATTTGAAGGATCAAAGCGAGGACAATATGAAATCTCAGGTGGATTCAAAGGAGAGTGCTGCATAGCCTCGTTTTTCTACTCATGACTTTGTATTGCGCTAATATAAAGCCAGGATTTTCATTTTGAATGTATTGCTTTTGTATGTGTGAAACAGGCTTGTTATTAAGCCTTGTTAGGGCTGCTGTCCATCGCGGTTGATCAAATTTGCCAGTGCTTCACAGAGACACACACGCAAGCTTCCACTTCAGCTTTTTATTGAGATGCTGGTTTGCTGTTCCAAAGCCACCCACTCATCCGCCCTTTATCCCGCCGGAGGGCAGCTGTAGCAAGCCAGCCCTGCTGTGTAGGCCAGAGAAGGTGTAAGGCACTCACACACATAAATGCACACTGGGAACATCGCCGTGTACTACATCCAATCTTTGGCCACTCAGGGAGAAGAGATTACATGGTTATAACACAGAGTTGGTGGAGTTAGTGTGTGTACGTGTGCAGGGCTGAATAATACCCATACCTAAGCTGACCTCTTCTGTTCTAGCTAAGACCAGAACATTGGATGTTCCATTAAATCCATTTACCTTTGCTCGCATGTGAGCTTTAAATGTACATAAAGGCATTTTAAGCTTAGGACGACCATGTTGAATAGCAGCTCAGGGTCAGTTTGTTCTACGCTAAGCTCCGGTTGCACGTTTTCATGCGTGGAGCTCATCCAGATTTCCAGCACAAAAGAGCAGCAGTCACAGAACAATATTTAGTTTTGCTTAACAATGCTTTACAGATACCGTATTCAGGAATTGTCACGGTCTGGCTGGCAGACCGTGGGGATGTGGGGAAGGAGGAGGAGGACCCAGGCGCGGTGCTCTATGTATAAACAGTGTGTTTATTTACAGAGTGGAACAAAAACAACAATAAATCCCCGTGTTCTCCCAGACTCCCGTGTCGTGTCTCTGCGTGAATAGTTCGTGTCTCTGTGCTCTCCGCTCCCGTGTCAGCACCCCCCGGTGCTCGCTGCTCTTCGTGCCTTCCACGCTCCTCCTGCGGGAAACAATAGACGCAGCCGTCAGGACACAAATAACCGCGGGCATACACTTACACACATTAACTCAATTCAATGGGACGACTAACGTGGATGTCTCAAGGAAATGATCCCGCGTCGGTGGGAGCTCCAACTCTCTCCTAAGTAGCTCCCCCGACGAGGCCTGATCAGCAGCAGGTGTGTGACTTCGGGTGTGGCCAGTCCTTCCGCAGGGCCACACCCCTCAGGCCTGCAGGTGGCTGAGCTCCATCCTCCAAGCATACCCGCAGACACACACACACACACACACACTCACATCTACAAGCATGGAGAAGAGCAGCAGCAACACCAAAATACATATAATAATAATAAAATTCATAACTGCTCAGGGATCCTGGGTTGCTCAGACCCAGGACCCTGACAGTACCCCCCCTCTAAGGGTCGGCTCCTGACGACCCCAAAACCAAAACAAAAAACAGCACAACCAACCCAGGGCGGGCGGCTGGGGGAACCAGGACGGAGGGCCAGAACCAAAACAAGCAAAAACAACAAAACAACAAACCGACCCAGTCCACAGTCTCAGAGTCAGACCGCGCATCCCGCAGCGGCGCAAAAAGAAAACGAAAAGACGCCACAAACAGTCACAGGCGGCCCATCAACACAACAAGAGAGTTCAGGGGGCCTACCTCGAGCCCAACGGCGGTGACGTAGCAGCTCCGGTGGACGGCCCCGGGTCCGGCAGCAGCAGCAAAACAGTTCAGGGGGCCTGCCACGGGTCCGGTGGCGGCGGCGCTGCTCCTCCGGCAGCCTGCCACGGGTCCGGTGGCGGCGGAACGGTTCTGGTGGCCTGCCACGGGTCCGGTGGCGGCGGCGCTGCTCCTCCGGCGGCCTGCCACGGGTCCGGTGGCGGCGGAACGGTTCTGGTGGCCTGCCACGGGTCCGGTGGCGGCGGAGCTGTTCCTCCGGCGGCCTGCCACGGGTCCGGTGGCGGCGGAACGGTTCTGGTGGCCTGCCACGGGTCCGGTGGCGGCGGCGCTGCCCCTCCGGCGGCCTGCCACGGGTCCGATGGCAACGTCGCTGCTCCGGTGAGCAACAGCGAGGCGTGGCAACAGGTCCATGACGCGCCGATCGCTGACGTGGACGCACCGGACGTGGACGGCGAGGAGGCCGCGCTAGACGTGGAGGTCCCTCCGGTCCGCTGACCTCCTCGGCCGGCAGCGAGAGCTCCTCCTCGGCCGGCAGCGAGAGCTCCTCCTCGGCCGGCAGCGAGAGCTCCTCCTCCGGCTCGCTGAGCTCCTCAGCTGGCAGAGCGGGCTCCTCCGGCTCGCCGAGCTCCTGCTCGGGCATGCTGAGCTCCACAGCTGGCGATGCGGGCTCCTCCGGCTCACTGAGGTCCTGCTCGGGCATGCCGAGCTCCTCCGGCTCGCTGAGCTCCTCAGCTGGCGGTGCGGGCTCCTCCGGCTCGCTGAGCTCCTGCTCGGGCATGCTGAGCTCCTCCGGCTCGCTGAGCTCCTCAGCTGGCGGTGCGGGCTCCTCCGGCTCGCTGAGCTCCTGCTCGGGCATGCTGAGCTCCTCCGGCTCGCTGAGCGCCTCAGCTGACGGTGCGGGCTCCTCCGGCTCGCTGAGCTCCTGCTCGGGCATGCTGAGCTCCTCCGGCTCGCTGAGCTCCTGCTCGGGCATGCTGAGCTCCTGCTGCAGCTGGACGAAGTCTGAGGTCTCCCGAGCTTGCACTACCCCCCGGGCTTTACGCAGGGTGCAAAGGCAGGCGGAAACTCCCTTGAGCTGGCCGAGGTAGGGGTCTCCCTCCAGGAGTGCCTCGATGGCATTTAACCCCACCACTCTTGCCCTTGCGTTGGTGGTGTGAGTTACCCAGTCCATCAGGCGTTGGACGTGTGTGAGGTCGCCCCCTCCGGACAGGGCTGCTGGAGTGGGTAGTGGAATGGAGGCTGCCGCTGGTGGAGAAGATGGCTGAGGGATGACTGCATGTGGATGAGATGACGACAGCGCCACAACCGCAGATGGTGAAGCAGCGAGTGGTGTGAAGACCTCTGACCGAGGTGATGTTACCTGCGCTGTCAGCTCGTCCACTGCAGACACAAACACAGATGGTGAGGGAAATGGAAAATTGTCCGTACTACTCACCACAGCCGGCTCTTGAGATGACCGTGGATGTGGCTGCGGTGAGGAACGCTGGCGGCGCGAACGTCGTTTCTGTGTAGACGTCGGGGCCGGCGTCTCAGGCTGTGAATCCACCAGCTGTCCGGGCCGGTGAGCAGCCTGAGGAGGAGAGTGGAGGTGGAGGGTGGAAAGTAAGAAGTCCAGGACCACTGCATTAAGGGAGTCCACCAGCCAGGGGAATTTAAAAAGCATCTCCTGCAGCCGCCTCTCCACGGCGCGACGCAAACCTTCCGCTGGCTTCTCCCACCACACCTCACATAGGTGGTACACTTCATCCATAACTTCCCTCCTGAGCCTCTCCTCGGAGACCGCTGGGTCCATAAGTGGCGGGATCATTCTGTCACGGTCTGGCTGGCAGACCGTGGGGATGTGGGGAAGGAGGAGGAGGACCCAGGCGCGGTGCTCTATGTATAAACAGTGTGTTTATTTACAGAGTGGAACAAAAACAACAATAAATCCCCGTGTTCTCCCAGACTCCCGTGTCGTGTCTCTGCGTGAATAGTTCGTGTCTCTGTGCTCTCCGCTCCCGTGTCAGCACCCCCCGGTGCTCGCTGCTCTTCGTGCCTTCCACGCTCCTCCTGCGGGAAACAATAGACGCAGCCGTCAGGACACAAATAACCGCGGGCATACACTTACACACATTAACTCAATTCAATGGGACGACTAACGTGGATGTCTCAAGGAAATGATCCCGCGTCGGTGGGAGCTCCAACTCTCTCCTAAGTAGCTCCCCCGACGAGGCCTGATCAGCAGCAGGTGTGTGACTTCGGGTGTGGCCAGTCCTTCCGCAGGGCCACACCCCTCAGGCCTGCAGGTGGCTGAGCTCCATCCTCCAAGCATACCCGCAGACACACACACACACACACACACTCACATCTACAAGCATGGAGAAGAGCAGCAGCAACACCAAAATACATATAATAATAATAAAATTCATAACTGCTCAGGGATCCTGGGTTGCTCAGACCCAGGACCCTGACAGGAATAACCTTTTCAAATAATTAGTCAAGAGGTGCTTCTCATGCCACGAACAAACACCAGCTGTGCGGCGCTGCTTTTGCGTGAAAACAATTTCTGGTTATTTTAGGACCTGCTTCAGGGATGCTAGTTAATCAGTTATTTAGATTGCAGTGCATGTTAGAGCGTGCTGTAAAAACAACATAACGAGATGCAAACATAAAGCCGGTCCCTACGGTAAACTTTATTTGCACACTGTTGAGTTGAACTGCTGAGCTGAATTTAATTTCTAAGCATTAAAACTATACCATTAGCAAATAACAGCACAGGGCAGACACAGAAGACTTGCATCAGTATATCAAACACATAAACGGTTGTCACTTTGTATTTATCTATCCATATACTTCTGGTTCATGGGGTGCTGGAGCCTATCCCAGATGCCAGCGAGAGGCAGGTGCACCTTGTCACATAGAGACAGGCAACCCTCACATTCACACCTGTCTCCAGCTAACTGAACCCCATGTATGTTTTTTGGACTGTGGAGGAAGCTCGGGTACCCGGAGAGAGCCCACACATATGCAGGGTTGTAATGCGAACTCTACAATAAATGCCTCAGGCTGGATTCAAACCCAGGACCTTCTCACTGTGATGCGATAACATGCCGCTTTCTCCATGAAAGCCTGACTGGGAAGCTGAAAAAACAAAACACAAATCTATGTCCCAGCTGTGAAAGAAAAAAAAAAGATTTGGGTGAGCAAAAATTGATATGAATCGTTTTCTGTGTGTGTATTTATAGGCTGGCTTCCTATTATTTCCATTTGACATTACAGATTTGACAAGTGTGGCACTGTCCTCGCTGCCCCTCCACCTGTCTGACTGACATTTACTTTGACATTGTCTGTACCGCTTGTCACCGCTTCACAGCGTGACCCCACGGTTATCCAATCTCTAATATACTTATTTACCTCAATGCACCTCTGTTACACACGGCTACAATGGTTGCGTCAAAGGCAGATTATGTGCCCTATTTTAATCAAGCACAACAAGTGCAAAGCAGTAGGTTCTCGGCACGACTGTGTGAGCATCTCTAAGCACACCTGCTATTTTGGTTCCCGTATGTGCAGCAGCTCAAAGCTCGTAGTGCTGAAAGAGTTGTGCCAATCACAGTGATGCATGGCAGCAACAGCTCAACAAATAAAGAAACAGCCTTTCCAGGAAATCATATTTTGAAATGTGCTTATTTGCTTTCTTGCATAAGGACTGGAAGCTACTCTCCAGAGAGAGACTGAACTATTTCTCGATGGGTTCACCGAGTGAGTTTTGGAGGCAAGTGAGAGGAACCAGGAAATCACTGCACCTGCCAAGATATTGTCCCACGCAAAACCCCAAGAAAACTACAATTACAGTCTCGACATTACAGGTGACACGAGTGGTATCAATCATCTGGCTCAAAACACAAAAAGAGTATTTTCCGAAATGTCAAACCATCCGTTTAACGACCCACGTTGCGTTTCTATATGTTGCTTGAAAGTCCATAAAATTGAATGTAATGTGCCTTCGAGTCTGGCAGCTTGACAGTTTTATTAGCGCTGCACATATAGCGGCTCTCTTAGCATCAGGATCCGGCGTGATCAGCAGTGCCGCAGTTTGACCTCGGCTGTTATTAGGAGAATGTTTGTTGCGGTAATGATTTGTGCCCAGTGAGATCAACAGTAAATGACAAACATGACTGCAAGCGTCAGACCTGCTCTGAGGTGCTCAGACAAACACACAAGACTGCTCTCCCACTCACAGACACACAAAGTGTTCCAGCCAGGGGGCTGCGCTTGTCCAATCGATAGACAAATTAACAACACAAATTAAATGTGTGCAATTACAATGCCCTTGCGGAATGAGCAAAGTTGGCCGGCAGGGAGTCAGATAAGGCTTGCCGAGAGTTTGTGTTTATTTCAACTTTTCTCTTGAACCAAGAGGAGCATATTGTCTCGACTTAATATGGATGTGTATTTGTTGATATTGTGCTGCTATCCCAAAGGAGGTCTGCGTGATGAATTAAAGCCATAAATACAAAAGAAAATGGATTGAGCGAACAGCAGCACACATAAATACACAGATTCGCTTTGGCATTACCTTCAATTTCCACAGCTATGTAGCAGCACCCCCCAGCCTAGCTCTACTGTGGCTTTCAAATGGGAACTGCTGCTGGATGTGGAGATCCAATATGCGTCGGCTGTGGGGCTAGCTAGCTAGCTGACAGATCGTTTATACAAGACGTTCTGTGCTATATTCTCGCTGTTTCGCCTGCTGATTTGTACACAGACTGACTTCTGTGGGAACTTGTGTACATGCGACTGCGTTTGTGTGTTTGTGTGTGTGCGCGCCTTTTAGGAGGAGGGTTATGTGTGTAGCGGTGTGATTTGTAATGCTTTTTATGCAGTCCATATGCTCTCGCTGTGACTCCTGTGTATCCTCGGGCCGTCAGACGAGGAGGACATTTTTCATATTTAAGAGCCCCCCCCTCCACCTCTGTGGGAGTTCAAACCCGACTTGCACACAAAGCATACACTTTCTCGCCCTCTTAGTCTTTCTTTCTCTCACTCTCTTTGCCTCTTGTCGCTCTCAGAGTAGGAGGTAATGAATTACGTATGAGTAGCAGAAACGAAGCACGGTTATGTGGATGAGCCCTTTAAGAGCAAAGTCTTGTCTTAACCCCTGGTACACCCAGAGCATTTAAAAAGAGCGCTGGTCCCTGTGAAGATGTTCACATCTGGCCTGACAGCCCGCTGCACTTCCTGCTAACCTCTCAATCCTTTTCTTCTTTTCCTAACCGGCTCTGTTTGTTTGTCTCTGTGTTACTCTTTCACTCAGTGGGCTTCTGTTTGCCAGAGCACCAAAGGAGAAGTTCAACAGTAGTTCTTATGCTACAGTTATGTTGGGAACAATAAAGATTTTTATTACTATGTTATTTTATCAGTGACAGATAAAATAGTAATAACTGCATATCCAGTGACTCTTTACTTAATAAGCAGAAGACAGCTGAGGGATGGAGTGTCTTCTTCACCTTGGTAGGTATATTCCTGGAGACGAAAGTAATCACACAGTGTGGTGTCTCACATCATTCAAGTGACCCGTGGTCTAATTTTTTCAGTGTAGCAGCCGGGACATTTGTGACCTCATAGATGATATCATACTCTTCCGTCAGCTCGCAACAATATCACCAGTTCCTACAATGTAGTTTATAAATAAACCAATAAAAATGCTTTAACCTCCTAAGACCCGAACTCATTCACGGCATGCATTTTTAATTTCTCTTTGATATTTGGGCATATTGGGACCTGATGAATGTAAAAACTACGGAGCCCCGCAGGGGACATGGGAGAAAAAAAATTAAGACGGACTTTTGCGAGATCTCGCAAAACTAACTCGGGATCTCGCAAAACTTTTGCGAGATCTCGCAAAACTAACTCGCAAAACTTTTAGCTGCATTCTTCGGACGCCGGCTCGAAGCCGACCGGGAGGTCGAGGCACGATGTGCCGGGAAAGCGGTATTCCTCCCGGTTGTAGTAGGTCGAGACCTACTACAGCCGACCTACAGAGGCGAGATCTCGCAAAAGTTTTGCAAGATCCCGAGTTTGTTTTGCGAGATCTAGCTGCTAGCTGTTAGCTTGCGGCCATATTATCTACCTCGGGAGTTCAGTCATGTGATCTGTGTGTGTGTTTACATCCCTCCGAGGGCCGACGCAACAGCTGCCTGTGAGAAAATACACACAGTCACAGCAAGACTTCAGACACAAAACCCCGAGGCTTTCATTATTATATCTGGAGACTTTAACCATGCCACACTGGACTCTACTCTGGCTGCTTTTCACCAGTTTGTGAATTGTCCCACAAGGAGCAACAGGACAATTGACCTACTGTATGCTAATGTGAGAGATGCATACAGAGCCACCCCCCTCCCCCCACTAGGGAAGTCAGACCACAACCTGGTTTACCTACAGCCACAATACACACCCCTCGTCCAAAGGCAGCCTGTCACAACGCGCTCCATCCGGAGATGGACCCCAGAAAAGGAGGATGCTCTGAGAGACTGCTATGACACCACAGACTGGGATGTGCTCCTGAGCCCACATGGTGAGGACATAGAGGGGGCGACACACTGTCTTACAGACTACCTCAACTTTTGTGTGGACACAGTCGCCCCTGCTAAGACGGTACGGTGTTATCCTAATAACAAACCGTGGGTAACACAGGAAGTCAAAGCTGTCCTCAACATGAAGAAGAAGGCTTTCAGGAGCAAAGTGAAGGAGGAGATGAAAGCAGCACAGCGGGAGGTGAAACGCTGCCTGAGGGAAGCAAAGGACACCTACAGGAGGAAGGTGGAGCAGAAGTTGGAGAGGAACAATATGAGGGAGGTCTGGAATGGTGTGAAAACCATCACAGGCCACAACACCAAGAAAAGCACAGTGGGGGGGACTGTGGAGAAGGCAAACGAACTCAACAACTTCTTCAACAGGTTTGACCAGCCCACAACCCCCCCACCCTCACCTTCACTACAGAGTCCTCTCCCCACTCTCCTGCCTCCCTCGCTTCCCCCCCTTCCTGACACCATGACACCCCCCTCCTCCAATCCCTCTCTCAGCAGCAAGACATCTCCCCCCCTCCCCTCCTCCCAAACATCTCCCAGTGTCACAGTGGATCAGGTCAGGAGGCAACTGAGGAAGCTTCGCCCCAGAAAGGCAGCAGGCCCAGACAAGGTGTGTCCTAGGATGCTAAAGGCGTGTGCTGCTGAACTTGGGGAGCCGCTACAACGAGTCTTCAACCTCAGTCTGCGACTGGGGAGAGTGCCCGCCCTATGGAAGACATCCTGCATCGTCCCGGTCCCCAAAAAGAACCGGCCCAATGAGCTGAATGACTTCCGACCGGTGGCACTGACGTCACATCTTATGAAGACTCTAGAGCGGCTCTTCCTCAACTTCCTCCGACCACAGGTACAACATGCCCAGGACCCACTACAGTTTGCATACAAGGCGGGTGTCGGAGTGGAGGATGCCATCCTGTACCTCCTACACAGAGCCCATTCGCACCTGGATGGGGGAAAAGGCACGGTCAGGATCCTGTTTCTTGACTTTTCCAGTGCCTTTAATACCATCCGGCCCTGTATGCTTCAGGAAAAACTGAACAGGATGGAGGTGGACCCCTGCCTGGTGGCTTGGATCTCCGACTACCTCACCGACAGACCACAGTACGTCAGGCTGAAGGACATCACGTCTGACACAGTGGTCAGCAGCACAGGAGCACCACAGGGAACTGTGCTGTCCCCTCTTCTCTTCACCCTGTACACCTCTGACTTCTGCTACAACTCTGAATTATGCCATATTCAGAAGTTTGCAGATGACACGGCCATCATGGGGTGTATCTGGGATGATCAGGAAGAGGAGTACAGAAGTCTGGTGAGGAACTTTGTCGCATGGAGTCACACAAACCACCTGCAACTCAACACCTCAAAGACTAAGGAACTGGTTGTGGACTTCGGGAGGTCCAGAGAAGGTCCACTGCCGGTTCAGATAGAGGGGGAGGAGGTGGAGGTGGTCAACAAGTACAAGTACCTCGGGCTGTGGGTGGACAATAAACTGGACTGGTCATGCAACACAGAGCACCTGTATAAAAAAGCCCAAAGCCGACTGTACTTCCTCAGGAGGCTGAGGTCTTTTAACATCTGCAGGAAGCTCCTGAGGATGTTTTACCAGTCGGTGGTTGCTGGAGTACTTTTCTATGCTGTGGTGTGCTGGGGGAGCAGCACAGCAAAGAAGGACTCATCCAGGCTGGAGAAACTGATCAGGAAGGCTAGCTCTGTGGTCGGCATGAAGCTGGACACTCTGGTGACAGTGGCAGAGAAAAGGACATTAAAGAAACTGATGGACATTATGGACAATGCTGGGCATCCTCTGCACACGGCCATAAACAATCAGAAGAGTCTGTTCAGTGACAGGTTGCTTCTCCCCAAGACAAGAACTAACAGACTTAAAAACTCCTTTGTCCCACACGCCATCAAACTGTTTAACTCCTCTCTGGAGGGGAGAGGGAGGGGAGACAGGAGGACAAAGGAGGGAACAACTAAGCTGTAGTGCCTCTTCACCTCACTGTACAATACCTTGTGCAATACTTTTTGTAAATAGTCAACAGTGCAATAGACTCAATACTTGAAATGTGCAATTCACTTGTATTTTATTTTTTATTCCTATTTATTCTATTTATCCCCTTTGTATATTTTATTTATATTTGTCTCTGTATTTATATATGTGTGTGTGTGTGTGTGTGTGTGTGTATATATATATATATATATATATATATAACAATTCTGTAACTGTAACTTCGGTCGTTGCTGTGCTTTTTGGAAGTCGAATTTCCCAGAGGAACCCACCCGAGGGATTAATAAAGTTCTATCTTATCTTATCTTATCTTATCTTATCTTATCTCGCAAAACTTTTGCGAGATCCCGAGATAGTTTTGCGAGATCTCGCAAAAGTCCGTCTTAATTTTTTTTTCTCCCATGTCCCCTGCGGGGCTCCGTAAAAAACAAAGAATTGCCAGATTTTTTTTTTACCTGTGTGTTTGTTTGTTTTTTAATACATTCACAAACTGTTTTTCTGTTAGGTTTATGCAGGTGCCCTTTTCTGGCTGTCACTGTATTACCAGCTTGGACTTATCTGGATGCTGCAGTGTTGGAGGGTTTGGGGTGAGCATTGGCATAAAGATAGATTCAAGATAAGAAGAAATTCCCCTGAGGGTGGGGATGGGGCAGTCTGAAGAATTGCAATTGAAAGACTTAGATATGCGAGATAAAGAAGAAAAAAAGTTGACGGGTCCCAAGCAGGACAGTAAATGAGAAGGGAATGAATGAGGCAGCTTAAATGTCAGGGAATGAGCTGAGCCTAAAGAGAACAATGTACAAGTTAAACAAAGGAGGAAAGCTCTGACTTGAACTGATATATTGAATTTACTCTGTTCTTTTTGGTGAATTGTCTGGCCTTGGCCAAAGTATTAAAATTAATTGGATCATTCCTGAAGTGTTGCATCTACTCATCCTGCAGCTCAATGTCCAGGAAATTGAATGGGAGTTGAGAGGAAAAGAGAGGCCAGCAACAAACTTGCTCTAGCTGACTGCGGTTTGAAAAATGAAAGTGCCAGGGCTTTGTTTTTCTTTTTTCCTATATGAGAGGTAGCGTAATGAAGAATGGGGCTCTCATCACAAAGCCACATCTCAGGCTTGGCAAAGCAATTATAAAAGACCAGCTTATCATGTGCTCACTAGGACCGAATTTCAACAAGTCCTCCAAATAAATAATGATATTGGTCGTTCAGAATGGCCCGTGCAAGCGTTCCACTTTAAACATGTGGAAAGGCCAGTGTGGCTATGGCTGACCTACAGGAAGCTGAAAAGGAGAGTTTGACTCTCTCTTGGTATGTATGTGTTTCTTTAGGTTTCACTTTCAGCAGCTGGTTTTACCCACTGTTACCTAACGGAGACAGGTACTATAGACTGAAATGTTAATACAGCTAAACTACAAAAATAAATAGGTTACTTTATTTGCATCTATTATGTGGAAGACAAATGTTGCATACAGTATTTTATTTTGAATGCCAGCTTTCCAATCTTTTTCATTAAGCAGTCTATACAATAAGCCAAATGCATCTTCATTAATTCCTTTTTAAAAACTGTTATTTAAGCAGCTCTGTCTGGTAATGATGGTGTTCAGCAGGGATGCAACTGTAGATCAGGACTTCTTTTTATGAGCTGTACAATTCTTTAGATGTTGACCGCAAACTGGAGTCATTCTCCGTTGGTGAGGGACATGCTGTGCAGAACCCATATAAAGTGAGATATCAGGTCACCTCTTGCACTCTTTAGGTTTAGGAAAAGATTGTAGAAAGAAAAAGACACTTTTAGAAGGGAGCTGACAACACACTGAAAAACAAACCTATTGAATCTCCTCAGTAAAATTGGTAAAACCGTTTGCATTTGATTTTTTTTAGTATATTTTGGACCATGTTTTCAGTAAAGAGTACCCAGACCTAACAGCTAACATACATGCTAATGTCAAATGTAATGTCTAACATTTCTCAATAAATTACACAACTAATAACGTTAGCTCTTAATCTCTTTGCAGTGATAACTGAGGAAACATCCTTCTGAATTATTTTGACTATTTTTTCTTCATTACACCGTAACAATGTGGCAAGTTGGTGCAGGTGAAAAGCAAATGTTAAAAGTTGCTATACCAGGAATTTAACCAAGAACTAATAGTTCAATTCCCAATGCTGTTGGCTTTTGTGCCCATGTGAGATACACTGTAACCAATTAGCTATCTGGTTACTCCCAGAGTTTATTTTTAACACTACAGTTAATGAGTCTCACTATATTAATGCAAGGATGGTCATCAACACACCGCCACTCTACATTCATGGTGTCAGACACGTAGCTACTCGACAAAGCCATCGTCTATCATTGTTCATCATCATTGCTAACAACTCTACTTATTTAAGGGGAAACTTAGGTTTGTTACAAAAAATCAGACACAGGCTCCAGATGTAGATATAAAATGTATTGTAACATTTGTAAAATGTATTTACACTTATTAAATATTATATATGTCATTTTCTGACAAACATTACTTGTGTTAAAAAGAAGAAGAAGAATCTGCATGGGTTGCATTGAACTCTCTGGCATCTTTTCAGTGATAATGTTTTTGCACACAAACATTAAAATAATCACATCTGAATACATGTCATAAGTGAGGCTGATAAAAAAATAATAAAATAAAAACAGTGCTGCACAAAAGCACGGTAAAAAGTGAAAGCTGTCAGTAGAAAGCAATGGTGACTTATTTGAAAGTGGCACAATATAAAATGTCAGTTACCGTGAAGAAGTTAATGAAAGAGTGAAGCAAGTCAGGAGGTAAAAGACACAGACAGGAGATGAAAGAGTGCTGATAGGCAGACTGACATCGCAAGAAATGCAGCAAGAGGGATGACGAAAGCAGAGCTGAAGTCAGACACACACGGCGGATTGAAGAGCGCTAAGAAGGGAATTTGATTTTTGTCAGCCTCTTTGACTTCAAACTTCAACTGACTGCAGCGTGAAGACAAATGTCAGAGTGCAGAAGTTGTGAAATCGATGCCAGAGTTTTTTCTGTCTTAATTATAATTCTAACATATACTGAAAGTACTTCACTTCGCCAGACTCGGAGTTAACAGAGAAAAGCCAAATGGGAGTATTCTAAATGAACCCTAAGAACAAATGCTTTAGTTTAAATTAAATACCTAATTCTGGCAGTGGGTGTGTGGGATTGTAGCTTAAGAGGGGGGGGGCAGTGGGTAAAACTGGGAATAATAAGTTGTTGGACATGAACTGTGACGGCCTATTATTATTTTTAATTGAATATAGCCAACAGAGACATGCTGCCGTATTGACATGAGCCATAATTTCAAAACATAATTACGACATATTTTGTGAAGTCGCTGCAGTCACATTTGTAACTCTTTTCACTAATTTCTAATTGGATCGTACTCTTCATAAGTTTTTTTTCTCACCGCTGGAAAGTGGAAGTGCAGACTGTGGACTAATGGGACAGTAAAAAAGTTCTTAATGTGATGATCAGCTTCATAAGAGTCATGCACGAACTTGACCTACTTTTCACGAGCAATGTCAGAGACAGTATATAAAAGAAGGAGGTAGCTATGGTGGCATCACCCTCTGGTTTAAATGTGTTATGATCAGCAACATCCTGGATTTCTTAGAGCCAGAAGTGACCATATCAGCCAAGTGTAGCGAGTTTTATAGTGTTCCATATAACTTGTACACAGTTTAGTGATTCATATTAGGTGGTGGGGGGACGTCTAGCTGAAGACACCAGCTATAGCTATCTGTATCAGGAGTTACCTGCCGGTCAACACAGCCACACCTCTGTGAATTCAAACTTTACAACTGGATTGGTTATATATGTAATTTAGTGTATTTTTAAATGAACCTCTAGTGCTCATTTCAGGAAATGTAGTTTTGGATACTGCTTCACCCAGAAGTTGCCATTTGAACATTAGAAGTGATAGGAACGACGATGAAATGACCCAGATTTATCCGTTTGCCTTAATGAAAACAGACCCCGGAGACTCTTTGAACACTGTTGGAACCATTAGAGGCCTAAAAATACTTCAATGAGTGGATATATCGGAGACCTTTTTCCACTGAGTCAATAAATTGACATTTAGAAAGTCGTGGGTGAGAGTTCTGATGCAGACTAAGTACAAGCTGCTGTTACGTGAACTAAGAAGTCCCTTCAGTCCCACAGTATAAGCAGATGTTTAGTGTTCACTGTTATGTGTCAGCATGAACTTTTGAAGTTCGGCATGCGTGATGATGGATTGCCAATGCCGGTCGGTCTCTTATTTCCTTACACATGGTGCAAAGCACACAGGCAGTCTTAACCACTTCATTAACTTTTAATTTCCCATTTGAGTAAGTCAGAAAATAGAATGTAATAACTTTTGTCTGATGTTTGTTGACTGCCATGAAGAAAAAAACTAGATCACAGCAGCCTCTGTGCAATAATCCTCATTAGAGCAAATATACAGAGACAATATTGGCAATTTGGTACATTATGTTGGGGTGCATTCTTTAATAAATAACTTTTCATACACCACTTAATTCTTTGGCATACATTATTCTGTTACAGTGGTTTTGCTGCTGTTTTCAAGACTTCAGTACCAGCACCAGATTGGTTGTCAACAGAGCTAAAAAGTGCTCATATTGCAGCTCTGAAAACTAATTTCTCAACTCACCCCTCACCTATCATCCCTCTCGTTTTCTTTCTCTGTCTAGAGCTAATAGACGGGACCCCCACCTTGAAAATCAACCATGGCTCGGGCACAGTGGTGCTACAGTTGCCAGGCAACGTGAACGTGGCAGACAGGCGGTGGCATCGGCTGGATGTCCGCAGCAACAGCAAGGTGGGTCGCTCTCTCCATTTAACAGCAGCCATCATCTATTTAGCAAATAAGTTCAAATAAATTCACATCGCACTGAAAAAAATATTTTTTTTATCCAGTTTTAATGAGATTGTTTTTGTTTTTTTTTTTACTTTTAAAGGCACATCTAATATTTTCATGTATTCAAAACACATGGATTTTTCTTTCTTGAATATAATTTGTTCTCACCTTTACCATACATTGCATTCACCTTCTGCAATCATGTATAAATGTCACTGTCTTTGCATTAGGGGATATGATGCAGTAACAAGCCTACAGGTCATTTATTTAGGTAACATTAGCACCAGAGTGATTCTGGGTCTTTGGCCCACGTGCTAAGTGATGAATCAACCCAATGTTGGTTGAAATATACTGGCTGCTTTACTTTGTATATACATATAAATGCATGCAATGTGTTATTAATCTTGGATAAAACGACAGTAGTGCGGTCATTTTTTAAAAACTTACCAGAAATGTATTGCACAAGATAGTTAGCAGTTTTACAGGAACACCCTGCTAGTCTGCTCAGCTGTGATTGTAAAGCTCGGAGCTGAAGTCGCTCTTCTGGTTAAAATATGTGATGCACACTTTTGAAATTACCCCAAACATCAGATAACAGCCCAGAATAGTCCACTAACATTCCTTCAAAATGTCCTTGTATTTAGAAGATTTAAATTGGTAATTTCTTGGGAATACTTGTTAATTTCTTAACATATAAATGCACATGACAAGTGCCATTCAAGTTGGAATTATTGTTAATTGTTTGACAGTCCAAAATAAAGACTACATGGCCAGCAGGAAGGGGATGGTCATAGCTGGACCACTGATTGTGCCAGAGTCTATAAGAAGGTGACTCTCTGGCTCCCCTGAATAGTAACCTCAGTAAACACTTATACATTTATGATCTCATTTGCTAGTTTAAAGTTTTATTTTATAGAGCATTAGTGCTCATTGGTTAAATTATTCCCCCATTTAAAAATAAAATACATAACAAAAAAGTGTCCCCATATCTCATCGAGAGGGAGAGACCAAAAATATTGACACTGAAGCTCTAACATGGGAGTTCATTGTTTTATAGGCCATGTCTCTTTTTTATTTACAGTCTTTGGGCCAAAAAATTTACACCATGTCAAACTTTTGAACTGAATGTTCTTTCTGGTATATTTGATAAAGCTGCTGATTTGTATGTATGATCTCAGAGATGAGGTTATATATTTAGTATATGTCCTAGACTTTAAGCATCGCCCATTCGGCTCCACGCAAACCTTTTTAATATTGTTATTTTCCAGGAATCTAAATGGGGAAGACGTCGTGATTAAGTATTATAAAACTGTCTGCAGTGTAGAGTACAAAGGAGGATAATTGCAGACAGATGATTGCAGTAGCCCTCTTGCAACATCTTCTGCCCCAAATAATTGCAAGTTAATTAAATTAGTGTGAAATTGGACTAAATCTTTATGTTGTTAAGATTATTCCGCATATTATTCGCCTGTCGTATATCAATGACAGTTCCTGCTTCTATTATTAGATGCTGTGACATAATGAAAGCTGCAGTGTCACTGTAGGCTTTGGGCGCCTGGCTGCATCTCAGCCTTCTTTCATCCTAGCATCCCACTTCAGTACCACTTTAGAGCACTTCAGTAAAAGCACAGGACTGAGTCACATTTTTTTACACACACGGCCAGTGTGAAGCCTTTTCATATTCAGCTCCATCAGAGGCCTCTCGAAAACCTAAAATTGAATAATTACACTTATGTCACCCTTAATTTATAAATGGCTTAATTTAGCTCATTACTCAAAGACCTGCAATGTTCCACAGACCGCCCTTCAAAAGCACACTTATTACGCTGCCTTGAGTTCAGATTATAAGAAAGGAGACGCCGTTAGAGAGCGTTCACTCTCGCTACTCACTAGTGTGACTAAAATTTGTGTCTCATTTATGGCTTTTGCCAAACTATTCAATTCGGTAGAAAACACCAATTTTGTTCACTGTTTTTTTTTAAATTTCTTTTGAATGAAAGGAAAACAGCTTCAGGCTCAGCTTCCCATCACCACACGTACAAACACAGGGAAATTTGTTCGATATTGAGAATGAGAGCAGCCAAAGGAAAGCATGCAGTGAGACTTCCGGGTAATGCGATAGCATTATTCAGAATCGCGTGAACACTAGAATGCATTCAGACTTTTGTTATTACAGCGAGGATTATTCTGCACCACAATGGTATTATTCTAAATCACATGTGAATCTATTCATTTGTCCTGAATAGTCAGCTGCGGCTTATCCAACCTGGTTGTGTGACAGCATGAGATCCAAAGCAGGAAGGACAGAGCTGTTGTTGGGAGATTTACTCTGTGATTCAGCAGCCAAGAACCAAGAGCAGTGTTTTTGTTTTTTTGTTTTCTTCAAATTAAGTAACATTTGTGAAAATGATAGATCCAAAGAACCATTGTTTCGCTGTCCTTCATTAAGAATCACATTGATAAATAAGTAAACCACGGTCTGCTAACAGGAACATGACTTGATTAAACTAAATAAATTATTTACATAAAATCTGCAGCGTTAGCTGTTGATACAGAGTTTGTATTCATGTTTAATCATGCAAACACGTACTGTTTACGTTACTTTATCGCTGCATGTAAACCCTGTTTTAAAGTGAAATTATCATTATTATTATTAATGATGTAAATATGAGAAAAAACGTGCCAAAATCATACTCGAATGAATGATGTAGGCATCATATTTGGAATCTGTTTTCACACAGAGGTGATACCAGCAGGTGTAGAAACAAAACAACACATAAATGCTGTTCTATGCTGCCTGGTGTGTTTGTTAATCATCTGTAGTGAGTGTAATCACTACAATCCAAATCACAGAGTATTCTTCTTTTAACTGATTTATAACTTTCAATATCTGACAGAAAATAGAATTGGTATTACCAAGCATAATGACATTTTTTCTGTGTGTTCCTGACGTATGTCTGAAAGCTTTTATCGTGGATGTGTGAAAAGTAAGTTAAAGGTGTTGTTTTAGCACACTGATGACTGAAACTGTGCTGGCACATACGGGCTTTTTATCCAGCCGAGTAATTATAATGATTTCAGCGCCAACTTTTTTGGAAGGTTAAGGCAATGGACCAGATTTCCCCCAAAAATTATTTTCAGCCCTCTTACATGCTTTATTCTTTTTTTTCCTGTGATGTGAGCCATCGGGTAGCTGTGTGTTTGGGTTAAAACTTTACTAATTACCACAGGAAGGAGGAGGCATGTTTACTGAGAGGTAAACAGCAGATGGAATAAAGAGTCTAGTTAACTGGAATAAGCTGCTGTGGCTTCTGCTTAATCGCATTCTTGTTAAGGCAAGTCCACATGTTTAAGTTGTCATGCAGCAGAGCAGTGCAGCATGCACTAATGAAAGAAATATGAGTCAGATGCCGTTCTCACCATGGTAATAATGCTGAAAGTACGCTCGTTACAGTTCAGAGAAATGACTTATTTGTGATTTATTGAAGCATTATTTGAGTACATCGTGCGCTGGTTTGTTTTCTCTGCAGGAAGTACGTTTCACCCTGGATCGATGCTCAGGGGCAGCGGTGAAGGAACTGGTGGGTAGCTGGTTGACCTCTCAAGACCACTCTTCCTGTGAAGTGATGGGTGTTACGCCTAACACCGACAGGTAAAAAGAAGCACCTGAACAGATGCGTGCACACCACAGACTTTCTCACTGCCTCAGACTTGGTTTGCTTGTAATTTGGCCCATGTGTTAGCAGGCTACCATTTTTCAACAAGACTGCAAAAAAGAAAAAGTGTCCTTCAAAGTTCGATTCTGCTGCTTTCATGGTGGCTTGATTCTACTTCTGAATGCTCCCCAGCAGTGGTTGGTTGTTAGTGCTGGGTGACCGTCTCCACCGAAGAAAAAGCTAAATCGCAAACATTTGCAGTTTCTTTAAGTCTTGTCACTTTGCATGGTGAAAGTTACAGCTGCGTTGGTCATTTATTTTATAATGAGAACTAAATATTACGCTGTAAAATGAACGTATAGCCGGATGAGACTGTATGCTCTCTCTTTGCCATAAAACCTCAGAATTATTTTTGCAAAAGTAACAACGAATTTAACCCAAAAAGAAATTATACACCAGATTTAATAGAAACTGTTTGTGTTGTCTTTTATGAGTTTATATACAGAACATGTGATTAAAAAAACAAAAACATATTTGTTTCATGATAAAAACTATGAAAATCTACCAGTAAGCTTTATTGTAATTGTAAAAATGATAATTATTCAAAACTATTTGGCTCAGTGTCACAAAATCTACAACATTTACATTTAAGAAAATGCGACATCCCATTGTTTATATGGGATGTCGTATGCATATATACATTTAAGCCACAGACCTTTTTTGTGCCACAGACCAGTTTAATGTCAGACAATATTTTCACGGACCGGCCTTTAAGGTGTCGGCGATAAATATAACAAAATAAAATGATACGACCAAGACAAAAATTGTGGTATTTTGTAAATATAATAATAAACGTGAATTCACTTTATTAGCAGCGTCATCCTGAAATGCGGCAACAACATTGAGAGTAACATCCTCCTCTCTGCCCCTTAATGCTCTCTGGTCGCTATGGTAACGCGTAAATATTTCTTTAAAAATATTAAATATTTTTTTAAAAAGACACAACTACAACACGGGAAAACACCCAGAGAAACCGAGTTAACGATAAAAACCCTGAAAACCATAAATTTCACACCCGAACCTCAGCTCTCGTGGCCTGGGATCAGTCCGTGGCCTGAGGGTTGGGGACCGCTGATTTAAGGAACTGCAAATGTAAAGAACTGTCCAAAGTTTTGCAGTTAGCGTTGCAGCCCCATAGACCATCGAAGTATGGTATTAATATTAACAACTAATTTTACTGTTTGGCTGTAATTGTAGTGCTCTTATCAGCGTTCTATGTTTACCAAATGATTGTTGCCATTCCCCTGCGTCTGCCTGCTGTTTGGACGGGGTTGTAGCCCCAAAAACATTAACTTAGATGAAAAATACTCTTGCTGCTGGACAACGAACGTCTATCCTCTGAGATTCTTCCACAGACTGTGGATACTCGTGACAACACCGACAATCAGAGATGGAGAATAAGATTGTTGTTGTTGTTTTAGAGCAGCAACTTCTCTTTCATAAAGAGACAGAAAAAGAAAATAAGGGGCATCCAGAAAAGTAAAAAGAAGATTTACGCCACATTTTAATTAGGCGACTTAGCAGAATGAACCAGCAGATTTTGTTTGCTGATAACATGTTCGATTTCCTATTTTGAACTGCAAACGGCTGATTAAAATAAGACTGTTAAGTGCTAAAGCAGCAGGTTCAGGCTCTTTCTCATTGCTGCAAAGTCTTATAGTTTTCTGTTTCATCCTTCCTTGCTTTTTGAATGCTTCTGTCACGCTGTGTGTTTTAGACACCTGAACATGAGTCAGGTGCTTCAGCTCGGCGGTGTGAACGAGGACATCCCATACATCTACCCCCAGCTTCAGCACAAACACTTCACCGGCTGCGTCCGTAACCTCATCGTGGACAGCAAGGTAACACACTTTATAATACAATGGCACGCACGCACACCCATACATAACCACACAACCATTAGCACACCAGTATGCAAGCAAAGTTAAACTCACACCTGCACTCCAGCTGATAAATGGATTAATAACAGGCTTCGACATTCACAGTCCCCTTGTGCCATGTGAGAGATGGGTTTTTATGCTTTTAACTGTAATCTCAAAGAAATTTCAAATGTTACACACATGCACTTTAAGAGTGAAATGGAATATGAACCTTTCCCCTCCTACCCAGTCTGACATCAAATCGAGACTTTCAAGTAACCAGCTCTGCCGGAGTTAAAAAGTCAAGGACTCTATACTCAGCCATGACAATCTGAGCCCAGCCCCAACAAAATCCAAATCATTTCTGTATGAACACAGGCTTCTCTTATGATAGCCTCGTGTGAACCTGCAGTCTTCTGAAGCCTGAAATTTTGGTTAAAATTGCACGTTTTGCTACAATTTTTGGTTATGAATCAAATAAAGCTGTGACTGCTAAATTTTGCTCCTGTCCATCTAAAACTGCTGAGCCTCGGCTGCTTTAACTGGTATTTAGACATAAATGTCAGGCTTTTCAGACTGGATTGCCAAAGATTGTGTGAGATGTGGGTTCCCTGATAATCAAAACTCACATGGCAGAAAATTAGAAATTAAATGGGTCTGCTTGGAAGATGTTTGACTTTCAGCTCCAAATAGGTTATGTGTTACCTATTAAACTTTTTTAAATTACCTTTGTTACTCGCTGCTTGTGATAATGTCACATTCTCACTCTGCATCTGTTCAATAGTGGCATTTATGATTCAGACTTCGTTTAAACTGTCCTCCACAGTTAGATGTGTTTTCAATCTGGTGGAAAAATGTCATCAGAATTTTGGGCAATATTGTCTTAATATCTGAAGGTAACAGGGGGCATAGGATACTTGGGTAGGGTGGTGCAGACAAGGATTGTGGAGTGTGTCTCACATGTGCAACTGTTGGGTAGTGCTAGTCCATCTCTATCATGGCATGTCTTCAGGTGCTGAAGGGTGCCCCAGGTTGTAGATGGCTTGTTTACCTTGGGAGGCCTGTGTTGTATTCAAAGGGTGAGCAACTAAACTCTTAACACCAACCGACATCTTCGTTGCGCCCTGCTGGAAGGAGGTGGGCCAAACTGATCCAGAGACGAGCACAACTAGAGGCATCTGTTAATAACCACCACAGTTAAACTTCCTCTGTATAGATTTTGTTGGTAGCAGACCTTTCATCATCTTTCCTGGAGGTGAAGCTAACTTGGATTGAGTTTGGGGTTAGTGGAGGTAAAGCTGTAAAGAAAAGGTGTGCACTTGATTTCTAACATTGTATAAAAGATTTACATAGGCAACTTGTTCTCTCATATTGGTTTCTGGGGTATGCAATAATGTGAGGGTGTCGGCTGCCACCTTGTTAGTGGTCAGATGTTACCATATTTAGATAATACGGTAGCTATGGTTGCTGGCTAACGTAGCTAGTGCAGCTAGCTAATGTAGCTAGTGCGGTTAGCAAGCTGCATCACACAGACAGACAGCCATGTTATGTGTCAGATAGCTCTCAGTCAGTTCAGTGACTCCAGTAAAGAGAAGCAATCCCTAAAAATAGCCATTCACCTATAGCAGCCAATCAAATCATAGCTTTGTAACAGGGAAGTCTGCAGGTAGACTCACTTTTGTAGGCAGTTTCAATGTCCATTAGGGGAACTTTGCAGTTGTGGCACTTTGGCGTGTGCGTCAGAGGTTACCGTTTGGACAAAAGGAAAGACTCACTTTAAAAACAAAGGAAATAGTAATTTCTTTATTCCAATTATCCTTTTTATCTTTTTTCATGATTGCTGGAAGCCAACAGTGTTTTTAAAATCAAATAAAATCACCCAGTTCTGTTTTGACTGCATGTTGCAATCTGCTGCAGCTAGGGTTGCCAACTCCCTGAAAAATAAATAAGGGACACCTCGTGGCCAGGGCCGGGCAACCCAGTTGTCTTCACCCTTCCCAGTGTGGTAGCTCTTTTTTTTGTGTGTGAAATTATTTTTTAACCATTTGACTTGAATTTGATTTAAGCAGATGCATATTCTTTGTGATATGACCATATGGGAAACAAATGATCATTTAGCCGTTTATTTTTAGCTCAAAATGACAACATTAACACAGTAAAACAGGTCTCTTTCTTAAACAGAAGCCTGTCATGCTTAACTTTTGAGGATATAAGTAAATCTTTCTTTAAAAGAACTCTGTCCTGCTTAACTTAAAATTATATAAATTAATAGAAAACAATAGAACAAAATCATTCTTGTAACAGTGCACATTTAGTGCATTTAGTACAACTGGCTTCAGTTGAGGTATTATTTCAGCTTTTCTAAAGCTAATCAGGTTTGTAAACCCACTTGTTCCCATGATTACGCATCATAACTCATCATCATTATTCATCTATGTATTACTTTTATGTATTAGTGATCTATTTGTTGTAATCATCTATCCTTGCAGTTGTTTATTACACAAAATAAGTTATATTATCACACTTCTGGCCACATAGCGCTGATATTCACTGCACATGCCCATATTAACCTTAACCAGAGGGTTTAAACAACAAACCAGTGTTTACATACCATATCTGCTTCTGCCGTGGCCTGGTGGACAAGAAATTGGTTAAGGGTTCCCTGAGCTTTCACGCCCCTCATGTTCTTCATGTGCCCACCACTAGAAGCATGCCTATGGAAAAAGTGCGCCGGCACACAGTGCAGTGCGCTTTAAAGGTGTTATGGTGTATTTTCCCAGCCAGGTGTTTCCCTTTTCCCATTCCTCCCAGTACTTTTGCAGCCTATTTTTCTTTCTCTGAGCGAACAAACATTGCTGCTCTAATGCTGGGCTTACACTGTGCGATTTTTGGCCCATTTTGAGCCGATTTTTGAGTCGTGCGACCGATTTGGTGATCGGCCCGATTTTGGCCTTCATCGTGCATCGTGTAGTATACGTGGGGTAACGAGAAGCGATTAACACCTCGAGCAGCTCCCGATCATCAATCGCTCGTGAGCCGCTCACACTGCTCACGCGCAAACAGGTAAACGTCGGTGAAAAAGACGGTGCAGCTCGGCTGTGCAGCGTGTGATCTGGACACAAGCGATGGAGGCACAACTTGTAGAACTTTGGAAAGCTCATCCGAGCCTTTTCGATGTGGCATCACAAAATTATCACGACCACAACAACCGTGAAAATAGTTGGATTTACACTGCTGCTCATTCACAGCTGCCTGATCAATGTTTTTCATTAGCAATTTAGCAAAGTTGATGGTGGTGGTGTGTCTGTGTGAGTGAAAGACAGAGAGAGCGAGCGACAGATTTTCTGTTATAACCTTCATGTTATGGAGGCACAGTGTGAGCACTCAGGTCGCATCAGAGCATCGGGCCGTATAGTGTGAGACCTGCATCGTGACCTACCAACTTCTAACCCTGCGAGTCAATCGTGCAGTTTGAGCAGGAGCTGAATAACGTGACTGAAAAAATCGCACAGTGTCTGCCCAGCTTTAGGTGTACTGTCGTCCGAGACTTGCACCGCAGTGTCGGCGTTTGTTTCCCTGTTGGCCATGCTTCTTGTTGTGGTCATCTGTTGTCTTCCGGTATTTTCTCCGTAAGCGACCTTTCATCGACCAATGAGATGAGCGGTAATCTGAATTGTCATACTCGAATTGTCATAAGTGTGCTGTCAGCTCATTGGTCACAAAGCAGGAGAGGGGCTGGGAATTATGTTTTCCAACAAAGCGTTAATTCCATTAAAAGTTATAGACTACTTTTGATTCTCACTGGATTACGGGACAAAGTGCGTCCCTTATTAGCTCAATACGGGACGTGTGCTTTTGTTTCTAAATACGGGACGATTCCGTATTTTAAGGGACGGTTGGCAACCCTAGCTGCAGCTACTAATTTAAATTAAGTGAGAGAAGTGAACAACGGGTAGTAGCGTATTTTTGCTGGACCATTTCAGGGAAGTTATTCAAATGTTGGAGTGGAAGATTTTGACTAAATGCACACTTTTATTAAAAAAACATCACAGGAAATTTATGTGGACAGGCCTGGTATGCTTTTAAATGCAGATGAGCAAAATAGTTTTTCTCCTGCTGATTCCGCTTCCATCGCATTATGCCAGCACTGCGTATGATGGATTTCTTTCTTAGAGTTAAATCACATGAGCCTCACATAATGGACGTGGAGGAGATCATATTTCTAGGTATAAAACGGAGATTGGTTTGTACAGTTTAAGATTATATTCTAAATAATTTATGAAATTATATTTCACTAGTCATAACAGAGTATATTATATGGCTCAGTGTTGAGAGAATTACTGTGAGACTGCTGTTCATCATTGTCTGGATTATGGTCACTCTCTAATGTGCGTGTGTGTGCGTGTGTGTGCGTGTGTGTGTGTGTGTGTGTGTGTATAGAAGTAGTGAGGACCGGGAAAACACTGAAAGCTGGCTCAGAGTGGGTTATTTGTGGCTTGCCTTCAGCCGGGTACACATGAGCATTTAATGCGCTAGGACCGCTGAGTTAATTGATTAGCCCGACCAGCCAACCAATAAAAACAGTCAATAATGTGAGCCTAATATCATGAGCCAACTACTACACAACCTCTCTGTCACTTTAGTCCAATACATGTTCCGTTTAATGAGGTCAGTGTCAGCACAAACGGGTTCATTACCAGGCATATGTCGCTCTCTCGGTGTCCTACAGACACATCCTCTGTTTCCAGCATTAAATAGTAATTGGTTGTTTGCTAAAAAAAACAGTCATGATGCAGAAGTTTTAAACACATAAAACTGTGCAACTGACAAGTTTCCATCATTTAGTGTGTGTGTGTGTGTGTGTGTGTGTGTGTGTGTGTGTGTGTGTGTGTGTGTGTTTCCTTCTTTTTTCTTGTGGTCCACTCATATTCTAAGGACTCCTCTTCAGTCTGCTAATAAGGTATTTCTGTGTATGCAGGTGTGTCTGTGTGTTGCTAAGTAATAACCCAGGTGTTTTGTGGGAAAGAGCAGTTATTATTCTGCACACAACCTTGGCCAGTCAATTCAAACATCCTTTCGTTCAGCACTCCGGTAAGGTGTGAGGAGCCACGAGGCCTCTAGGGGTGGCTTTTAGAACTGTTGTCTCTATAAACACAATTTATTTGTATCCATTCAGTAGACAATTTGAAAGCTCTGTTAAGATGTTGAATCTCAAGAGCGGTGATATTAAAGGATATAAGTCTGTCTTTCTGCAGTGCTGAAGGCTTGGAGTTAGTGTGGTTTACCTTAGCCAGGGATGTAGCAGGAGGCTGCACAAACACTGTGTACTAATGAGAGGAATCTGCATGATGTGTGTGGGCGGACATGAGTATAATAAATCCCCAAAAGCATGCAACAGTAGGCGTGCTGATGATTAATAATGTTGATGGACATGTTCCGGCATTGTATGATTTTTATTTTTTTCCTTTTCCTCTGGTGTTGTTGTTCCTTTCCTTGCAAAAATGCTCCAGTGTGTCATGTTTGTTGCTATAGCAACATCATCTGTTTCTGCATGGGTGTGAGTGCCTGTCGATGAGGTAAAAAGGTAGCTGATGTTGATATGTCCTCCTCACCGGCAGTATGGGTGGGAATCACAGACGAGCTCACTGCCGCGGCACGATGTGAACAAAAGCAACGTTATCATGACTTTTAGTTTTTATGTACGAATCCAAAACTAACAACACAAAGCAGGGATTAAGAAAAACAGCCCAAAGACAGTAAATGCAATTGCCACAGTGAAGTGAAGGCTACAGCGCTACAGGCCTGACTGCTCACCACTGCCTATTAAAATTTGGTGTCTCAGTAGCTTTAACGTCACTTGTGTTAGCTCAGCGTTGGCATACTGTCTGCACAGATGTTTACAGAGAGCTGATGTTGTGTTAGCAGCATATTATTGGGGCAATCGTAGCTCAAGAGTTGGGAGTTCGCGTTGTAATCAGAAGGTTGCCGGTTCGAGCCCCGGCTTGGACAGTCTCGGTCGTTGTGTCCTTGGGCAAGACACTTCACCCGTTGCCTACTGGTGGTGGTCAGAGCGCCACACTGGCAGGGGCGCCAGTGTCCGGCAACCTCGCCTCTGTCAGTGCACCCCAGGGTGGCTGTGGCTACAATGTAGCTGCCATCACCAGTGTGTGAATGTGTGTGAATGGGTGGATGACTGGATGTGTAAAACGCTTTGGGGTCCTTAGGGACTAGAAAAGCGATATACAAATACAGGTCATTTACCATTATTGTTTCCGTTTTGGATGCAGTTGCATTTCACCATTGTGCTCTTGCCCATTCATTAAATAAAAATAAAAGTAATGTCTGTACCTCCAGTCCTCAAAGCTGTAAGATCACGTCACCATTTTCCTCTGTATCCACCCGCTATAAGGCTAATTGCTCATACAGAAAAGCAGAGCTGCATGTTTGAATCTTTGTACACAGGCGGAGTGAAGACAGCATCAGGAACTATATACTAATTGTCCTTTATAAGTTATTTATTTAGAGAAATTAATAATGTATTTACAGAAATAACACTTTATTCCAAAAACACCTGCCTGCAACCTGGAATTGGCTAATCAGTCAGTCCTTAATTGGAACAAAATCACAGTTGACCATGGTCAGCTAGCATTAGCATTAGCATTAGCTTTGCCAAAGCTGCACAGTTATTTCTACTGAAGAGTAGCAGCTCATCCATAACATCATTCTTTCAGTTGTTCTCTAAAATCCTGTCTGGGTTTAGTTTGAGTAGATGGGTTGATGTATTCTTCAGTATTTTGGGAAAATCTAAAGAACATCTTGCCTGCCTATATGTATGTTAGCTACAGTCTGCGGTAATGTGCACACAGGTTTAGTTCATATGTATAAAACTCTCACATTGCTAACAGACACAGTGTTACTGAAAGTAATGAGCTTCTTATGAAACCAAGCTAGTAAACCAGTAGAGAGATTTTGGGAGGCAGAAAAAACTATTCAGAAGCTGCTGAATTTTTCCACAGAATCTGCAAGGCCGCTGAGCAAAGCAAACGTGGTTCATTCTCATGTCTTGAACATTTTTTATGATAGTTTTAGTATGAAAATCTACCAGTACAAAGGTACAAATTTAAGTAAGTTTTTGGCTTGAAAAATTCTCATCGCAGTTCCCATTGACTAAATTAACACTGCATACCATGTTGTCTTAATTAAAACCAGTGAAGTGTGGTGCATGGCTGCATGTAACCTAAACAGGAAAAGGTGAATGAATTAAAAGGATAAATGAGACTGGAGTAAGCCCGGTGGTAATAGTGAGGTTGCATCCAGGTAAAAAGACAGGAAATTATTTCCTTTTAATATGCTTCTATTCTGGAGCTACCTCTCTGCCTCTCTTACCCCTGCTGTCACTCACCTTTGTCCGTTTTCCACTTTCTCCATCCTCGTCTTATCATTATTCTGCTTTCCTTTCTCCCTTCAGCTCTCAGAGTAGCATTACAGCTTTAAGGTTTTCTGTGCTTTTGACATATCTGTCACTACATTGTTAAGTAGGGAGGTGTGCAGTTACAGCACACTGACTAATAGCTTTTTGAGTGCTACTAGCTATGATTCGAAACTTGATTTACAGAGTTTCTCAGCAAAAAGTTTACCTCATAACAGAAGTTACAGAACACTGTGGACAGATGATGTTTTCTCATTTCACCAAAATATATATTCAGCAAAAAAAGTTCTGTATGTTTTTAGGAAATCATAGTCTAGATATTGCCTTGTATTGCATTGCATTTTGCTTTTGGCAGGCATGGACACTGGGAGCAATTTAAAGCAGCTAAAATATCTTCTTTCAGACAAGTGAGGGAGTGAAATAAAATGGCGAACTAATAAAAAAAAAAAGAATTTTTAACGATATGAAACGACATCATCTTACCACATGTTGTAAATTTGAATTCAATACTTATAAAGACTCATTTCATGCTGTTTAGGTGACATTATGCCTGACTTCTGCATGTCATTGTCAGCCATCTTCATTATCACTTCCTCCAAGGTGTGACTGAAGTGCTTCAAGGTTCAGACATTTTGGGTGAAACTTCACTCTTTGCACGGCACACTCCAGCTGCATGCTTTTTCATTTAGAATGTATTTTCACTTTGTGTACATTTTTATACGCAACACCTGAAATTAATCGTGGCAAATATGGCATCCTGCTGCGTCTCTTTGTGGGGGTGTGACACTGTTTTCAGCTCAAGCCGTAATTTGTTATTCATGAAGAAGCAGCTGTATTTTTGAGTTGAGCTCATGTATCAGCCAGTGCTGTGCTCAGAGACACACGCATGCACACATACTGGAGCGACACCGATGCTCAGTCGAATCAATGGCAGACACGCCAATATGTCTTTCTGCTTTAGAATGCAGATGTTTGTCTTTCAGTCCTTGGCGATCAACATGATCAGCTCAACCCCAGAAAATTGTGGAGCTGTAGCATTTAAAGGTCAACAACCAATAAGAGCCCTCTTTGCTGGAGGTCAGAACCAATCAGCAGCTCCCTGATGGCATGATTCATTTCACTTTACAATCTTTCACATTCCTGCATCCTCTCTGCGGCACAAACACAACTCATAAAGTTTGGTCCTGGCAGGGAGGTGACTGAACATATTAATGTATTTTATGACATCCGATTGTAAGCGTTCAAGGTTCCTCTGTCCTTTCAGCTCTCCCTGTAGGTGGTCATGCTGTTTCTCTGGTCAAGAGTTTGGTTTCATCATTGTGACGAGAGACTCTGAGAGACAGAGAGATGACAATTTAAAGAAAGAGACTGTCTGAGTTTATGTCTTTCAGTGTATTTTAGAGTTTTCTTCCTCAATCGATTCATTTTCATTCTCTTTGACTTTACTTACCTCTTTCGAATATTCCGACTCTCCCTCTGGCTGCTGACCCCCTTATACGTCTGTCCCGTGTCTTCCCTAATCCCATTTTCTCTGCTGTCACTTTGCCTTTTTGCCTTCTGTATGTAAGCTACTTACTTCTTGGCACCTCTCCCTATTGCCTTCCTCGCATCTCAACTTTTCCACTTTTTCTTCCCTCCTATTTCCGCCTCGTTTTCCTTCTTGCTTTCTTGTTGTTTTACTTTGTTTATATTTTTCCAATTTCACTTCATATCCAGTTTCTCCTTTCTTCAACTTTACCTTCTCTAAATTTACTAATCCTCCCATCTCCTCCCCTGTATCTCTTCCATTCAGCTGTATGATTTGGGCTCCCCGGCCGACTCGCAGTCCAGCTCTCCAGGCTGCCTGACCACAGATAGCAGCTGTGTCAACATGGGCTATCCATCCTGTGGCCACCGGGGTCGCTGTCACGGTGAGTGGGGCTCCTTCAGCTGCCAGTGTATACCCGGATACACAGGACACCAGTGTGAAGAAGGTATGCCAATTTTTTATTATTTTTGTTTTACATTATGCAATAAAATGTTGTTCTTGACAGTAACATTAAAAAGAAAAGAAAATCATCCATGTGGCCTCAAAGATCATTTACTCCCTGTTGACTATGTCAGATTACAGTATGTGAAACGAACACATATTTGGTCATTGTCGGACAAGGAGTTTGTGCTATCACAAAATCGCTCTAAATGCTAAAATGCACACGTCCTTCCCAGCTTATCACTTCAGCTGTGTCACATGGTACAGGCTGTTTCCTCCAACAGCTTCAAGGGATCCTGAGCAGCTTTATTTTCAGTGTAATGTTTTGGTCTTCAAGGCTATAGTAAACATGGCTGTCAGAAATTTTACGGTTAACATTCCCATAAATATTGTTGACGAGAACCCCCTGTTTTGTTACCGGGTAACCTAGACTGTAAAACAGAATAAAAGCTGTGTGGCTCCAAGGCCACAACAACTATGGCAAAGGACGCAGCAGCTGAGGGTGAACCAAAGCATTTAATAAATTAGCTGAGGATGCAAATACAAACATGGAGCACTTCAGTTAAGCTGTTTTCACACAAGCAGCCCTGAACTTTTCCAAGAGCTATCCAGGGGAGCTGGATATGTGAACAAAAACATCCAGGCTAGACGTTTTCTTTAACCTGCCAACTCCCGTATACAAGGTTTGTGTTAATGTAAGTTTGTGCCTGTGTGTGTGCTGTGCAATTAACACTAACAAGTGGGTATGATGTGTGGCACCTACCACATGCTGCATCCTGGCAGCGCCACGACACATCACATTTCTAGATGTCTGAACACATGTGAAAGCGGACTATTTCCTGCTGCGTGTTGCATGTGTGAAAGCGCAACTGTGGAAAATAACCCAACTTTATTCACCTGGAAATGCCAGAAGTTAATGTTTTAAAATAGTTTTAGTGGCATTCAGTTCATTTCAGTTTTATTTGCACAGCACCAAATCACAACAGTCTCCTGAAGATACTTTATATTGTAAGGTAAAGAGCCTAAAATAGCAGAGAGAGACTCCAACTATCAAGTGACCCCCTTTTATCAAGCACTTGAGACAGTGGGAAGGAACAACTCTATTTAAGAGGGACATAAGACCAGCTGAGAAACATAATCTCTCTCCAACATGTCCTGCGGGCCCCTTTAAGTTAGACATGCCCGAAACACATCTGTAATCCAGGAGGCATCCTGGGGAGATCCCTATATCACCTCCTGAATGACTGAGCTCTTGACCCTAACTTTACGGTTCAACCCAGACACCTATCAGAATGAGGTCTGCCTGCTCTCTTGTATGTTGTTCTTATTCTTTCAGTCACTCCCAGCAGCCTGTGGCTTTAGGTGAGGGTCAGTAAGTCAACAAGTAAATCGACAGCTTTAGCTTCACACTCAGCTTTCTCTTCACCGTAATGAACAGCGTGCCAAAGCATCTGTTAATCTCCTGCTCTGCTTTACTCCACTCTCACTTGTGAGCAAGACCCTGATATACTTGAACTCCTCCACTTAATGTGTCAACTAATCCTTAACCTGAAGTAGGCAGTTAACCCTTTTCTGTCTGAGAACCACAGCCTCAAACTTGTAGTTCCCGATTCTTAGTCCGACTACACTCGGCACAGCAAATTGTCCCAGGCTGAGCTGGAGGTCACTACTGAATAAACCCAGCAGGGTCACACCATCTGCAAAAAGTAGAGACGAGATCCTGAGACTACCAGACCTCACTGCTGTCACTCATTGGCAGCGTCTATGAATTCTTCCATAAAAATTAGGATGCGCTGCCTTGACTTTTAGGGTTTAAAATAAACAAATTGAATAATGGGGTGTAAGTAGCTTTGTGAAGCGATACCCGGGACATCGCCAACTAGCCATGACAATGCTCCAAGTGTATCGCAGATATATAAATGCAGGCAAGGATGACTCAAGAAGACACTAACGGCACTCCATCAGTTTCCAATCTCAGAAGTACACTGCAGTGTAATTTTTGTTTTACTCACCAAGCAACCTACCCTGCCCCTTGGCCTAAAGAAGATGGCTTCTTCTGAGCCTCTCTGTGCTGGTCGTGTGGTTGTGGAGACAATTGGCTTATTGCAGACTTTTATTGGACTGAGATTGGCTCTTTAATGGCTCTGGTCCTACGTGGCCTCTCGCACACATCCTTGGAGTTGAGGAGGACACCTTCAGTCATGCTTTCTGCTGATCGCAGCACACTAGTCCAGGCTTTACGGTCTTGTTTGGTTTCTGCCTCCTATTTCACAGTGAGACTCAGACACGACTCGAATGTAGAATCTGAAATCGTAACAGGTCAAGATTTGGTGTGCAGTCTGTACAAATGGTTCTTTTCTTCTGTTATGTCTTATATGACAAATAGCGCTCCGGTCGTTAACAGATTAAACCATCTGTGTTTAACATGCAGCCCAGTTCCAATTTACCCCGGTGGATTGCTTTGCAAAGTAAGAAAATTACAAGGAAGTCTCTTTTTTTTTGGAATAAAACTGCAATGCGATGCAGTATTAACTGAACTGAACAAATGATAGTGAGTCACTCTCATCTTGTAAAACAAAAACTTGCAAAATTCACTATTTATTCTTTCACTCTTTAATTTAAGTATTTGCCCTTTACTCTGTTGGAGTCTACATGGAAAATAAAAAAGAAGAGGAAAGGAAAACAAATACCCCCACTTCTACTTCAAAGTATTTTGTGTATTTGACAAGCCATCGTTGAATAACGTGAGACTGTTGGTGTAAAATTGATGGTGTTGTTATGTTTTTATATAAACAGCCTGTGGCCGTGAGAGGCAAAGTAAAATTTGAGATGGAGTTTTGGGAGCTTCAAGAGGACATGGCTGATCAGCTGCATATTCCATGCCTAGAAGCACCCCCCCCCCCCCCAAAAAAAAATTTATTCGACATTGCCTTCAAGTGAGCTCTCATGAACCACTCGACTTTGTCAAAGTTACAAGGGAAGGAGACAAAGAAAAGGAAGAGGTGTGAAAGCGATAGAAGAAAATTTCACTTGCGTACGCCGTGAGATGGAAGAATGGCTTTGAGAGTTTTAGGTGTGCTTGGTTTATTCTGAGAGGCATGCACAAAAAACACTTCTGTGAAAACTTCAAACTCTTAGACAGAAGAACCCAAGCTAAACCAAACATGCATATTCTATCTTGTGCATTTAACATAGTCTTTCTGTCCCCAGCACCGGACTTTTTAAAACTGATTTAGCTGAAGTGACTTGTGGTGTCTTCTCTGTGGAGGAAAGCAGCATCCAGACTGTCTAAGAATTATGTTTTGCACTTGAAATCCTGTTTAAACGTAGCACTATGTGGCTGACCTCTGTGTGTGGTTATGTGTTTGTATCCACCAACACCAGAGGTCCCAGAGTACTCCTTTGATGGCCACAGTCACGTGCGTTACCAGTTGGCGTCCCCGCTGCCTGCCCGGAGGACATGGATCCAAGTCCTGGTTCGAACCCGTAAACACAGCAGTGTCCTTTTCAGTCTGATCTCAAAGGAGCAAAGTGAATACTTACGTCTGGAGGTGAGTGCAGGAAGATGGAGTCATCACTTTTCCTCACTTTCAGAATTTTTCATAGCAGGTTGTGAGTTTGGGTTTGGCTTTGTTGTGTGGAAAGCAATTTTATTTTACCTTCTCGCTTCATGAACAGTTTCAGATTCTGCTCTACTCTTTATCCTGTAGCAACTGCAGGCATTTTCTTTATCCACCCACTGCTCTTATGACATGCACTTTCTCTTGCTATAATGATACCTATGCAACAGACACTTTTTGAAAAGAGGTAAAAGCAACAAAAGTAACAGTTAACATAATTTGTTTCTGTAGCCATGTGTGAATTCATCGTAGTCTAAAGAGCTTGGAAAGAAAAGCGTCTGGACTTTCTTGAAGATGTTTCATCTCTCGTCCAAGAAGTTTCTTCAGTTCTAAGAGCAAATGGTGGAGAGTCATGACCATCTGTCTTCTCTGTCCAAAATGTGAACGTTGGCATCCTCAAAGGAGTGACCTTTATCCTTAAGATGCAACATCCGAGTCTTGTCCAGTTGAGGTGGCTCTTGTATGTTGTGCCATGCGTTCATGAAGTGGCTCTTTGGTCTCTCCAATGTAGACACTGTACAGCATACATTAAGTTTGCTTTTTTTTTGTCTTTTGGATGAACTGGTTTTTGTCTGAGTGTATGGCTGGGTCTGAAGTACACTGGGAAGTACACTGAAGTCTAAGGAGCTTGGAAAGAAAAGCATCTGGACTTCTTTAAGTTGCTTGAAGACCTCTCATCCGAGAAGCTTCTTCAGTACACTGAAGTACAGTCCCAGCACTACTCCTTCGAGGATTCCAACGTTCACATTTTGGACAGAGAAGACAGATGGTTTGAAAGAAGAGTGAAAGAAGCGTCTATGTCCACTGTGAACAACCATCTTTGAACAGAGGCGGCGGCTTACAATCCAGTTTCCTTCCCAGACGCCTTAACGCTCACTCACATCCTGGGCCATTTGACCTCAGTAAATCACATGATAGGGGGGTAGGTTTCACAGTTGGTTCACCCGAAACCGCGGCTGATTGTGACCCACACCCGTTTTCACATGTGATTAGGTAGAGGATCAATAGGGGGTCCATGACACTCTTGGGGACCCTCCCATAGGGCTTAAAATCTGGGACTCTCCACCAGTTGATCTTAGAACTGAAGAAGCTTCTCGGATGAGAGGGGAAACATCTTCAAGAAACTTAAAGAAGTCCAGACGCTTTTCTCTCCAAGCTCCTTAGATTCCCAGTGAAGTTTGGTAGGACAATGAATCTATTTGCATTTTATACAAAGCTATCACCTGAATTTGTACACTGTAGGGACAACTCACGTAGGATCAGACTGATTAAATATTTAAAAGTAAATAGACATTTATGCTCATTTGTCATGGTCACTTATGTGAATTCAAGACCTAATGAGCCAGACAAGTCAACAAAAAGTGAATGAATAAATTAAAGGAGGCACACAGCTTTCAGTGAGACGCTTTGGCCAACCACACAGATGTGACAGGAGTAAACAAAGTAAACAACTTTTTGTTTTTTACCTTTGACTTCTTGGGGCCCCCACCTAAGGCAGTGAGAGGGAAATCATCACAGGTGTACATCTCCTGTTTCCAAACAACATTTCCTTTCAGGGCAGATAAAAGACATTCGAAACAACCAGAAACAGATGCATGTCTTTACTTTAGTGTTTTTGGTTTCTCAACAGTTTTTTTTCCAGCTGTTAATATCCAGATGTTCACTTGTTGTTGTTGTTTTGTGTTGTTGCATGTCTTCTTTTTAATTAATGTTTTCCATCCATCAGTTTATAAAATGAAAACAGTCACATCATTGCACTACACTAATCTTAATCATCGATGGAACATATTAAACCTTGGCCGGGCCTGTAGCGGCTTACCAGTATATACAGAGGACGTCTGACTTCTGACACTTGTTTAGAATAATTGGTTTGTGTGCAAACAACTGCAAATTATTATTATTATTGAATAATGTGAATAATTATTATTATTTGTTAGGAAAATGGGAAAGAAGTGCAGCATCTGATTAAAACACTTGGAAACATACACAGAAATACAGCATATAAAGTAAAGCCAGACAGAAACAGCCTGAATTCTCTTACACAAGCGTTATTTAGTCTGTGTTAAATAGACTTTAGGAATCGTTCTCCAGCCTTCAAAAGGCTTCTTTGGGTGATCACACACTGCTTCAGTAATGTTGAGCTGCAGGCTCTGGGGAGGCCAGTCCAGGACTGATAGCGTTCTGTTGTGTGTTTGGCATCATTGTCATGCAAGAAAATAACGCTGTTGCCAATCAGATGCTTTCCAGATGTTATTACTGTACATGGTGGATCAACATCTGATTTCTCTGTATGCATTTTCCACCGTGTTTTACAAACGAGTATAGATGCTCACTGCGCACCTTCCCAGTTCTTTACTCGTGCCTTTCCCTGTCTTTTGCCCCACACTCAAACCACACGTATTGATCAAACATCTGTGTCTTAAATGATGATGATTATCCATACCATGGCAGCCGTTTAAATCTCCTCTGATCTCCATCTGTCTATCCTTTCTGTTCATCCATTCCCACACTCCCTCCTAAATATCACATTGCTCCATCAGCACAGCCACATGGGGAGCGAGTGCACATCGTTTATCTATCATAAATAGTGCATTTATTCCTGAGTGCAGAGCAGTGAAACATTGGAAACCCTGCTGAGTTCTTGGTGGAAACATAACCGTTTACTGCCTGCTAAGATTATATTTTTCACTGTAATAGTTTTGATTGCTTTTAATCAGAGGAAGAAATTAGTATGTGTTACTCTTGGTTGGATACACTGTTACATTGTGAGGAGCCCCTTCTGTTTGTGTATGGCTTCACATCCAACAGTATGCTTAGTAAAAGATATTACAAAGCATATTAGGCTCTCTTCTTTAAATGACTTTAGTCTCTCTGATTACTGATAAAGTTCCTGTTTTTTGAGCCACTGTTTTTTGTGCTGTAACAATTTTACGTGCATGAAATTCAATTGAATTTACAACAGTAGCCTCAAGGCACTTCATACTGTGAGGTAAGGGCCTTACAATATTAAAGAGAAAACCCCAGAAATCAGATGAGCAAGCACTTGGTGACAGTGGGAAGAAACAACAGCTCTGTTTTATCAGAAAGATAATGCCTCTGACAGAACCAGGCTCGTGGAGTGACAGCCATCTGCGGTACAAACTGGATGCCCTGGTGTTGTGTGTGCAGTAGCATCAACTTCCGTGTGACCGCTTTCAACCGGAGGACAGTTGCATAGGTCACCTGGTGGTGGAGGGGAATCTGCCTCCAAACAAGCTTGGTCTGACTTGGACTGCCTGTAATCACTCTCAGGCAAACTAATGAAGGTGTGCTATTAATTCATGTTTAATTTATAAACATAGACAGGTTTCCAACACTGCACCGATGAGCACAACTCATCTGCAATGTGTCTCGATAATCGCGATAGGTGGAAAGGGGATCAGCTCTTTTGGTTTCCAACTGGTTCTGTTCTGGTTATATTGCTGTATAAAAGCTGTCTATGTAATTTTGACGTTCTGCAGCAACTTCCTTCAGGAGTTTCTTTTCATAGATGGCAACAGATTTGCAGCTTTTTGACGGGTTTACACGGTTAATCGCTGCATTATCACAAACACGTTGCATGTAATTGGCAGTATGACTCAATTATTGCTGATTTTTTGCCATTTTGATGCACCAAAGTCATTTTGAAGACTAGAGCTGGTTGCAGGTGGTCACGGGACTGGCCCCCGTCTTTTAAGCCATTGTTTCTCAACCTTTTGGAGCCATGGCACATATTTCACATTAGAAAAATCACGTGGCACAGCACCAAACAAAAATGTCACAAAAAGCATGATCATTTTTCCCCATAGACCAGGCACAGCAGAATTGGCTCTGTTTGTCCCCAGTATACCTTTGTTGCCTTCTTCTGACCACTACTCATGCTAGGAATTTTCTCCGGGACCAGGTCAGACTGACTACTTTTCCTTTTCACATATTTATCTATTGCTATTACGTGCTGTGTCGCCTCACAGCATGACTATTATGTAATTTCCTCTCTGTCTTCTTCTGTTTTACCTGCAGTTGGCAACACATTTAATTAGAGCAGGTAGTTGTACTGCCCTCTGGTGGAAGAGAATGTAATTGTTCTCCCCGTTACTCACGCCGATCGCTTAGAGTACTAATCAGGTGGAACCAGATAATCTTCCACGGCAGACCTGATCATTTCTTGGGAAACACTGTTCTAAGCAATGATTTCAAAGGCAACGAGGTTGCTCATCCATTGGACACTGTCAATAATAATTTTGGTCATACCACAGTCTCCAACCAGTGTTTGCCCCAGTGTGACTGTAGTGTGATGAGGATGGTTCAGGGTCACCTGATCGAACCCTATCAGATTGTCAAAATGGAAAGTTTTAAGCCTAATGTTAAAAGTAGGGAGAGTGTCGACCCCTCCAATCCAAGTTGAGAACTATTAGCAGCTCTAGGAACCACAAGTGAGCCTGCAGTCTGAGAGTGAAGTGCTCTGTTAGGATGAAGTGATACTATGAGGTCTTCAAAATATGATGTGGCCAAATTATTGGAGACTTTGTATGTGAGTTGAAAGATTTTAAGTTCAATTCTGGATTCAACAGGGAGCCAATAAAGGGAAGATAATGATGTTACTCTCTTCGGTACTCTTGCTGCAGCGTTTTGCTACCTGAAGGCTTTATAGAGAGATCTGAAAACAAACTGATAATACTGAATTATAATTTATAATATAGTTCAGCCTAGGAGTAATACATGCATGAATTCACTTTTCAGCATCGTTCTTTTCACTACTTTTAGTGATACTGTCCAGATTAAAGAAAGCAGTGCTGCGTATTTGTTTAACGTGCATGTTGAAGGCCACATCCTGATCACAAATGACTGCAACCTTCCTTTAGTGCTACTATAGGCCAAGGAAATGTCATCCAGAGAAGGTATCTGCTTCACAGATAAATATTATTTAATATAATCTACATTGCAATGAAAATGTATAATATTCCTTTAAAAAAAGCGCACATAAAATAAAAAGGGTGTAATAAAAAGTATTCAGTGACTAAGTTTGTGTGTGAGGAAATCATCTTGCAAATATTAACACACATAAGTTATTTTAGAGCAAAGCTTCACTTACTTGTTTTGAATTTCTCATGGTGAATAGAGCAACAGGGAACATCAGAAGTATCTGAGGTAGTTTGCAGCCCTGCCCTGAGTGAAGGAGGATTTTTAGGAAAGGATAGCCACAGCCTCTCTGTTCTCTACTTAACTGTTGCATTTGGGATCCATTCGTGATGTTCATAATGTTGAAATTCAAACCTAGAAGACAGCCAAGCATCTCTTATTACTCAAACAACATCAGACGTTAGAATCCAAAAGGAAGAGTCACCGTGAAAAAGCTTTACTCTTTTCTTTTCATGTACAGGGAGTACAGAATTATTAGGCAAGTTGTATTTTTGAGGAATAATTTTATTATTGAACAACAACCATGTTCTCAATGAACCCAAAAAACTCATTAATATCAAAGCTGAATGTTTTTGGAAGTAGTTTTTAGTTTGTTTGTAGTTTGAGCTATTTTAGGGGGATATCTGTGTGTGCAGGTGACTATTACTGTGCACAATTATTAGGCAACTTAACAAAAAACAAATATATACCCATTTCAATTATTTATTTTTACCAGTGAAACCAATATAACATCTCCACATTCACAAATATACATTTCTGACATTCAAAAACAAAACAAAAACAAATCAGCGACCAATATAGCCACCTTTCTTTGCAAGGACACTCAAAAGCCTGCCATCCATGGATTCTGTCAGTGTTTTGATCTGTTCACCATCAACATTGCGTGCAGCAGCAACCACAGCCTCCCAGACACTGTTCAGAGAGGTGTACTGTTTTCCCTCCTTGTAAATCTCACATTTGATGATGGACCACAGGTTCTCAATGGGGTTCAGATCAGGTGAACAAGGAGGCCATGTCATTAGTTTCTCTTCTTTTATACCCTTTCTTGCCAGCCACGCTGTGGAGTACTTGGACGCGTGTGATGGAGCATTGTCCTGCATGAAAATCATGTTTTTCTTGAAGGATGCAGACTTCTTCCTGTACCACTGCTTGAAGAAGGTGTCTTCCAGAAACTGGCAGTAGGACTGGGAGTTGAGCTTGACTCCATCCTCAACCCGAAAAGGCCCCACAAGCTCATCTTTGATGATACCAGCCCAAACCAGTACTCCACCTCCACCTTGCTGGCGTCGGACTGGAGCTCTCTGCCCTTTACCAATCCAGCCACGGGCCCATCCATCTGGCCCATCAAGACTCACTCTCATTTCATCAGTCCATAAAACCTTAGAAGAATCAGTCTTGAGATATTTCTTGGCCCAGTCTTGACGTTTCAGCTTGTGTGTCTTGTTCAGTGGTGGTCGTCTTTCAGCCTTTCTTACCTTGGACATGTCTCTGAGTATTGCACACCTTGTGCTTTTGGGCACTCCAGTGATGTTGCAGCTCTGAAATATGGCCAAACTGGTGGCAAGTGGCATCTTGGCAGCTGCACGCTTGACTTTTCTCAGTTCATGGGCAGTTATTTTGCGCCTTGGTTTTTCCACACGCTTCTTGCGACCCTGTTGACTATTTGGAATGAAACGCTTGATTGTTCGATGATCACGCTTCAGAAGCTTTGCAATTTTGAGACTGCTGCATCCCTCTGCAAGATATCTCACTATTTTTGACTTTTCTGAGCCTGTCAAGTCCTTCTTTTGACCCATTTTGCCAAAGGAAAGGAAGTTGCCTAATAATTATGCACACCTGATATAGGGTGTTGATGTCATTAGACCACACCCCTTCTCATTACAGAGATGCACATCACCTAATATGCTTAATTGGTAGTAGGCTTTCGAGCCTATACAGCTTGGAGTAAGACAACATGCATGAAGAGGATGATGTGGACAAAATACTCATTTGCCTAATAATTCTGCACTCCCTGTAGAAGCTTCAGTCAGCGCTGACCATGGTCACAGAGACAGCTTTATATCAAATATATAGATGTATGTTATTTAAATATACAAATAGTAGGTATAATAGTTTGCAGCCCAAGAATTTTAAGAATTGGAACTAACTTTGATACATGCAGATATTTCACATAGACGTAGTCAAGATATTAGCTTATTTGCTGATATTGATTATGACCACACTGTTACTTAAGTACTAATTTATACTGCAATTAAACAAAAACCCACAAGAATTATCTTGTGGGTTTTATATAAAAACATTATATTAAATTATTCCGTGGCAAATTTAGTCATTTCGAATCTTTCATATAAAAAGAAAAGTATGAACCATTACACTAAGTAATTATTTTTGAATTGGCTCACGAGCTCCAGCATGATTTTTGGACCATCGGCCTCGACTTAACCAACCAGGAAATTCCTGCGCTCAGTGTTTGTGTTCGTGTCTTCAGAATTAATATTCATCGTAAAGGGAGCGTTGCTCCTCTCTTCAGTCTCATTACCTCGCAGTGAGAATGACCCATATTTTGGCTCACTGGGATCTTTGCTTTCTGTCACAGTGAGTGAATGCACACGAACACACCGATTCTATGGCACTAATCTTCTATTGACTACTGAGATAAAATGAAGTAGACGGGAGCTGAATTTCACTCGGTCGTACTACATTACGCATAGCAATCTTTTGCTGTATATCACAAAGTGGGTTTATATCACAATTACTACGGTAAAGAAATAGTCTGAAAACTTTGAACTTATTTATTTTTAGCTCTTTTTTTGCAATTTAAAACTAAAAGACTGATGTAGATTTTACCCTTTCACCGCTTTAATTTTCACTTTTTGCCAGCTTTGTTAGATATGCTTAAATTTAATTATACCTAACCATGGACATAATTAAAGATGTTATTATTGGATTCTCTAGTACAGTGCAGATTTTATCCTGCACATTTTCTTTCCTGACTATTAATGTCTCAAAGGTAGATGAAATATTTATTATTCTTTTCAAACTTTGCTTTTGTGACCAGCACGATGACATTTGCAAACGTGATTACAAATTAATCACAGGTTATAAAAACAAACTTTAAAAAGACCTTTGAGGCAATAAGGCAAAAACTTTTATTACCCAGGAATGAGGAAAAAAATGTGTATGTGCTTCCTGAGTAACAGCTTGGGGAAAAGTGCTGACACCTTAGCCTCTCGCAATTTATTTTTTAACATAAGTAATTGTTATTGAGAAAGTATTGGAGGGCCGTGTTGGAGCTCGAGTTGCAATCACACTATAAGCGTAGTCCAGTGAACCATGCACGCCTGCTTTTTCAGGTGGGCCCACCCACGTCGCACAGCAAGCTGGACATTGTATTTCAAATGCACTCTGGCTTAGTATAAGTGCTCCATAAGATGTTTGAACCAGGCATTAGCAGCTCAACATGACTGATTAGCGTACCATCACAATAAGTGGCTCAGCCACTGTTATTCATCATATAATTACACATATAGTTGCTCTTAATAAAAAAGTTTTCATAGATATTCATCAGACTTTGTATTTTACCACAAAGCTCGGTTACCATGTCAGTAGTGTGGCTGCAGAAAGCTGCACCACTCGAGCAGTCACTCTGTCATCCAATCATCCTGCTTTGTCTCTGTTTATATTCACGCACTGAGTTGCTGCACGAAACTTTATAGGATCAGCCCGTCTCATTGACGGGTCTATTATTAACATATTGAGCTCTCAAGTGGGGTGGTAGCAGAACCAAAAGGGGTAAAGGGCAGGTATTACGACATGGGAAGACAGAACCAGCATGAGATCATTGATGTTTGTATGACATCCCTAGCAGTTCCTTTCAGATTAAGGAAAGAAGGAGCTCATAAATGACAATCAAAGGTCATGTCCTTGTTGTAAAAACCAAAAGCTGCTTTTTCTCCACAGTCCATGCTGCATAGTATCAAATTTGCATCAACTTGCAGTTTATTTCTAAATGACAGGCTATTCCTGCTTGATGGCTTGATGACTGATTAAATAAGACATTAAAATCTTGCTGGGCAAGAAGATGCTTTGCAGTTTTAATGCTTCATTAAGTTCACGCTGTTTGGCTCATTTATTTTTACAAGGCAGATTACCTTGACCGCAGGATGACAGACAGAATGACATCCTGAACTAAACTCATCAGTTGCACAGCCAGTCTCTTTCACATATGAAGAATTTGTGATTGATCACGTTATAAAGAATAGAATATGCACTTCTGTTTAAAATGACCTCGTTTAGTGAAGATCATGTAGATTTTTTCCTAAAATTGACACCAAACTGGAGCTTGTGGTGTTCGTGGAGAGTATTAAACATAAATTAAAGTGATCTGCCTTTAAGCTGGTAAAAATGCAAAACGATGCCATTTGCTCAACAGTTTTTATTTTTAATGGCAAAGTTGATGTGTAGTCCCGAAAGCATCTGACTGCAGATTAGGTCTCTGCAGACAAGCAGATATGGGTGCAGAAGGGCAATAACAATTGTACGAATGCAAAGTGGAAGCTGGTATTGAGCATCAAATTTCCTTCTATTCCCTAGTATAAATAAAGTTGAAGAAAAAATGCCTTCACTAGTCATATATGCACACAATCTACCTTCACACACCATTATTTAATCATGAGAACTGGGGAGATTAATGCATCATCTGCACATGTCTGCAATACTAAAGGCTGCGGCGCTGAGAGCAGTCTGTCGCTGGAAGCATCTGTGGGGAATGGAAGGGTCCCTGCAGTGGGACTGTTTACTGAAAAATGGAGTTGCACACCTTCACACACACCTAGTGCAAAAACACAAAGACACACTATCAAATGCACTCAGTCACATACCACCCAGGGAGCGGAGCAGGAGCCAAATTGCACCACTCCGTTCAGCTTTAATTGGGGGTAAAATCAGGTGGCAGTGAGTGTGTCTGGTTAGAAAGCTCTGCCCCAGTGGATTCTGAATATAATTAATACTTCATCACAGAGCCTTGAAATGAGCCACGGTCCTCCAACTAAACAACCTTGGAGCCATCCAACACTTTATCCAACTGAAGAAACGACCGTGGGATTGATGGAAAATCCAAAGATGGGCAGAGGAGGAAGGACTGACGTGACAAAGGGAAAAGGAGGAAAAAGAAAGAAGACTGCGAGATCAGTAGACAGCTACAGAGGGTGCTGGCAAGCGATGGCTGTTTTCTTTTTGACAAAGTTTTCCTCCCCAAAAACACTTGTTAAATCTTTATTTGTCGAGAATGAGTGAGAGAGTTAATGGTAGCCACCCACTTCTCCTTCACATCTCACTTTCTTTGTCTCAGTTCCTCTGCCCTTTTCATCTCAGTCCTCTGTTTATGTGGCAGCAGTGGCAGACAAAGATGGAGGGGAGAAAATTATGCTCAGTGGGACACTTGGAGGAAACAGTTTGAAATTGAAATGAGGACGACCCACCCACCGCCCAATCCCTCTTAACACTGCATATGGACATGTTCTATCCTGGTTTTCTTCTCCTTCTAGCTGAGTTTCATACACACACACATGCAGACACACAGCTTCCTGGACGGATTTTTTTTTTTTGTTCAAATGAATATTGCTCTGTGATAGACATGTGGTGAGCATCACAGCCGAGCCAAAATCTTCATCTCGAGATCTGAGCCTTGAAGAGAACAGCTTGTTGTGTAAACACGGGGGAAAGTGCTGGTGTTCTCCCTTATTCTCCTCTCATCCACGAAGTCGCTTTCTCCTTTTGTCTCTCCCATTCCTCACAAGATTGTACTGGACAACCACGCCTGTGTGTGTGTGTGTGTGTGTGTGTGTGTGTGTGTGTGTGTGTGTGTGTGTGTGTGTGTGTGTGTGTGTCAGTGCTACAAATCAACAAATTGCAAGTTTAAATGCCAGCTTTCAATGTTCTCTCATTTAATATTTATTCTAGGCCCAGAGCAAAAGCAGAAATGACAATTACCTTTTTCCCAGGGTGTTTGTAATTAAATGGTAAGACACATGTTGTCACTGCTTAGGGAGTAAAACTGGCCGTAGGCGTTCTTGTGGTAGAATCCGATTGCTTGATATGAGAAAGGTTTACCTGAATGCACGTTCTGGTCATACAGTCATTAAACTGTGTTGGGAAATTTCTGTTTTGGGAATTATTTATTTTCCCCACGTCTAACCCCCATGGAATCGATCTGGCTTATTGGCCTACTGGCCAAATTGTCCTATTGATCCAATCTTTTAACATCCTTGTGGAATCTTTTCTTTCTTTTGATCCATTAGCTTTAAAACCTGAAATTTGAACTCAGGTCAGCGCAACATATTTTCCCTCTAATGGCATTCTGCCATTAAGAGAGTTCCTCTGCCAAGGAAAGATCTCTTTGTTTCTTTGTCTGCAAGAGTACACAAAAACCAGGCTGAATTTCATGACCTCCCATGAGGAAAAAAGCCATTAAATTTTGGTTTCTTGGCCTCAGTTTCAATTTGTTTACTGGGATTTTGAAATCCATGCTGCTCAGACTTCTGCCAATGCCCCAAAACAAAGAGGCTCTATGTCATTTAGTTTATGCCCACTAAGCACTGAAAAGTACACTTGAAAGGTGCTCGAAGATAGACAAACGTCAGCTTTGCTTTGCAAGAAAACTGTTTTCAGAGGAATCGTTTCGCAGGGAGGTTGACTGATAATCCCTTGAGAGCAGGTCTCTGTAAGGAGAGATATACTTAGTGTTTTCACATTAATTACCTCCCCCAAGCAGGTTTTGTTTTTGATAGCGTGTGTGTGCGTGCGCCATTCTATCTGTAAACGTGATCGCTCAAAAAGCTTTGATTGAGGTGCAGAGTGGTCATGGTAACAATCCATTAAACTTTTGCTAATATCCACCGATTTTTCTTGCTCAAAAATTGACAAAAAGTGTAAAAAGGCCAGAGTATGACCTCTGACCTCTCCTTCAAGGCCAAAGTGATAATAATGGTAGACAGATCTATTTATTTAAGTTCTGTTTCTTACTGTGATTGTTTGTATTGACAGCATATAAGCAGGGAATGATATATGGGGATTCTAAATATCACATTACTTTGATCTCTGACATCTTCTTTAAGGTCAAATAAGTCCAAACGTTGATACAATGTTTTTTATCCAAAATTGTACTTAAAATGCTACATCGTCTGTTTTATTGGCAACATTTAGGACAATATGCTCTTATATAGGGATTCTAAATATGAAATTATAGTTTACATCCACATTTCATGTCACATTTGCACTTCACATCTGCGTTCCTTTCAAGCTCACCTCAATATATGTCGTGTCCTTAAACAAAGTGTCATGAGAATTAGTTAGAAACATACTGCAGTATAATGTTATGTATGAAGCTCAAGTTATTCATGTCCAGTTATTTACAAACCATTGGCTACTATCCATTTCCTACTCCGACAGTACTCCTATGCAATCAAAGTAGAAATCCGTCATGTTAGTCTGATTTTAATGCACTAAAAACTTACCTTTGAGAAGAACAAGAAAACCCAAAATGAATATGTAGTACAAAATATAATCCTGTTTGCTTAAAAATCAGAGAGTTCCAAGGCAAAAACTGCTGCTGACTGAAAAGAAGGACTTGTTTCATTTGCCAGAAATCATCTTTATAATCCTCAAGACTGATTCTGTGGACAGATGAGACGAATTTGAACTTTTCTGACAGTTACATAAAACTAACCTCATTTGATAAAAAGAACATGGTGATGGTAGTGTGATTGTCTGGGTGTGACTTGCTGCTTCAGAGCCTGGACGAATTCCAGTAATCGATGAAACAGTTAATAGTGATCAGTTCTGAATTCTCGGGGTAAATGTTGACATGTTCTATCTTTCTCATAGTTGCGAATCAACTGGCAGCTACACTTTTGTGGAAACAGTTCAGATCAGAAGATGAGGCTCGAGCTGAGCAGGAAGAGGATAACATTTTAGCCACATGCTGGTGGCGCTGTGTCTTTCCTTCACGTGTTTGCTTCTTTGGTGAAAGGAACTCATCTCATCATATTTGGCAAATCAGCATGCTGGCTTCCACAAACCAGAGCCTGCTCCTGTGTATATTTATTGGAATTAGTGTAATTTTACAATACAATACAACTTTATTTGTATAGCACCTTTAAAAGACCAGTGGTACACCAAAGTGCTTTACAATAAAAACAGGAAATTTAAGACAATAAATAAAAGACTATTAACAAAGTACCACATATGTCATCAGGTTAAGGGCACTAATTATACAACAATAAAAGGGAATATAAGAACAAAGTTACTAAGAACAGATATAGCTAAAAGATAAAGTACATAGATAAGAAATTGAACCAAATATAAAACAGGGACGCTAACTAGATGGAAAAGGTATGTTGAATAAATGAGTTTTTAAACGGGATTTAAAAGATAAAACGGAGTCTGACGCAGCGATAGGAAGGTTGTTCCACAGATTCGGTGCAACCAGGGCAAAAGCACGGTCACCCCTCGATTTAAGTCTAGATCTAGGCTGAGCCAGGAGTAATTGGGCTGAAGACCTGAGGGCTCGCCCAGGGACATATAGACTAAGAAGATCGACAAGATAACGAGGGGCTAAATTATTTATAATTTTAAAGGTGAGCAACAATATTTCAAATTCAATGCGATATTTTATGGGTAACCAATGCAACTCAATAAGAACTGGGGTGATAGAGGCATGCTTTCTAGTGCCAGTCAGGAGGCGAGCCGCAGCATTCTGGACAAGCTGAAGCCTGTGAAGGAGAGCGGAGTGAAGACCAAAGTAGAGGGAGTTACAGTAATCCAATCTAGAAGTCACAAAAGCATGAATGAGCTTTTCAAGATCTTTATGAGGGACATAGTGCTTAGCCTTAGCAATAAGGCGAAGTTGGTAGAAGCTAGATTTGATTACTGAAGACACTTGTTTGTTAAATTTGAAAGAGCTGTCCAGCAGAACCCCTAGGTCACTAACTGAGTCAGGGAACGAAGTGGCAAAGGAACCAAAGGTATCAGCTGATTTTACACCAATTAGTGCAGATTTATGAATGAAGTATTCTTTTTTTCTAATAAGTAATCTCAAAAAAATGATTGACTGTACCTTTAAACGCTGAATTCATGAATATTCAAGTACTTTTCAGTTATATGCATCCCTGTGAAAATCTACGTACACCACATGATTGACCAACTTGTTGAACCACCTTTAAAAGCAATCATTTGAAGTGTTATTCTTTGTGCGGCTTTGTCAGTCTCTCATATTGTTGTGAAGGAATTTTGGCCCACTCTTCTTCACAGTGTTGCTTTAGATCACTGGCTTGTTGCGTGAACCAGTTTCCACCAAGCTTTGGTTGTTAGATGGTTGCTACTTCCTCTCTTACGTCCTGTGGAAACAGTAATGGCGTCCTTAGTTTTTCAGTCTCCTGCTGGATTTGTAAGGCTTATATTAATCGTCCTGTTTTCCCATTGCAGATCTTTCAGGGCCTTCTATGTGTTTTCTACAACCTTGGGGACGGGGACTACAACCTAACACTGCCCACTTATCGACTCGACAATGGTGAGTGGCACGAGGTCTTCCTAGATCGCCATGACAATGAGATGACACTACGAATGGATGGCGGCGGAGGACAGCGTGAGGTTTCAGGACTGCAGGGCCGGAGCCGAGAAATCATCATTGACCCCACTGTGGTGATGCTGGGAAACACTTTCCCTTCAGGCATCAACAAGAGCTTCCAGGGTAGGTGGTTACAGCATTAATCTAATAATACTGTCTCTCAGTGTCTGTCAGTCATGTAGATTTTGGATTTGTAACTTTTTTATGAGCAGAAAAAAAAAAGTCTCCAGACACCAGGGGCTGAATATGTACGTATATAAAAACATGCATGTATTTTTTTTCTACACAAACTGACATTTGTGAAACTAGAGCATGTGTGCACACTGGAAGAAATAAGTTTACCCATGCTTTCTCAGTTTAGCTGCACCACCTCTGAGCTTGAAAAGATTCAATTTTCCAGAGAAATCTTTGGGGAAAAAAAAAAATCAGCTTTTATTTGTGCCCTCCATCGACTTCTTCTACTCCTACAACAGTGCTGATGTGCAGGTTTTCTTAGTAGCAACACGTATCATTCAGAAGAAGACAGCAGTGTATAAATGTTGACAAGGCTGTGCCGACATATACAACCAATGTGGCGACCATACACCAGTAAAAACACTAGATGAGAAGGACCAGAGCCCCACCTCCTAATCTTAATCACCTCGCCACACCGTCTGCCTTTACAAACAATTGTGAAAGAACGGGCTGTTTTAACCCTTGTATGGTGTTCGGGTCTGTGAGACCCGTTTTCAGTTTTTTTCAAAAGAAAAATTAACCCTTGTGTGGTGTTCGTATTTTTGTTACTCAGCCAGTGTTCATGGGTCTGGTGGACCCGCTAGAGTTTTGGCTTTCCAAATTAACACTATCAAACAATTTTATGTTAAATTACTCAACAGATGTTTACTTCATCCCAATTACAAGCCATATGAACAGCAAACATGATTATTTTTTTCCCTTTACCTTTGTTAGATCACATTTATGAATTAATGTGCTTCTCGTTTTTTTTTTTTTTTTTAAATAAAATGTTATAAAAAAAATAAATCAGTTATAATCAAGTGGAGTGAGTGGAAAGACACAACACATTTACACGTGAAGCAACATGTTTCACAACTAAATGGGATCAGCCGCTCATCAATGGTGATATTAGGCCCAGGGTTGTAAAACGGGGAGGTGGTGCACACACTTATCCCACACTGTCCTGATGGCAGCTAGCTTGTCTCTCTGCCGTTGAGCTGGTCTGTTGTCTCGGTTATCAAAACGAATAATCCTGGAAATTTTGTGGAAGTTTTCCAGAGACACTGATGCACGGAAAGGTTCGTGCCGGTTTCTGCATCCCACAGGGATTCTGTGGATTCCCCTTTGGACCTGAAAACTCCTGCAAGGATAAGAACCCCAAAGTAGGCCTTTGGGGTTCTTAGATGAATTTGGTCCATCTCCTTCCACCTCTCTCCAAAAACACACCTTCCTTCTAGATTACTGCAATCCAGAAAAAATTTCTGGATGGAATCTGGGATGAAAAGCTCAAATGAAGACTTGATGTCCTGCACATGAGTAACTGTCAGCCGTGTTGGCCCTGGCTTATCACAGTAACAGCTCTGCAGGGTGGCTCATTTCTTGGGCAAGAAGACCATTCAATTTCACCAGTTGTTGACATCCATATTTCTTCACTTGCTGTCTGGTGGGCTTTTTTTGGTCCTGGAGCTGGCAGCAGATGGGGTACTCGTCTTCGTTTTGTTACTAAATGATGCTCAACCTCCTCTTCTTCAAAGTCACTGTCAGACTCTGAATTTTCAGAAATGTGAAATATTCTGAAACCTCTTTGTCAACATCATCATCCGAAGCCCCTCTCTCTTCCAAAATCAATTGGATGGCCCTCGCAGCAGATAATCTTTTGCCATCTTGATCAGTTGTGATAAAGAACCACACTGGCAAAGTCTTATTTATAGTATTATGCCCCTAATTTGCAGGTGGGACAGGGTATGAGAAAATAAAATTTGGATCCCTCAAGAAAGAGGGTAAAATGTGTGGAAATGTAAGAGCGGACGGTGTTGGTAGTTGAATTTTCAACAATGTTGCAACTTTGTGCGGGAGCAGGAGGGGAAGAAAACACTATCAGCAGCACCAGAAAGGAGGAGGACAGAGTGTGGGAACACAGGACCTACACTTTCAACACTTTTATTAGACCTGGGTCCAGTGGACCCGAACACCTTGTATGTAATGTAAATGCGTGGGGGGAGGTACAGTATGAGGTCATTGAAAATTAGTTCGGATTTATGTTCTTCACAGAAAATAAGCCAAAGCCAATGAATTTCAGGTTGAAAAAATAATTAATTGTTTAAAGAGCTCTGGGAACTTGATGGTATGGGCCTCCATAGCCTACAGTGCCTGTAGGTGTAATGTGCAGGTGGCTCAGAACGTTTGGTCATACAGTGTAGCTGGTTACCAGCAACTGAAGCTTCAAAACAAAAGTGAAGGGATTGTACTACAGTAAATTAATTATATCGTCTTTTTGATGGATGAAAAAATACAACATAAATGCCAAAATATACTTGACTGTCATTAAGAGGACACGGCTTTAGAAGATAACATAGAAAATAGTGCATGGACACATTTCTGCCTGTGTGCCTGCAGAGGATTTTAGATGTGAATTTATATTATTTTATGGGTCTGGCCCCAGGTGTTAAGAAATGAAAATCTGAAATTATTTTGTATCAAAATTCAAACTCAGGAGCTGTGGGGTACGTCTGCTCGGGAGAGACCGAAGCACAACATTCTGCAAGGACAACAAGAAGCTTTTTTGAGTGACCCTCAGAGCAAATCAATACCGATATCTCAGTAATCACTCAGGTTGGCATTGGCATTTCTAACAAACCTGCTCAGCGCAGACTCTCAGAGACTGATTCTCCAGATGTGGACAGATGCCCGACGGTTACAGTCTGTTATTTTCTGCTCTCCCTCCCTGTATTTATAAATTGTCACGTTTTACGACCTCATTTCTATGAGTAACAACTGTAAAATATGCTTTGATGATTTGATGGATGAAAATATTTAGCTGATAGGTTTTGTTTGTACTGAATAATGGACCTATATTTCATTTTATAACACTAAATTAATGGCTTCACTCTTCTTGAATTGAACTGCAGTAGTGAGATTTTCTGAACTGCGGCACGCTAATGACTAAATATTTAAATGTCATTTTTTTCTCATTTCTGTAAAGCTGCTGCTTTTTCCTGTCATCCTAAAAATGAAATAGCAGTAAAACATTGTTTGCTCTTTCAGGGTGATTTATTACTCTGAGTTAAAGAAACCATACATAGTCTGAGTGAAAGAGCAGCATATTGATGTTGTGCAGATTTGTGCAAAGTTGGTGGTTCTGTCACAGTTAAATAGACTGTGATTACATTTTCTTTGGTCATAATACAAATTAAATAGGTGATATTCTTCCAGTGTATCCATATGTGTTCAGCAATGACACAGTCCCAACACTGTTAATGAGGGAAAGCTGTCCAACCAGTTGGTGAGTGGTTGCTGGAGGTCGATGGCAGTCAAGCAGACCTAAAGACTGGTCAGTGACACTCACCAGGAAATGCAAGTTGCAAATGTTTATCCCCCAAATAGTTACAATATAACACTACTATAAGTATAATTGTGCTACAGCAAAGCTGGTGATACAAGTCCAAGTTGCAGAGAAAAAAGTTTTTAAAACCTCTGTGGTACAAAAATTAGCAAATCCTTAAAGTAGTTGAAATTAATCTGCACATTTTGTCGAGTCTTACTTCTAGAACTAATTTGTTTGAGTTGAGGTGTTGTTGTTTCTGTCCCAAGTGGGTTGTTGTTATAGCGTAGCTGCATTCCTTGTCCCCATCAGTAAACTGCTCAGTGTTATTCCAAATCCTGAAAATAATTAAAAACATTTTTTAATTGCTAAGGGGGTAAACACAGAAAAAGAAAAATGTAAAACTTTAAAGAAATGTAACCATTAATTGTGCCTTTTTCTCAATAAATAATTATTGTGAAAAGTTTGAGGAGAAAGTAAAATTCACCCACGTTACAGAGTCCTTTTTCACAACACTAACTGGGCTGTGTAAACTGGATTGTTGAGTACCATTAACTAACCTAGTAATTGCTTGTTTCTACTTTTTTGTAGGGATGTTTCTCTGTACAGAAAACAATATATATTTATGTTCTGCAGAAAACAAAAGTCAGTCATAAATTTGCCCACAGAGTTTACACAAATCTAAGGCAGATGGATGTGAGCAGGGCTGAATCATTAAGGGTTAACATCTTCTTCGGGGAATAGAGGAAAAGGTTATGGCATACAACAATATAAATCTTCCAGAATTTCTCTGATGGATCGCACCGTGGCAAAATAACACAGAAGAATTGTTGTTGCTCGACACCATCTAAACACCATCCAGGCTCTGGTGTATATAATTTGTCTGAGTGTGTGGAAGAAAGAGATAATGTGATGTGTTTGATGTGTCACAGGGTAAGGTGAAAGGGGTGGTGTTTCATTCAGGCAGTTTAGCAAGTATTTTTTCTGAGGAGTGCTGCCAAAAATAGGTTGTTTTATCTATTCATGTGTGCTCTTTTCAAGAGAGAATTGTGACATTTTTATGTATTACTGAATGATTGATATGACACTTTAATGGTTAATTCATCCAAATGCAGTTTTATTGTTAGCTGGGACGATGGCCATGGTCCCTACAGCTCTGTGTGTGTGTGTGTGTGTGTGTGTGTGTGTGTGTGTGTGTGTGTGTGTGTGTGTGTGTGTGTTGTAGTTTTTTCTGTGTATGTGCTATAGTGTGCGCGAGTGGGTGTCAGATTACATTGATGTTATTCTTACAGCTATTTAAGGTCCACTTTTCCCAAAAACTTCAAGACTTCTAAACACAACTAGTCAGATGTCTGTATATATAATATATTAAATTATATCAGGTTCAGAACTGGACTCAGGATAACTTACTTAAACCATAAAGCAGCAACAAGCTGAACTCAACAAACTGTTTTTAATGCTGATAAAGGGAAAAATATATATGCTGGACAAGGATTTAAGCCAGAGGACTACACAGAACAGGACATGGAAACACAGTGCCATGTGGGAAAGAGGCAACAAACACAATAAGTGCTCACCAGGTAATTAAGAAGATGGAAAACACCAGGGAACACAGCTGCAACAAATCAAGTAAAATAGACAAGGAAGGTTAAACTCAATACCAGGCACACGAGATGCTATTAAAATAGAACAGGAACTAAGAAGCTGTCATCAACTGAAACAAGTATGGAACTAAAGGCACAGAAAACAGGAAACTCATAAGTGTAAGTAAGATAAACATAGCACTTCAGACAGAAGGCTATGGAGCTCACACATAATCCCATCATAAAACCAAAAACTCAGAGTGAACCTTCTGAGCTGGAGCACTTAACTAAAGGCATGCAATTCAACAAAAGAACTCACATCAAGCAAGGAAATAATGAGAATTACAGACACAAAGAAAGAACAAAAAGCTAAATGTGAACACTAAAAAATACAGGATCATAAATAGGATAAATGAAAGCACAAAACTAGAAAAAACTCAAAACCCGGGATCCACGCCGCAGGGACCCTGACAGGAACAGCTTTTTAGCTAAGGACATGACAGCAACGTTTTACAGCGCAAAACTCCAAAGGATTTCACCACTGAAGGTATACGTATGATATCATTAAAAGACTGAGAAATCTCTATGCACATGGTCCAAGGACACAAACTGCATGGCATCATTTTTGATTCAATTCAGTTCAGTTCACTTTTATTTATACAGCACTTAATGACAACAACAGTCACCTCGAGGCACCTTAGCCCTTCATGCTGCGTTTCAGTAAAAGCAGGGATGGTTCTATCGTGGAAAACACTGAATGGGCTCAGGGACGTGTATGGAAAGCCATTGCAAGTGAACACAGTTCAGTGCTGCATTCAAAAAGTAAAGTTAAAAAAATTACTATTCAAAAAATATATACTATGAAAATCTTAATCTGAAATTGTATATGGAAGTGATGGATGCTTTCAGTGTTGAGTTCAAAATACAGGTGGAATAAAGTGCCCATGGGATGGGTGAGCATCACATGTGGGACGGCTTCATTAGCACTAAACAGTACACACACTTTTTTTGTTATATTTGTTACACTTTTGTTCCATTTTTCTCAAAGTTCCTGTTTCCAGGCTCAGCCGTCCAGGCGCTCTTTTAATTTTAACCTCATTTGTGCCATGCGAACATGCTAACAGTTTGAATAAGCTGAAACTGCTTTGTGCTGTTTGTTTATTTTACATGGAACAATATCAGCTCACCTTCAGTGTTATGAATTCCCACACAAAAGGGGGCGTTTATTTATTTTTTAACGTGGCCTCATTCTGAACAAACAGATCTGAGTTTTTTGTGCCATTTGTCTGAATTCAGTGTCTGGCCATGACTTTGCAGAGACGTGCTGGCAGATGTAGTTAAAAGTGGTTCTTCACATGCTGAAATTTTATATGAAATCTGTCTCAGTGAGGTCACAAGTCATCATCTAATCACTCCCGGCTTTGACATCGCATCCTCGTCTATCTCCCTGCAGAAGCAGCAGCAGGCATTTCTTCTTGAAAAGTGGAGTCCGATTTACTCTGCTGCATGTTAGCTTGAAGCTGTAAGAAATACAACTGTAGACGCTGACTCCAGCGGTCTCCATGATTACTTCAGCACAACAACATCGTCCATTGTTCCTATTTGGATCAGTTGAGGACCGTAACCCGTTCATACTGGAACCTGATGTTGGCACAAAGGAATAATGTGAACAAAGTAGAATTAGACACTAAGGTTTGCATTGTTAACTGGGACCTACGAGAGACAACAGACTGACTCATGCACATACCGTACTGTACGAACACAAATGTTGGCAGATTCAGTTGAAATATCGAGAGAGAGAAAATAAGCGTGGGTACGGATGGAAAAAGGAAAGATGCTATATGAGAGAGGAAGAGGTCAGAACCAAGAGCCACAGACACAAAGTGAAAGAGAGGCAGAGAACTCCCAGATATTAGACAGTGAGAGATGTAGACAGCTTTGCTTCGGGCAATAAAAGACAATGCATGAGTTTATTAAACGGATTTTAAAAGCACTTCCCTTCAGAAGAGGTACACTTGATAGATGATGGCAGGCCAAGTGAATATCTGTGCACGACTGTGTTTGCTTTTGGGGGATGTCTCTCTTCAAAAAACGACAGGGGAGATGAATTGATAGCTGAATATGCCAGCTTAGCAATTAAGGGATGAAAACACAAATACCATAAACATATGTTGTCACTTAGACAAACAGGAGTAGACGTAATAAGATAATGTAGAATGCCCGAATCGGATGTTGCTGTTAAATAAGAGCATTGCCATTTTATTGAACTTTTTCAAGCAGTCAATTTTAAACTGCTCCTACACTAACGTGACATCTTTGCTGCCCAATAACTGAATAAAACAGAACAAAATACGGCTAATAGAGATTTGCTTACTCTCAATTTGGGGTATCCTAAATAATATATAGGCTCAATTAGACCTCCACAGTTTTCTTTCCTCTGTATCATTGTCTTTAAATCTTAAGTAATTTTAATTTGTTTGAGTTCTTCATGTTTCTCTCTCCGTTGTTCCCTCCTGGGTTTCTCCATCTCTTGTGCTTCCCTGTAGAAATTTAATAAGACTCCTTTAAACATCAAGCAGTGCTCACACAGTTCTAATTACAGCGATTGTGGATTCAAAACTTGCTGTGTGATACAGTCTCTCAGCAGTGGGGTTACTTTCGAGCTAACTCAAACCATAAAGCAGCAACAAGCTGATAGTTTGACCACTGGTGTCAAACTAGCTTTAGCTCATGGACTGCATCCAGCTCAGTTTGATCTCATCAAATAGTAACTTCCACAAAAACTTAAGAATTTTGTATGTTTTTTAAGAGTAAAAGTTTCATATTAAATGAACCGTAAATATTTAGATTATAAATTACTTGTGATTTATTTTCCCATGTTCATTACAAAGAAACTCAGTTGCCCTAAATTTAACCTCCTAAGACCCGAACTCTTCCACGACATGCATTTTTAATTTCTCTTTGATATTTGGGCATATTGGGACCCGATGAATGTAAAAACAAAGAATTACCAGATTTTTTTACCTTATTTTTGTTTTTAAGAAAAATGAGAGCCACATATGAGGATATTTGTTTAAAATTTCGATAGAACAGTAGCAGCATAATGTCCTCGTAAGTGGATATCAGGCCCTTGTAGAGCAAAATTGAGTATTTTGGTCTAAATAACCCAAAATGTGATGTCCACATATGTGGACGCCAGGTCCTAGGAGGTTAAAGAAACAAATCACCTTTGCTCCTTGGTTTAAAGGTTTTATGTCAGTGTGTGTGCAGGCCATCAGTACTGGCTGTGATAACTGAGAATCATTCAGATGTGTGGATTTAACAGTTTGAAAAGATCATCTTATTGCATGATACAGTTCCTAAAGACTTACCATAATACTTCCTGATCCACCCATCCATCCACTGTACCCTGTACCAGCTCTTGGGTACATGGTGTGTTCTCACCTGAATGTCCCAGGTCTGCCACAGGGACTCCACACAGTCGGACATGCCCGAAACAATTCACCAAAAAGCTGGGCAAGAGGCTTCCTAGTCAAGTGCTGAAGCTGCTTCAGGTATTCTTGAGCGGTTATACTCTGAGCCCCTGAAGAATACCCGAGCTCCTCGTCTTGTCTCTGAGGACGAACCTTTAGGAGAAAACTCATTTCAGTCACTTCAGTTCATGTCTGTTTGTGAAGGTAGAAACATGGATTGAGCTGTAAATCAACAGCTTTTCCTTAATGGGGAGCTCTTTCTTTATTCAAGCAGATGAGACTTGAGGTAATATAAAAACAACAGTAGAGTAACAACAATAATACAATAACCACTTTGGTTTTACTTTGTGACTTATAGCTGGTTGTTTCTTGTAGTATTAATTGATATAAATCCTATTGAGTTCTTACCTACACGTTCTTTTATTTGCTTCTTTGCTTGGTAAATATGTTTTACAGTCGGTCTGGGAGCCTCATTGTGAAGGGTGTTTGCTTTAATTCTGATATAGGAAAAAAAGGAGTCGGGGATTAGAAACAGTTGCCAAAATCCAAAAAACAAACAAACTGTAATAAACCAGAAGTAGGAGTAAAATAAAAATGAGCCTTTCAAATGTATTTACTCCCTTTAGCACAGTTTAGCAGGTGTTTGCCCGAGTGACACATCTAAGTTGTCAGCGCATCGCGGAGAACATAATAAAGTATCCAACACAAATATTTTCCTGTTATCCACAACATTATGAATGATGGATTATTAGATTCTGCTCTAAATACCTGACACTCAAAAGCTCACTAGACATTGTTGCAGCAAAAGAGGAATTTTGCTAAATCTTGGAGACGTCAAAATGTGAGTGGGTGGATTTATGCCTCAAGTGGTAGAACTGGAGCCAGCAGTTTATTTGTTACCAGGTACACGAGCAGAGCTCTGCTCTCATTTTGTGTCCGTGTACATAAATGCAAATAAAAAGTCTGTTTGTTGTTCCGCTGAACCCTCGTTTCCATTCTTCTCTCTGCAGGCTGCATGAGGGATCTACGCCTCAATGGTCGCTACATGCCGCTGGACAGCCAGCCACGAGATGGGGTTTCCCAGGTCAGCGTACAAGGCCTGTCTGTTGGGTGCTCATCTGACTCCTGCAAAAGGAACCAATGTAGCCCCCCTTTTACCTGCGTTGACTTGTGGAGAGTGCACGAATGCAGGTACGCGCACAAACCCACGCATACCGAATGCAATTGCACAGTCGAGCACACACGCTCTTCCTTGTGAGTCAAAAGCATGAAAACACTTGCGTTTAAACCCATTTGCTCCCTTTGAAACCACTTCTCAGCCTCTGACATGGATATTATTTTTGTTCATAGGCATATAAAGATGCTTTGAAAAAACCCAGCCCTGACCCACTTAAAACTGCAAAAGAAAAAGCATCCCTGAGCTTTTATTTACTGTAAAGCTAAAATGTCTGTGCAAATTCTATGGAAACCATTTTCTAACAAAACACACATTTGCTCGTGCGTACAAACACAAAGGATGTTTGAATGCACGGCAGCCAATTCAAAGCAAATAGTAAAGGAAGACCAGAAAAGGTCCACACTGGCATCCTGTACAACAACTTGCAAAACTGGAACAAGAAGGACAGCAGACTGACTCTTTTGGAATCTGTAACAGTTTCAACATGGTCTGAAATGTGTGGGAGTGGAGCAGAGCAGTTTTAAACATCCACCAGGTCATGAGCTCTTTGTTTCTTGTACTATAAATGGTGGCATACGTGCTAAAAAAAAGAAAGCACATTAACCTTGTGCATTTTGAAATTACAATCAATCCAGAATTCCCCATTTGGATGTCCCAAACATGAAAATTACATTAAAATGAGCAATAATCCATCCCAAACCCTGAACAGATCTCAGGTGATCTAATGATATAATGAGAGCTATAATCTGACCACATTCCTCGTGTCTTTTTTACTTTTTAATCATGTTATGAATAAATTAATGCCAGTCATTCAGTGCACAGGCAACAGAATCCCTAAGCAACGTGCGTGCAGCCATGCCCATCCATCACTATATACAGTGATAGATAGACGAGGTAGTAAATGTTGGGTATTTCTTGTCTAAAAATGATTTTACACAATGAGCACTTTTCTTGTTTGACTCTCAGACTCTGAAAAGGGTTCTGTAATATCTTTCTATGACTTCAGGGCATGTCTGAAATCTCAGTTGGGCCTGCAATAAAACCGTGTGTGTATGAGAGCGGGAGCTGTGGTCATTCATCAGGTCTAACAAAATTATAGCAGGGAGCTGCATTATGGGAATTGTAGGATCCAGACGTAAAAGTCAAGATACGTCAGCCTCTGCTGCACCAGTTCGGATCATTCTTTATTAAGTTTGGAGTTATAGAAATGCAGGATTACTGAATGTGACTCTGATTGCTTTGGTGGTTTAAACATGGAAAGAAATCACAAACTACCTCCAGCTAATTCTCAGCAATTCCTTCTGAATTTACTCTTTTGCTTTCTCTCTACAGGCCCAATTAACAAATCCTTTCAGGGATGTGGAATTTTATTTTACACACAGTCTCAATTAACTCAGTTTTTTTGTGATGCTTCTTTCTTATTAAACTTTTTTTTAAAAAAATCAGGAGCAATAAATGCAAGGCGACTACCAGGCAGCCTCCAAGTGCCAAACTGGTTGAAGGCCATTGCAAATTATTTGCTCATTTAGTTTCCTGTTGAAAATACTATCTTCTCCATGAATGAGAAATAAAGTTACTGAGTTCCTTAGCCACAGGCTCAGAGCAGCTGCTAAACCTGTGACAGTGAAATCATCTTATATCTGTCTCAAATACTGATCTGTAGACTTTTATGACATGAAAGTCATGTAAAATAATCCAGTACGGTGAAATGTATACACTATTATCAGAGAAAAGCTTCCTCCCATCCATCCATTGACTTCCCTTCATCCAGGGCCGGGTCACAGGGGTGGCAGCCTAAGCGGAGAAGCCCAGACCTCCCTGTCCCGGGCCACGCCCTCCAGCTTATCTGGGGGAACATCAATGCATTCGCAGCCCAGCTGATTGATATAATCTCTCCAGCATGTCCTGGGTAAGGTGCCCTGCTGAGAGGTAGGACGTGCCCAAAACACCTTACCCAGGAGTAGGGCTGGGCTATATCATGCCGTTCACGGTAATACCGGTGTAATGTTGGGCAACGATAAGAAAATGAAATATCGCGATAGAATATGGGCAAAACGTGTATGCACAGTGCCTTTGTTTACATACGCACATGGCGGCGACGCAGAATGAGAAGGGCGAAAGTGGATCGTTGAATGAAACGGATGAACCAGAACTGGTTTGTAAAAATGCTGCAGCTTCAGTGGTGTGGAACTGGTTTGGCTTTCGTCCGTCAGACACACAACAAAGCACTATTTTTGGTAGCGCATGCTAGCGGGCCGTCGTTATTACCGTGTTGTTTGGAAAATACGGCACACTTAAAATCAATCCTTTGATTTTTCTGAAAAGCGACAGTGCCCCTTATAATCCCGCGTGCCTTATGTATGAATTCTGGTTGTGTTTACTGACCTCGAAAGGATTTTATGTACACGGCGCTCGGAAATCTGTCAAATGTTTCAGTACGACTTTGCTAAGCTACGAAGCCGCACCGCTCGATGGATTGTCGGAGCATTACGGCTATCGTAGGCAGGAGCCTCGCGGAGTGATACGTACTGTGCTTCAGCATAATATTACCGTGTTGTGTGTGTATAACCTCTTTTTAAGTTTTGTGGATATTATACATGGTTATGCTGAGGATATGTCGGCCAGTTTCCACTGGAAATGCCTTTTGGTTAAACTGTCAGCAAGGAATTTGCATTTGCACTGTTACACTTTTATATAACTTTAATGCACATAAAAACAGCTGCTTGTTTAAGTGAAAATACATTGATGTTTTGGGGTTTTTTGCACTAATAAAGTTGAGGAGTTGTAAAGTATTTTGTCTAGTGTCAATTAAATCGTCAGTTATATCGTTATCGCAAATTTTCAAATCTATATCGTGATAAATATTTTTGGTCATATCGCCCTGCTCTACCCAGGAGGCATCCTTGTCAGATGCCTGAACCAAATCAACCGACTTTTCTCTGAGCCTCTCTCAAGTGACAGCACTCATCACCTTGTCTCTAAACTTTCTCTGGATCATTAATTTGTGCAACAGAAATTCACTCAAAATTATCCACTGTTCAAGCTAATCTACTTGTGCATCTTTGGACCACTTCTAGCATGGCTTGACCGTATGCACCATGGAAATCAGACGTGTGCAGAGAGCAAGCATCAACTTCAATATCAAGCCGACTTTACTTTAGTTTCAAGGATTATTGCTGGTGATTTGAGCAGGATCTCTCAGACCCAGAGACTAAACAGTTTATTTCTAGTCAGTACAACAGGCCGTGAGTGTGCATGTCTTTTTGAATTTCATGGACATGAAACTATCCCTACATGGTCTGCTGTAACGTGCATGCCTGAGCTGTACTTTTGGACATGCTGGAGGAGGTCCAGTGAGCATCACTGATTAGTGCTCTCTGAAAGTCGGGTTCAGACTCAAAACAGGAGAGGTCCTGGAAGAACTCCTTCCCAAGGAAACTACATTGAGGGGAAAATCAACCAAATCTAAATATGATACTTTTTTCTAATGTGGTAAAAGGCATTTTAATATGATCACATCATTACATTAATATACTCACTACAATTTGCCTAAAATAAATGCTTGCACAGAAAGAATGTTTGCTAATAATACATTTGTGAAAATTCATGTATATTTATTGGCCCAAATGCCTTTGAACTCTGGGCACCGTTATTTTCTGTCTGAAGTTGGCATCAGACAGACTTTCAAAAGTTGAAACCCACAGAAAGCTGCAGTCCTGTCCCCCTTTCAAACATAACGCACAATGCAGCGAACCCACCTGCTCGGCCACTAAATGTGGTAAAAACAACATTAATTTTTTCAACCCCTCTCACCCTGATCGGATTCACCCATTTGCTTGATCAACGTTTCACACGCACTACTGCGTTAATTTCTCTAAAAGGCTTAGTTTGTCGGTGGGAAATGGGAAATGTCGTGCAACGAAAAGCTGCAGCGCGCTAACAACCCTCTCCTGTGGCACAGAGCGAATCAAACACGGAGAGCTCTTAGCCACATCCACTAATATCAGCTATTTTTCTGCCATTGGAAACATCAGCCTCTATTCAGTGTGTGCAACCTCCTAGCTTTTAATCTGGCCTTTCCCCTTTTTCCCACTCCTCTCATCCACTCATCCACTCACCCACATCATCTATCCACCAATTTATTTTTTCTTCTTTTACAATGGCTCTCATTCTTGCACTCTGCCCCTCCTATCCCTCCATTTCTTGGGTTGTATGGTTCTCATCTCGCTTTAACCTCCCTAGCGCGGCCACACACACAGACACACACATAGACACACACTCTCTATTCTCCTAGTGCTTATTTGTTCGCCTTGTTCTCTTTCCAGTACTTGACCTGAATCTTGAAACATGATTAAAGGGTAGTAAATGTTGGCAGTGAGCACTCCATGCCCAAGTGTTTGAAGCTAACTGGAGGGCCACCGTCAAATAGTCAAGTAATTGCTGTTAATGCTGCATTTGGGCTCAAATAAATAGGGACACAGTCAGATTTGTCAGATCCTTTTTTTTTTTCCATTTAAGAAAAGAGAAAATATGACAAATTCACTGTTTGTAGTCAGGTTATCATAAACGTAAATGGAGACAGAGAGAGTATAACTGTTTCACATCTAAGCGGGGATAGTCGAGGGGATCAAAAAGTCGAAACTGTGTTTAATTGAAGCTTATTGTGGCGTCAGATCAGACCTCCAGTTGTGGAGGCGAAGCATCTGTCAGAGCACCGACTGCTTCACGAGGGGAAACAGAGACAGTACTACACTCAACAAAAATATAAACGCAACACCTTTGTTACTGCTCCCATTCCCCATGGGATGGACGTAGAGACCTAAAATTCATTCCAGATACACAATATAACCATCCCTCCCAAACAGTGGTCACAAATCAGTCCAAATGTGTGGTAGTGGGCACATCTGCCATATTGAGATAATCCATCCCACCTCACAGGTGTGCCACATCAGGATGCTGATCTGACATCATGAGTAGTGCACAGGTGTACCTCAGACTGCCCACAACAAAAGGCCACCCTGGAATGTGCAGTTTTGTCTCACAGCAAAATGCCACAGATGCCACAAGCAATGAGGGAGCGTGCAATTGGCATGCTGACAGCAGGAATGTCAACCAGATCTGTCGCCCGAGCATTGAATGTTCATTTCTCAACCATAAGCCGTCTCCACAGGCGTTTCAGAGAATATGGCAGCACATCCAACCGGCCTCACAACAAGATAAAAAAAATAAATAAAAAACTTTGATTTTACATTTGCCACGTCTCTGTATCTCAGCCATGCAGGCACAGGAAGGATGGCAAGTAGTTTGCAAAAGCTTTAAATTAATGATATTTTAGATGAACCCTATCATTCTGACCACTTGCCTTCTGCAAAGCCCACTGCTGCTCATCCATTATGTTAAAATAAAAGCTCTAAAATCTAAACATAATTCTGAGGATGGGCGATGTTAGTGAGTAGGATAGTTAACAATATACTAGAAGTTATAGACAGACACTTTGACCCTAAGGAATAAATTCATGCTGCACATGTTTCTAACATAATGTGCCACCTTCAGTGTCGCACACTCGCTGGTTTCCGGGTGATCGAAGCCAAAGACCCAGCTCTCATCACCAACTGTAAGAGAGTCGGTTTCATGCAGAAGTGTCGGTATTCCTCAAAAGATTTCCAGGAGGCATGTTGAAATCTTAGGGCCCAAACAGATGTGGTCGGAAGTGGACTCCAGTAAGTGATCAAAAATGGGTTCAGTCATGGAGAGACGCACAAAGAGATGATCGTGAAGCAGAGATCAGCAGAATAAAAAACAATATTTTGAGGTTTTTTTTAATTTATAGACAGAGTTGTGGAACTTTGTGAGCACATTTCATATTTTAAGTTCTATTTTTACCTTTACTATTTATTTACCAGAGCACATTATTAAGAAAAGCAACAGAATTCCCAAGCTGCATGACAGCATAACATTGAGATGAAAAACATCTCTATCACCAGAGAAATAAAAAAATATTATTAATCATGCTTCAGAAAGTCTAACAGCTCCACACCTGTCACTGATTACAGTGCACACAGGCTCCATGTTATGATAAGGCACTCTTCATAGCACCAACTGCAGTCATGGCTAATGACAGGTAATGATAAGAGAAGCTGTGTTTTCTGTTTTCTGTACAGTCAGGTGTCCTGTATTCAACACCTACACAGGCTCCAACCGCGCTACAATTATTCCCGAGTGCTTGGCTATGATTGTGGCATAATAATCCTTTGCACAAATTAATTTTCTTTTTAAAATGTCTAACAGATCGATAGGAACGTGGTCATTTTAAAAACTGATATTTACATCTGCAATAACAAACAAAAACAAATAAACTGAACAGTGAAAATGGTTTAATGGTGATGCTGACTTCAGTTGGTTTGGACAAGTAATTCCACTTTGCGTTTGTTCTTAAGATGGTTCTCCTGAGTTCTGGGGTAGGAGCCACGACTGAAAACTCTCGTGGGGTGAATGTGCGGTAGCTCGTTCTGAAATGCTGCTATATGAGATGACAGTTTAGAAAAGTCCTGCAGAACATAAAAGGTAAAAAAAGTGTTGCATCTACTTGTTTTGGCACTGGTTAGAGCTCCTCACAGCTGCATCCTGTACAAGATGGACATTAGAGGAAAACGAGAGCGAGTTGCATAAATAATTATCCTCCCCAGCCGGCAACAGAATCATTTTCTCAAAATCATAGAGAGTAAAAGTTAGTCTATCCTCGCATATATTTAAGGTTTGTGTGTGATCACTCTATCTGTACTAAAGACTAGTAAAGACTAGTTTTTTTGTATACAGCTATATTGTATATCAGACTAGTATCACCTCATGCTGTCAGATGCCACCTGTGTCCTTTGCTCACTGCTTGTGGTTTTATTAGCCAGAGAAAATTAGAAACCTACCAAGTCCACTTTAGAAGATTAGAAGGGGACCGTGGCACAAATCGCTGGTTTTTGTATTTTTACTTTATGCTTGATTAGGATTAAGAAAAATGTGCCCCTCGTCAACAGCAGTCCTTCATGTTAAAGACAAACGTTACGCCCCTCTGCAGCCCCTAATCTCCACAGTGTGGTCACCTGTTGCTAATTGGCCACACCCAATCAGGTGTGGATAGAAGCATACCAGAGGCGGGCTTTCGAGAAGCTCACTAGTCTTTGCCTTGGTGGCACCAGCTATTTTAGCCAAACCTCTTCTCACTAACACTCTGGTATTCATCTCCTTTTTTATGTTGCGGCTTTTGAGCCGAGTCGTAACACAAATTAGAACATCGTATCTGTTCTGATATTTGTCCTGTGAACATAAACTGCTGTCTGAAAATAAAGAATTTCTAAAAATTAACCAAACGGTGACGAGACTGACACCACACCCAGCGATCACCTGGTTCACAAATAGTAGTTAGTTAAGTTATTAAGTTGTCTGGGGCATTTAACCAAACGATTAATGGTAAAGTATATGTGTAAACCATGGCCCATGCAGGTATTCCAGATATTCTTATCCCCAGCAGGTTTTCCCAGTTACTCCTTGGGAATCCTGACGCCCAGCTCATAGATGTATATTCACCACAAGTTCCCTGTCTACCCTGGGGTAAGACCCAGTTGGGCATGCCTGGAAAACCTCCACATCAGCTGGCCCAATGAAAAAGCTTCTTTTAAAAGCCACATCTGTTAGCTCCCCATGTTTGACCCTGCAGGGTTTCATGCCGGATGCCCTTCCTGACAAAGAGAATTCGGGTCTTAGCTTGGAATTAAACAAGCAACCTTTTTCTCGCCAAGCAAGCGTGTGGCACTGGAGGACAGAGGATGTCCAACGTCTTAACTGTCTCGATTAAATGAGATTTTTACATTAAACGTTTTCATTTCGTTTCGTCATAAGCTGAACGGTTTTGACTGACCGCCACCTTCACACTGAAGCCAACAAAAAAATAATAATCTACCAACTTTTGGTTGAAGAAAATAAACTTATTTCAGCTTTTTTCATTTCAAAGGTGCTGCAGATGTTAGAGAGTCTTTTCTTCACTGCTGGAAACAGCACAGCAGCAACAACACCACAGAGAGCTCGGCCTTATTTACTTCTTAGTACAATCACACACATAAACGTCCATTGTTTACCAAAAAATTAGCCCATGATGTTGGTCTAGAAGTTTGCCTTTGATCTCATAACCTTGTGCTTTGGTAACGCTCTAAGTTAATGCCTTTAAATAAATGACTGGGTGAAATGAAAGCCTGCTTGTTCTCACACATCTTCTCCCCACTGTTTTCTCTTGGTCTGAATTCTTATATTTCATGACAGAAGGAATCAAAGGTGTTGGTACACAATGTACTAAAATAAAAGCCAAAGCACAGTTCCTGCCTTTCTTTCATATCGAATCAAAAATGGATTTTGAATCGAACTGTGTCCTCAAGGAATTGCATTAAAAACGAACGTTGAGATTTCCTGAGACTCTCACCCACACAGTGAGTTTAAATAGCTAAGCAGATAAGAACATAATTCAGAGACAGATTCTGGGAGAAGATACAGGAAATTAACCCTTTACTGCCTCGTCTGGGTTAGTTTCTGTAGCTGAGAAAGAGCAGTTACGAGATGAATTACAGCACCAATTTGGATTTAGCGTCGCTCCTTTCATAGTAAAGTTAAGTCAATATTTATAAGGACGAGCATATCTGCGGAGAGCAGAGGTACGACTCTGATGTCATCAAAATGTTCAGCCTGGAGCTTTTCCATAGACTTTGAATGGGATGGTGAATTAACGGGCTCATAAAATGTTTGTTTGAACTGTTACACCCAAATGAGCTTTTAATTATAGTAGTGCTTTCTGAAGTGAGGCAGAAAATGTGCCCCTGTCTGCATAAAACCATCCTAGTTACTGCCAGTGCCACTGTCAGCACTTTCATCCCCTGCAGTCCAGTTCTCTGTTCAAGTGTACATCTGTGTAAGATCACCTATTAAAGTAGTAAATAACTCCGTTAAGACCAGAGGGAGATAATGACAAGCCAGCTTACTTCAGTAACTTTTTAGTCAATTGCATTTGTTCAACTATTTTATTGCACACTTTCTTTGCTCAAGTATGTTTTAGAGAAACATCATTTGAATACAATAATTGCGCTACATGCATTTATTTATAGTTTTAAGTATTTACACACATTCCTAAAATTCCCAGTCTTCCGGTGCCTTGTCCTGTCTTATCGCCCTCGATTTCAGAATAATAGCTGAAGCAGAGCGTTCATGCTGCCGTTGTTTCCTCTTCCCTGAGGTCAGGACATCAGAGAACTGACAGAGAGGAACAAGTGTGTTAATACTGCAGCATTTCAGCCTCGCTCTGTGATGTCACAAAGGTCTACAGATCCACCAATGGAGAAAAAATGTTCTGAAACCTGAGCTTTTGGCTCACCAGTTATTGTGAACTCGCCACACTGTCACGTTTGACTTTCACAGCTACATAATATAAGAGGAGTGTATATTCTGATGAGGTAACAGTAACAGTTCTCTTTTTATTCTCATGTTGTTCACCTTATCAAATGTCACGAACATGTCTAATGTTAATCTACATGAAATATACAGGTGGGTTTTTTTGCTTGTTTTCTCTGTTCCTGACCGCCTGCTGTCTCTATCCAACTCTTGTCTTTTGCAGATGTCCTCCTGGTCACATGATCAGTGTAAACGGGACCAAAAAGTCTTGCGTGTACACCCTTTGTGCTATGCGGCCCTGTCACCGCGGGACCTGCGTGGCCCAGTCGCCCTCCAAATTCACCTGCCACTGCCCGGAGGGTTACCGAGGACACCGCTGTGAGACGACACTGGCCATATACAGGGAGGACGTGGGCCTCAGCTTCAGCTCCCTCTTTGCCATCTGTATCTGCTTCATGGCCTTACTGGGTAAGTCCTGTAAATGTACTGCCTGTTACGCACATCTGTCAGACTGTATTACTGTCGTGTTTCTACGGCAATACTTCCCATCCTAACTATAAGCAATTTGGAAACAATAATGATGCTTAATATAATGTTTAAAGCTATAACTCTGTATTGATGCAGCCATGGGCAGTGTTATCGTGAACGCACTGCAGCGAGGCGGGAGGAGCACGGAGGTGAATCTGCTTCGTGTGCAGGCTGACAAATGCTGCAATTTTCATTAAAGTACTGATGAGTACAAAATTACTATTATGTGACAGTGGAGTGCACGATAGATTTGAAACTGACACTTGAAAAAATTGAAGCTTTCATTCATAAAGTTCGTGCACTCTAAAGTGGTACGACGGTAGAGCGCCAGGTGTTTGTAATTAGCTAATCAAGGGCGTTTTTTTTATTATGTGGGAGTTAATGTGTTTATAAGTCTAGTGTGGAAACAAACAGAGACCCCACGAAGATGGTGCGCTCCGTTTTATCGATCAGTGTTTTCAAAATGACAGCCTGATTTTCATGAGGTCAGTAACTCTAAAATAACTTTTTATGTCACTCTACATGTAAAGCAACTAATACTTACTGCGTGATTTAATATACTCTAACAAACAAAAATGAAGTTGTACGACAGCTAATCAAGAATGAATGTTTCTGCAGACGTGATCTCAAGAAGTTTCCAAGTCTTGCACTGAAGTTTTCAGGCAGTTATTAATCAGACTTCTCAAGTTATTTGTGTGAATTTTACCAGATGGGAATTCTTTTTAATGATTATTCAGATTCTGCATGATTCTGCTCGTTTACTTCGTTGGATCTGTTGTACAGAGTTGAGGGTACATTGAGATCCTCGCTGACCTAAATCTTAAGAACGTCTGTGAAAGCTTTTTAATATCACATCTCTCCCTTCCTAATGAAGGTTATTCCAAAGCTTGGAGCAGGACCTTTTATACTCCCCCATGATGCCATATTTATTCTCAGACTGTACTAAAGTAGCTTTACATTCATAGTTCAGAAAAAAAGAAATTTTTTTTTTTTAATGTAGGTCCTCTGTGAATCCTGCTTGTTTCATGAGTGCATGAGGATATCTGCTCTCATTGACATCATACAGATAAGAGTAGAAAAAACTGTTTAGAAAAGTGTGTGTTCTGAACTTTTGGTTAACAAAAAGACGTCCAAGCTTGTAACTGTGTATGTGTAACATGACAAATCCTATTTAGGCTTATCTTCTTTATCTGCAGATGTAATTACAGTTCAGTTATTTAGCTCATCTGACCGAAGCTTGTGGCGTCCGTTGCCTGTTTGTTCATTCATCTCTCTGTTCGTTCAGTTCACAAGATTTGCTACTCCTACAGTGTTGGTCAGATTTAATCAAAATTGTACACAATTGTGGTCAAGGTCACAGGAATATATGGTCATTTTATGGTCACCGTTCCCTTTTTGCAAAAACTGCTGCTCAAAGTGTTGGTTCGGATTATGATTTTCATGAAATGAGTGTTTGCATGGACTAATCTGTGTACCTAGGTTATCCTGTTATGATGACGATGATGGTCATAATCTTGTGTGTCATGATGGTGGAGGGAGTGGTCTTACTGGTTGACTCCCACATTAGGAAAGCTTAGTTGGATCCTTACTACCACCATTATGTCAACATTATTAATATGCCCAATGCTTTTTATGACCGTGGTTACAGCTGACCACGATGCTTCTGAACTCAAACACTTTTGTTTGGTGGTAAATGGGATCAAGTTGTCCTGGATATGACTGTGAGCCTCTCTGATGTCTCAATGGATGTTAATTCTCATTAGTTTGTGCAGTACAGCCGACCCCTCTGTGCTTTACATATTACAGTAGCCTGTAAATTGTGATGGATTGTGAGCGAGATTAGCTATTATGATCTGGTTTGTATACGTTTTAAAAGGTAGATGGAGGGCTTCAGTGAAACATTGGATTAACAGGATGCCTCACTGCATTAGCAGAGTAAATGATCCAAATCCAGGGATCTCCTTTCAGCACATTAAATTACATCAACCTGAATCCCTATACAGTAACTGTTTGTACTGCTATGTAAAACTGTACTATACACAGTGCATATATATATATAATGTAGTCCTGTAAATTAAGTACATTCTTAATATTTTTAAGAGGTTAAAGAGCAGCCAGGTTCTGCTAATCAAACACTTCTTTAATGGATCATTAGCACGTGTCGGCACCTCTATAAAAGTGTAGTTATGTCAGTTTGTGGCTCTGGAGCTTTCTGGTGTGTGTTAATACAATGATGCAAACTTCCCAGAAGTGGTCGGTCTCCCCAAGGTCAGACTGGGCAACACTCAGAGAAACTGCAAAAAGCCCAAGAGCTGCATCCCAGACTCTACAGTCCACAGTTAGCATGTTAAATGTTAAAGCTGTTGGACTGAGTAAGCAGGGCTTGGTTGGAAGGGTTACCAGGGGAAAAACTCCCGTACTGTTACTTGAAGTTATTGGTGTTAAAGGTGGTCTTACAAGCTACTGGATCATGTGGTGACCTCCGATATCGCTCCTTTGTTCTTCATGCATGGCATAAAGTCATTGTCCAAGAGTGATGCAGAGTTCTTCTGTCTCCTACCACCTTAAAACAGAGCTGGCCTTCCTGATCAGCTTATCCAACCGCTTCAGCTTCCTTTCAGCAATAGATTAGCTGCTGTTCCAACAGACAACACCATTAGAGATGGCTGCCACTCCAAAAGATCTCAGTCTCCTCAGAGTCTGATCAGGAGATGGTTCCACTGGCACCAGTCCACAAAGTCCTGAATCCACTGTCTGTACTCTGATATATCTTCACCCTAATGAGGCTAGCGATGGGAGAGTCATCAGAGAACCTTTGTAGATGGCAGCCTGGGTAGTTGATGGAGAAGTCTGAGGTGTAGAGGGTGTCCTCATCTACTGTGGGCGACCAGTGAGGTAGTCCAGTATCCACTAGGACAGGTGGTGGTCCACTCCTGACAGCTCCAGCTTGTCCCTCAGAGGTCGGATGGTGTTAAAAGCACTGGAGAAATCTTCCAGGCTTCTCCGGGTGGGTCAGAGCTTGGTGCAGGAGGTAGATGATGGCATCATCCACCCTGATGCCAGGCTGGTAGGCAAACTGCAACTGATCCAATGAAGAGCTAAACAGGGTGCGATATTTTAGGAACTGCCTCTCAAGGGTCTTTATGAGATGCACGATCAGTGCTACCGGCCTGTAGCTGATGAGGTCCTTTGGATGTGTAGTCTATTGCACTGGTACCACACCGGAGGTCTTCCACAGCTGTGCTACTTTCCCCAGCTTCAGGCTGGGGAAAGTAGCTTCAGGCTTCAGGGAACATGTATCCCATGATGCCACACAGTTGGTCTGTGCAGCACCTCCGGAGGCTGATGCCATCAGGACCTGAAGCCTTTCGCACCTCGATCTTTGGCAGCTCGTTCCTCACCTGAAGTGTTGAATGTGACAGGATGGTGGTGAGGGAGGGGGGCTGTGGGATGGAGTCTTTGGGTTGGACTTTAGGCAGTAAATTTCAAAGGTAAAGCTGTATAGCAGCCCTTTGTCTCGCCTGTGAGCGGATCAACTGAAACATTCTGGTGTTTGATTTTCTGTTGTTAAAATCCACATTTTTCTTTCTTTCCTTTATGTTTTTGCTTGTTGAATATTCATCCACCTGTACCTTTTAGCTTTGTATTCCAATCCCTGAAGGATCCTCTGCTGAGAAAGCGCCTCGGGCTCAGTCGTACTCAGAGCTGTCAGTACAATGACATGTTCCCGTTGTTTAATTGAGGACAATACAACAGAACAGTAAAGAGCAGTATGAGACGAGCACAGCCCAAGAAGAGAAAGCAGATCAGAGGAGTGCAAAATAAAACAGGACGACACACAATACCAAAAGAAAACAAGAGGGAGCTGAATAGATAGCACAGCCGAGGCTGCGCGCAGCACGGCGAGAGAAAGAAAAAGTGGGAGATGTGTGGTGAGGAAGATGGTGTTGGTGTCACACTGCTGCTGGCCATGTCTGATTGTCTCATTGGTGATTCACAGGGCACCTCTTTCACACCCGGAGACCAGCCAGACACTCAAATGATCATTTCTCCTTTTCTTTTCTCCTCCATTCCAACATCTTCCTTCAAATTTGGCTCCGGGCTTATATTAAATGCGACATCCAACCTTGATCCTGTTGAGGCTCAGCGCTGTTTTAAGTGTTAATTACTTGATTTGTAGGCGTATAAGGTGCTGTTTACCCAAACCTGCAGAAATTGAGATCAATGCTCCGGGGGCTTTGGTAGTAATTTCAGTCGGTAGAGCATCCTGCGCTCGATCGGTCAAGCATTCCTCACTCTGAAATTTAAGTAGCGACGAGAGAGACTTCTTTTTTTCTTTTTTTTTTTAAGCCTTCATCAAATATTTCTTGTGCACACTCCAAATGTTTGAATAGCAAGAACAAAAGAAGGGCAGCAACTCTCAAAAGCAGTTCTCTGAGAATGTTGTGATTGGTGAAGATTAAAGACAAATTCTACTCCCAAAAACGTTCATATTCGCTCATTCCCTTTGATCCTGATCTGTTGTGTGGTTTGATATGGTCAGCTATGAGCTTTCCCTTGTCTGCTGGTACTGAGGTTCCTACAACATGAAGGCTTCATAGTTGGTGGGGTGTGTGTGTGTATTCTAGCACCTCCAGCACATAAGTCATTTTAACGTGTGTGATACTTGGAGGATGAATCTTTAATAAGTGGGGTGATCCTTGACTTTACTTTCCATTTGTACCAAGTTGACATTTGTAGTTCGAATGAGACATTTCAACAGCTGTTTGCTAGATTGCTATCAATTTTCAAGAGGCGGTGGTGTCAGAAACACACTTGACTGAGAGGCTGCTATTGGAGGATTGACTGGGAACATTTTAAAGGCTTCCTTTTATTTCCTGTTTGACTGGTTTAACCTGCAAAAGTTTGGAAAAATGGTTTAGGCTAAAACAAACCCATTAGTAAAGTCCTGTTATAAAGCCTTGAGGTCAGTGTAGGGTTAGAGATGTGTAATAGCAGATTATATTAGTCACAGCCACTTTAGAATTTCTCCATCCATCCATTCGCTTCTGCTTATCCTTTTTCAGGGTCGCGGGAGGCGCTGGAGCCCATCCCAGCTGTCATAGGGCGAGAGACAGGGTACACACAGAGACAAACAACTATTCACACTCACATTCACTCCCGCATTCACACCTATGGGCAATTTGGATTGATCAATTAACCTATTCCCACGAACTGCATGTCGTTGGCCTGTGGGAGGAAGCTGGAGTACCTGGGGAGAACCCACGCAAACATGGGGAGAACATGCAAACTCCACACAGAAAGACCCCTGATGGTGGAATTGAACTCGGGACCTTCTTGCTGTGCAGCAACAGTGCTAACAACCGTGCTTTAGAATTTCTAATGAACCCTTATCTTAACAGCATACACTCGCCAGCAGCTGCTGGTATTTGGTTGGATTTTGCCTGAATTTTCATGGCATAATTTCAACAAGGTGCTGGAGAAAAAGAGATTTTGGTCCATATTGATTTGATAGCATGTTAGCTGCACATCCATGATGTGAATCTCCTGTTCTACCACATCCCAAATTTGCTACTATCCTGATATCACAGCAGAAATCAAGACTGCTGAGACCAGGCCAGGCTAATTTTCTGTTGTCTAGTTTCTGGTGAGCCCATGTTAGCTGACAGGATCCAGTGTGGTCTCCTGCTTCTCTGACCCATCCGGTTCAGCGTACTGTGTGTTCAGAGATGCTCTTCTACAAGTAGTTATTTAAGTTATTGTTACCTATTCATATGATGAAGGAAATGTGAGTACAGAAAGTCAGTATTTTACAAAAAAAATCTGCTAATACTTATTAACTTAAAATTTCAAGTAAATATCATTTGTTTTATATCACAGTAAAAACAGATCAGGTCATTTTGATATAAACAGCTGGATTACCAGCTGGAAACCAGCTTCATTATTAAAACTTCAGCTGGGTTTTTCTTCGTTCATCTCTCTGTAGAAAAATAGACCAGTGACTCATCATGACCTGTGGAAAAAAAAATAATGGATGTAAATCCACTTGAATTTTTAGCATCATTTATATGTAAGGAAATGCATGATTTTGTGCCTGATTTCATCATGAAAGAAATGATACATTCATGCAAAACCTCATGAAGATGAAATAATGCATGACCTCATTCATGCCTCAATGCATGAACAATGCAAAACCTAATGTGGTCACAAGGGCTAGATGTTAGGACGATTCCTGATGTCATTAAAACATTGAAATGATATTTTTAGCTTGAACATCCATGGAGCAGTCTTTGAGGAGTCATGTTTCTCCTCCACTGATTGGACTGAGAGACCAGCAGCACTGACACAGTCAGTCCCCGGGATGCTCCTCGGGGGTTCTGAGTTCAGAGCAAAGTTTCTAGTTCAGAAATGTCAGCACGGCTCCAAACCAAGTCAAAGTCCAACTGGCAATCTCTTGAGTATTTTAATGATTAATGGCATAGTCCTCTGAATGTATCATGTAGCTGGAATATTGATTCTGCACAGCGCAATGCAAATTAATTTATTCTTTTTGCTTCTTCGGGCTTTTACGTTTGTGTAGCTTTACGTAGATATCATCCTTTCTTTGCACGCACCTCTATGCCCTCATGTTGTGTTTCAGCAGCTGTTTTTCTCTCAGGATTATGTTGTTATTGCATTATTAACTTGGCTTATTACTGCTGGCTTGACACTGACATCCAATACTTGCTTGTTTTTCTGAACACCTTTTCTCTTTAACTCATTCCAAGTTTTTTCCTTTTTCCTTCGCCTCAAGGAGCTTTATATTGTACAGTAGATTGTACAACAATAAATATTCGAAAGATAGATAAGTTTGCATTTGACTACAGAAAAGCAGTCAAATGCAAACTTATCTTTTTTAAACAGTCATGTCAGAACATCAATAACGTAGGCTCTATGTAAAAGATGGACATAGACAGCATGGTTTGTAAAGCGATGATGGCTATTATCTTCAAACCTTGGGAAGATTCAGCGTTACATTTTTTCCACCATGTTAATCTAAAGAAATTCAGTTACCTTCTTTTTAGGTTTTCAGGACTACTGTGACTTGGATGATTGCGAATCTACACAGACATGCTGCCACCATGTTTTTGTTTGTGGAACCAGAAGGGACTTATCAACCAATACTAGCAATCAGGTGCAACGCACTGATGCATATACATGATAATTAGCTCTAAGTAACAGAATAGTTAAAGACTAGAATGTCACACTCAGAGCCTGGTTCTGCCGGAGGTTTCTTCCTGTTAAAAGGGAGTTTTTCCTTCCCACTGTTGCCAAAGTGCTTGCTCATAGGGGGTCATATGATTGTTGGTTTTTCTCTGTATGTGTTATTGTAGGGTCTATCTTACAGTATAAAGCACCTTGAGGCGACTGTTGTTGTGATTTGGCGCTATATAAATAAAATTGAATTGAACTGAATTTCTGTCTTCTCTGTTAGTACAATTAATCAAACGTTTTCTATTATTTTTAAAATTGCCTTTAAACGTCTTTATTTTTGCTGTAAATTTGTATTTTTATTTGGACATTGCTTCCAGCTCTGAAAAAACCAGTGCCTTAAATCTGCATTCTTCCCGCTGGCCAGCAGGGGGCGACTGTGGTTACACAGTCGTAGTTGTAGTGATACCAACATACATTTAATTCTATTAGCCAATCAGCAATACAGCAGCTACTATGACAAATATACTAATGAACAATACAGACGTCTGTGGATGATAGCAGCAGGTCTGAGACACGTGCTCGGTTCGGGACTAAGACTCCATAACTGAGTATTGTTTTTAAAACAAATCTTAAAAACTGAAGTTTATCGTTTATTGTTTACACCCTTCTCTCAGAGGTTTGTAGAAATCCCAGGGAAGCACATGCAGCTTCAGGTCATTTGAAACTCTCTTAAATTAGGCTGCTTTTGCCATTTTTTTCTTGGCAGATCCTTTCAAGTTCTTTATATTAGATTGGAAGAATCTGTTAGCTGCCATTAGAGCTCTACAGAAATGCTTTAATGTGTTTTTATTTTTCTATGATACAGCAGAGGAGCTGCTGAGCATTCTTGGGAATTAGACCCTCCTCTGCCTTTTTCACCTGAGGTGATACTCTGGCTTCCTGCGAACTTAAAGCTGGGTGCTCGATCCGCTCTGTATCTGTCGATGAATAATGGAATGGGTTCCTGATCTTGCCCTCTGATGTTCTGAGGGGTTGAGTACCAGGCTGTAGTAGCAGCACCATGCTGTTAGTTTACAGACCTCCACCCTGTAGGGAGACTCAGTCCAACCACTGTAGTGTCGTCTGGAGGCTTAATAATGGTGTTTTGCTGTGGCTGGCTGGAACGCGAATGTTGAGTACCTGGAGTTCTGCCCGAAGCGTTCAATTTTTTTCTCATCAGACCAGACCTTTTGTTTCATCAGACTTTTTTTTTCTTATGCTTTCAGAGTCCTTTAAATGCAGTCTGGCAAACTTTAGGCGAGCTGTCGTGTGTCTTTTACTCAGGAGTGGCTTCCATCTAGCCACTCTACTCTAAGTGTCTGATTGAAGGACTGCTACTGAGTCAGTTACTTTTGGCTGAACAACCAACTCTCGGAAAAGTCCTGGTGGTTCCAAATTCCCTTTTCTCTGAAACACTCCAGCACTCCTCAGATCGACTTCTTTCCCCTTTTTAAAAAAATCACAGATGAGTTTCCATGAATTTATGGCTTGGCGCTTGTTTTGACATCCACTGTGAATTGTGGGGTGTTAGATACACAGATGTGGGCCTTTGACAACTAAGTGCAATCTATTCAATTTGCCTCAGGAGGACTCTGGTTTTATCCTTGTCAAATGAAATGAGTTACTATTATACAGATGCATTGCTAGCCATAAAAATCCACCTGGACATGAAGTCCTTTACTCGAATCAGAGTTTGGGGTTTTATTGTGTATTAAATTTGCTACACTGTCTTATATGAACTAATTAACCCTTTAAAGCCGGTTGGAGCGGGCACGCTCCGTTTTGCGTAACTATTTTAAAATCCCGGTAGCACTGCAACCACGTAAGCTAGCGCAATAATTTTTTTTTGCATATGAAACTGGAGGAGTTGTACTTACATCTTATGCCATCAGCTTGTCCTAAGTCACAGTTTCCTTCCACATACAGCTTTGCAAAAACTGCATAAAAAGCACTTGCAGCAACAAAAACATAATATTCCAGAAACACGCTTTGCCAATCCGATCAGCTGTTTGTAACACTTCCTACGTTGGAATAGACGTCAGCACGAACTTTCGCATGTCCGCCATTACCTGCCCGAAACCGGAAGTGACGTCGTTTTCGCGGAAATGTAGTTTTTTACCATCAGGGCCTCATGAGCCTATACTGGTGTTTTTAAAAGTTATCTTTGACTTTATGACTTTCTGTGTCGTTTCTGGGATGCTTAGGACTCATATTGCACTGCTGGAAATATTTTATTTTGATGCATATGCTGTTATTTTGCAAATTTGCATTATAATATTTATTTTCGTTTTTCCTGCAGTGTATAAAAATTGGTGTATTTCAAAAATAAAACTATGAAGACGCTCAAAATAAATTTCCTGTGGTGGGAAACTATTTTGTGCAACTTTTTTGTATTTACAGTTTTGAGGGATAAGCCTCTTTAAATTTCTCTAACTAGAAATATATGTTAAAAAAACAAAAACGATTTTCAATTTGTTTGTAGTTTATTGCACTTTTTTGCAATTTATGTAATTACTATGCACTTAATGCATACATATTATAAAAATTTGGGCTATAATGGTTGTATTGATGTATATCAACTTGAAATGCTCCCAAAAATGGCTCCACAGCATGTAAAAATATAATATAAGCTCTGGCGGACTTGGTTCTATGGTAGGGTTAATACTTCCATTACCATGCTGCTGCATGGTAAATGTACAAATTGTATTACTTTTTATTAGAATACCTATTTTTAATACTCTCTGAATATTTTCAGTATGTTTTAGGCTTAGAAGTGATACCATGCACATGCTAAAAATAAGTGTTTATTATAAAATGAACATAGTCTGAAAGTACACAAAGTATGTCCCAAAGGTCAAGAGTTCCTCTTTAAACTCCAGTGGCTATTTTTTAGCATTGAATGTGATATTTTTGTATTATGGTGAATCTGTTCATCATTGTCAGGTGGTGTTATTGTCATAGATGAGCGGTTTTCAGACTGTGGTGTGGGCCCCAGTGCTGGGTCGTGGAGTTTTTTGATGTTTAGGGAAAATGAATAAGCCAGAATTTAGTGGTGCAGTCACACTCATGTTTATTTAAGCAACATTCAGTGTTGATTATTGGCTAAAGCTTCAGATTCTGAGGTGGGGAAAGCCAGAAAAGGTTGGAGAACCGGTTTCATAAATATTTATTTTGTTTTCACACACAGAGCCAATCCATGTTCACAGCATGCCACAAAAATACATTCTTCAATCCACGTCAAAACTCAAACTGAACTCTTTACTGGGCCACAGCAGATCGGTTCTAGGACATTTGCAGCAGTATAAGGGGGCAGATGGTTTTACGCTGGGAGGTTGCTCCTGCTCCAGTGCACTAGTTTCATCGTGTGTGGATAAAATAGCAACATCAAGACCAAATGTATGCTTACAAAAAAATAGATAAATAATCAGACAATACTGCTCAATGCTCAAAAGCCAAATAGTTATTTTGTCTTAAATAATAAACCAATCTATCGTCTAAGTGCCCCACACAGCAGTGGTCTGACAGCACAGATGCAGACTCTCTTAATCTTCCCTAAACACAGCATGGACTGCTTTTTATTGAACGCACCACCAGATATGTCTTTATATGCCATAGAATATCCCACTGAAATAGCACGAGCACCTACTTAAATCATGTAGAGATGGATTTTCCGATCCATCTAAATGATGTAAATTAAGGCTAATTAGTGTGACAGAGACGTTCTTCGCTGCACTGTTTCATGTATGCATTGGCAGAGCTTGCAGTCTGTGCTGAAGGTGCGTGTTGATGACCCTTTGTCTTACCACCTCCTCACGCAGGAACACTGAGTATTATTCAGCTTCATGTAAATACATATTGAAACTCAAAGCCACAAACAAACACACACTCGCAAAAATATCACAATAATCTACAGCTTGATTTACTATATTTAGATGAGGCGTTTTATTTAGAGACCATAACACCAAATGTGCCCTCACAGATAAATCATCACAGTCACAAGATAACTGTTTTGGGGGGGGGGGGTTCATCCATATTAGTTTATATTTGTTGTCTTGACTGTGTTTTAGGGATCTTTGCAGCAAATTCCATGTGCACGCATTTGGGCGTAGTCTAAGGAGCTTGGAAAGAAAAGCATCTGGACTTCTTTAGGTTTCTTGAAGACATTTCATCCAAGAAGTACTATTGGTGGAGAGTCCCAAATTTTAAGTCTCCCAGAGGGCCATGGACCCCCTATTGATCCTCTGCCTAATCACACAAACCAAGGTGTGAAAACGGGTGTGGGCCATAGTCAGCCAAGGTTTCGGGTGAACCCATTGTGAAACCTAGCCTCACCCTATCTATCATGTGACTTGCTAAGGTTATAAATGGCCCAGGATGTGAGTGAGCGTGAAGGCGTCTGGGAAGGAACCTCAAAACTGGATTATAGATGGCAGACAATTGCATGTCCCGGATGACTGAGAACCTACACAGACACATTTGGGCATACTTGACTTTTGAGTAGTGACCAGCTGAAAAGGTTTGGCACCAAACAATCAACTTCATTTATGCTTGCAGTAACATTTTAGGTCTACAACTTTTGGAGAAAGCCATCGAACAAAAACAAGCTGTTTAGGTCATCAGCTGATGTCAGATAAAAATGCCTTAAATGGCATTTAAATGCATTTTCACACATATACTTTAATTTCTCTGTTCCAAAATCAGTTGATGGTTTGGTTTCTTTTCACTCTGAGCAAACTTCAATCAAACCAGCATGCGTCACTACAGAATGCTTATTAGCCAGATGTATCTGGGACAGGACCAAGAAATTGACAGCATTTCTAGCACACAATGGCAGATGGTGTAAGCTGTGGTTTGAGGAAGGAGTCAGAGGGGACTGGTGCAGCTCCAGAACCAGACAGAACACCGTGTACTAATGGGAGGTGAATGATTTGAAAGAGGGAGCGAGGTTGGGGCATGTAAATTAGAACAAACAAGCTTGTAGTGCAGTGGGGTCATATATACAATGTGTACTGGAAGGGCAGTCTATGAGGCTCATGGAATTCAGATATGGAGAGTGGGCAATGAACCCTGGACGCTGTGGAGGGTTCATGGTTTCAGTCTTAGGTCTTTGTTTCCCCCGCTGTAAAGAACATGCCAGGCTAGTTCTCCCATCATTCAGTCCTTGTTCCTGCCTTACACCTGGAGCCGGTCCCTGGAAGCTGGAAACAGAGGATGAGATTCCCTGCAGAGATCAATAAATAAAAAAATAACAATAATAATCAATAAAAATTGATTATTGTGATTTACCTGCAACTCTAATCTTTGGCTGGTTAGATGCATGTGTAACCCTCATTTTTCAATATCACGGTTAACAGCACATTTCCATGTAGACTTTAGTGCTAGTTTGTTTACCTACTCTTGTTTGCCTGCCGGGGCTCAGCCTGCCAGCATCTGTGGATCAAACGCAGACACGTCCCTCCAGCCATCTGAGATGAAAAGGAGCTTTTATATTATAAAAAGCCATTAAAGATACAATGATGGTGACAGTGTTTCAGGGTGGAAAATTACTTAACATGATTTCAATTCGAATTGAAGGCATTTAGGTTCAAAGAGAAAGACTTGAAAGTGCACCTTGGCCCAAAACACAAAATCATTAACTTTCAATTACATGTATATATTACTAAATCACCATGATTGTCATCCCAAGGCACTTTTCACAGTAAGGTAAATACCTTTCAGTATTTTAGATGGAAACCTCTATGACATAACTATTCTCTATGAGCAGAAGGAACCTTTTAACAGTAGGACGTCTCCGGTAGAAGCAGACTCTGGGAGGGCAGCCATCTGCCGTGACTGCTTAGAAAGACCAGACAGAAAAGAAGATCTTAGAGAGACAAGAAACAATACAACAATAAACGCTCGACAGGTTGCATCATAAGTACAGAACATGCAGTTCTCCATATACCTGCAGAAAGTGAAGGAGGAGAGAACACAGCACAAGCAGGAGGGAGATGATATATATATAGGTGCACCTTTGTAGCGACATTGCTAACAGTTTTCAGATTAAAGCGTGCTGTTTAAGGCAGCAGTGGCAGCTGTCACCTGTAGAGCTGGATGATTGTTCAAATACTTTGGGGACCGACACTGAACTCGGTCCATCACAGGGGAAATTTGCCTGCTGATTTTTTTATTTTATTTTTTGATGATGAAATTTCCTCAAGGCAAAAAAGTGCGCAAAGTAATTTAAAATTAATTTAGAGTCAAAGCCAGCACAATGTTCCTGAGCTGCTTTTTGTCCCTCACGAGTGCCATTAAACCTGCTTCTCACTGGGACTCAACCAGTTCCTCACATGGGCCATTAAAACCTGCATCGCCTCAACCAGCAGGCTCAGCCGGAGTCCCCTCAGTCCTTCTGAAAAATAACATTTTATTTTTATTTATGTTTATCTTTCCTGCAAAACTCAAAAGTGATGGATGATTTATTAAAAGCACTACAGAGAATAAACTGCTGATCGGTATTTGTATGTTTGTTTTGTGGCTTTTTATGTTTGCGTTCTTTGTCTTTTTCTTTGTTTGTTTATAGTTCTTTGTTTTGAAGGAAAACTCACTGCCCAAGATAAGTGGGTCAACCCAGCACTGCATAAAAGAAACCATCTATGTGAGGCAGTATCGCGTATCCTCACTGGCTTTGTTTTGTTACTTTACTGACCCTGTATTTAAATTCGGGTCCAAAAATGCAAATGATGATGCAGTTTCTGTAATTGTGCCTTTGCATGTCACAGCATTGAGTTTTAAATCAAACAGTCAAGATGTGACTGAAGTACAGGCTTTCAGCTTCAATTCAAGGGGTTTAACAAAAGTATTGCATTAACTGTTGAGGAATTATAGACATACACAGTCCCCTGTTTTTCAGAGACTCTAAAGTAATTGGACAATTGACTGACAGCAGTTTCATGACCAATTGAGGTCTGTTGCCTTGTTATTCCATGACAAGTTAATCCAAACGTTGTATTTTGTAGCTGTTCACAGGAAATTTCAGAATGAGGTGCAGTGAGATGTTGATGCAAGCAGTGTTGCCAACTCCTCAGTAAGGAAAATCGCTATTGGCTGTCCTAAAAGTCGCTAGAAGTCGCTAAATGATGTCATTGCCTAATTTGCATAATTGGTCATGCTAATGTAATTGTAACCAACATTGTAGACGAGAAAAATAACATCGTGGAAGAGACATAAAGGGAGTAAAAAACGTCCTAAATGCATTTAGAATTTATTTAGAACTACAAATTAAATTTCTTTTAGCAATTATTGTTTTTTTTAATGTCACAATTCCAACCCTGATCCTCTATCCGGGCTTGGACCGGCAAAAGTGACCCGATATAGGCACTGTGGTGGAGTTACTGTGTGTGTGTGTGTGTGTGTGTGTGTGTGTGTGTGTGTGTGTGTGTGTGTGTTTATAAGTAGTTTTAAACCTTGTGATCCACAAAACAACATAACAGTAAAAGAAGTACTGACTGCGTTACAGTCAGTGTGGGAGCAGCGGCTTCGCTCATGCGCGATTCATTTGCAGTTTGGACGCATAGGTGAACATCTTCTGCCCTGATAGCAGCTGGGGGAGGACTATCCTCCGCCTGTGAGCGCTTTGGCACAGGCGAGGTGCCCACGGCAGCACCGCTGCTTGTTGAGAGTAAGAGCGATACGCGCTTTCACGTCAAAAAGTCGTCATAAATAAGTCTCCAATAATACCAGAAAAAGGCGCCAGATTTGTCGCTAGACGCTTTTTAGAAAAAAAAAAGTTGCTAAGGGGTCTGAAAATTCGATAAAATTTGGCGACAAAGTTGGCAACACTGGATGCAAGTGAAGGATAACATGTTTAGGCTCGAAAACCAAAGTAAACCCATCAGAGAGAGAGAGCGAAAGGTTTAGGAATGGACAGATTTTACTGGACTATTGTTGGTCTCAGTCTTTTAACTTCAAATATTTACTGTTGTTAATTTTCACCTGGTCTTTAAGTCAGACGTCATTATCCGTGTCTGGGCCCAATCTTTGCCACAGAGTTGAAAAACTGTCAAAATTTTTTCATCTGTAACAAAATGATCAGCGTTGCTGCATTACCAGGTGTAAGAATTAAGTTTAACATCCAGGCATCCACGAAAACACAATTTATTAAATGTAACAGAGTTAGAAGTTAGCAGGAAGTTAGCTCACTAGTTTCCACCTAAATATAATATAGCATGATCTGACTGAGAGATTTCTGAAACAATTCAAATGTACAGCTCTGTTATCACTTCCAACATAAATGAAGACAGAAAACTAAAAAGCAGTGACGTTTGTAGGGTTACTGAAGTTGGGCTAGCTGCTATATAATGATGTGCTACATGATCGCTAGCAACACAGCTATGTTAGCATAGCATAAACACAGTGAAGCTGGAGGATGAACGCTAACTTTTTTCCACTCGATAAAAGTTAACGTGAAGGTTCCCGATGGTTAGGGACAAATGCAATCGCATAGCAGGATGCTGTAAACGGACCAAACTTCAGTCAGGAGAACAACTGAGATAATCCATCCACAATACGAGGTTAGTTTTAAAAACTGAGCTTTAAAATAAACAGTGGTAATAAAAACTGAGAGAGGCCGACAGTGATCACTGACTGTTTTTAGGAGCTTGTAGATGAAATAGAACAAGATGCAAAGCAATAAAACATGTTAAAAACACAACATCCTTATTAAACGCAGAGTAGTTTGGGCCCGGAAGCAGGATTCATCACGTCATCACTTAAAGACCGGATTACGATCTTTTCAAATTTGGATTAGTTTGATTGTTCTTACCTCTCAGCCATAAAAGGGTGATGGGGTATTGTCGTCACCCTGCTGGGCAGACACCTAACCATAATTATATCTGCTGAAAATCTAGACCTTGTATTCCAGTGAAGTTTTCCGAAACTCTTCTGAATGCAATAAGTAGAGAACGAGGTGTGTCTGTCTATCAGTGCGCATCATTAGCAGCCTGTTTATCTGCAGTGCATTCTCACAGTTAATGTCTGCGCCGACTGTGGACAAAACGCTGATTGCATTTATATTTTAACGGTACGTGGATCTGAACGCCCCCCCCAGGCCGCTTCGGATGATCTGAAATTCCACACTCGATGAAAGTGAACACTTCAACCCAACAAGAACAGAGTTCAGCGATCCAAGGTGCATGCTGATGTGTTGGAAAACTCGCCAGAATGCGCACAGAATTAAAAGTACTGAATGAAGCAAGAAAAAAAATCTATTTTTAATTCTTACCTCTCCACAGCAAACGTTCGCTGTAGCTTCTCTGTCTGTTTGTACCCCGTGCTCCAAAATGTCCCAGTGTGAGGGTCTATTCATAGCCGCATCTTTATCAGAGCGCAGCTGAGATACGACTGCACCTCTATGACACCACTGGCACAATTTTTTTTTACAACAGGAGGTGGAGGATTAAAGAAAGGACACATTTTGATCAATAACAAGAGCAGTGGAGAGTGCAAAAGATACAAAGACTCGCTGAGCACAGTTACCTTGAGAAAGCGAACAATACAGAAAACTAAGCTAAGACATTGGACAGATACTGGCCTTGGATTAAGTGTTTTATTAACTTTCCACGCAGGGCTTTACTGCCCTGTGAGCTAAATGAATTACATTCAATAAGTAATAAGAATAACTTTGGGGGCCAATTTACTTAGTTTTTTATGCATGAATATAGTCAGTGTGGGAAGATTTGTATTACTACAACTGAGGGGCAGTTTGGCTTCCCAAACAGTGCCTGGAAATTCAGCGCCTGCAAGGAATCCATTATTAATGTTCAACCCTATCATTTTCCGGTACATGTAGTCATTTAACTCCAGGAACCAGAGGAAAAAACAAAAAGAACTCATTGCACCTGTGAATGTGTAGAGACGTTGTCTGCTGCATATTGGTACTGACCTTAAAATCCTGTTTAAAATATAGCACAACAAAAAAAGCAGCGAGAAGAAGAGTAGTGATAGATCAAGCCCACAGAGACAGATGGCTCCAGTAAGCAGAATTATAGTTTGATGAGGTAAAATCCATACTATATTATTGACCTGTGTTGACGTTCTCATAGACACTGATCTCATTGCAGGGCAGCTCGGATATTGATTGTCTGACTGGAAATCCCATTACGCACTCGCTCATTCAGTGCCATTTGAACTGCTGAAGGTACGATGGATATCCCTGCTCATCACAGAGAGTAGCGGCATGCCACCTCGCTGCACGCAGTCTTATAAAGAAAGTCGAGTTTTAAGGGTCTCTATGCCCGACATTTACTTGTTAGCAGCGCTTGTAACACTCATCGTGAAGCGAGCGATGGGCTGGAAGTGAAGTGGTTTAGGCGAGGTTTTAAGGAGCGTGCGCGAATAGCCCAGGGCGTCTGTTGAAGAGCCAGAAATAGCTGAAGGGTTTGACCTAACGTAGCGCTTGTTGTTAAAGTCCAATGGAATCAATAGACACAAACTTTAAAGAAGGGGTGGAGCGGCTGAGTGGAGGAAGAGAACCATTAGAGGAGTTTGGACGGAGGGAGGGCGAGTTGAAGGCAGGAGTAAGAGTTAAGCAGAGAGAGTGAGAAAGGAGTGATGGTCAAAGACAGCACAGGACCTTGGAGGCAGTGTAAACAAATAAACACATAATCTTTCTTTTCAGGCTCGCTCTTTACTTTCTCCAGCACACACACACACACACACACACACACACACACACACACTGTCAGAAATACCGATCAAATTCTCCATTTCTTTGTTTGCCCTCTGGAGAAGACTTTGAACAGAGCAGATTCTTCTTGTACACCCTGACCTCCAGCTTCCTTGCTCACCTCCCCGTGGAGCTCACTCCAGCCACCTCTTCATACACACACACACACACACACACACACACACACACACACACACACACACACACTTGCTTCTCAGCAGAGGGGAGCAGGAGAAACATAAAGGCATAAACTCCACCGTCATAAACTAAGCAGTAACACACCTCTTATATTTCCAGATTATTTGCTTCAGTCTATAGAGGTTGTATTTCTCTTCGTATAGGCCTGTGCCATAATGCGAAGGATATTGATTCATGCGGTGGAGCACAGCAATCTCACGTCAGCTTAGGATCACATTTCTTTGTGTGCTTTGTCACATCTTTTCTTTTGTGCTGTGGGAAAAAGAAATGCTTAATGAAGCGTTGGTTAGCCTGCACAAATGTACGTGTAACTCATAGTGAAACTGGATTTCTAGTCGTTCATTAACCGCTCACTGTTTAAAAGCCTTAAAGCCTCTGAAAATGTGGGGATTGGAAAAAGAGGCAGTACACTGTGAGTAACCATAACAAGCAAATTTCTTTTTCAAGGTCATCTCCTTCTGTAACGCTGGACCCCGTTTAGCTCTCTTACTACACTTGGATCACTTGCAGTCCAATGCACTGCCAATTTCAGCATGGTCCTCTAACGTGTGCAGAGAAATCATCTGACAGACGATCATCACAGGCGATGGGAGCTGGTCCCAGCACAAAGTTTAGGACTGTGCTCAAGGTTGTTTTCTTTTTGTATTTCACAGGTTTGTGCAACATGAATTTGTCTTTCAGGCTCAATCTGTCAACATTCATTCACCAGCTATTTAATTTTGTATCTATATTTATATATATATATAATCCACCCATTTCATGGTAGCAACACAATGCATTTTAGCATCTAGGCAACAAGGTTAAACTGAGTATCAGAATGAGGGGAAAAAGATGACTTAGGCAACTTGGTGTGGTTGTTGGTGCTAGATTCTGAGTATATCAGAAAGAAAATAACCAGTGGGCAGCAGTTCTCTGAGTGGAAATGTCTCGTTGATGTCAGAGGATAATGCTTTAAGCTAATAGGAAGGCAACATTTATCAAATGACCTCTGCAGTCGCCAAATCTCAATTGAATGGAGAACCTTTGGGATGTGGTGGAGCAGGAGATTCACATCATGGAAGTACAGCCAACAGGTCTGGGCCACATTTGTGATGCTGTCATGTTAATGTGGAGCAAAATCTTTGAGGAATGTTTCCAGAACATTTCCTGGCTACATAATGAAGCATTAGGTAGTTCTGGGCTTCACAAATGCATCCTCTGTCGTTACATTGTAACACCCAGGGTATCTCAAGATATAAAGGGCTGTGTTTAGTCATAGTATAAAGTAAATGTCATTTCACAGATATAATACCATCATATGTCCCAATCGTTTATAAAATGCTCCCATTAATATTGATTGATGTTGTCGTCAAAGTATCTATGAGCTCTGCTTTGTTTACATTCTGCTTCTACTACCAAACTAATGTTGGTTATATAAAAATATATATAAAATGCCAGCCTTGCAGTTGGTGTATTTATCTTTATTAACTGTAATACTGACTCTGCTTTTGTGTGTGTGATAAACGGTGAAGTGAAACCTTGGAAAGTGGAAAATGCACAGCAGAGAGAGTAAATGGTCTGTATTTGTATAGCGCTTTACTAGTCCCTATGGACCCCAAAGCGCTTTACACAACCTGTCATCCACCCATTCACACTGGTGATGGCAGCTACATTGTAGCCACAGCCACCCTGGGGCGCACTGACAGAGGCGAGGCTGCCGGACACTGGCGCCACCGGGCCCTCTGACCACCACCAGTAGGCAACGGGTGAAGTGTCTCGCCCAAGGAAACAACGACCGAGACTGTCCAAGCCGGGGCTCGAACCGGCAACCTTCTGATTACAAGGTGAACTCCCAACTCTTGAGCCACGAGTGCCTGTTTAAACGTCTGTACCTGGAAATGTTTGTGTTTGGCTTCAAAGGTCTACTTCCATGATGGTATTCTATAAAAGGACATCTTTTTTCTTTTTACGTTGCAATTCTGATGTCCATCTGTGCAAAAATATGTTTTTTCCTCTTTCCAAAAACTTCCTGCCATCAGGGTTCCACAGCCCACCCCTGTGTGGCCCCTCAGTGCATTAAAAGTAAATGTTTTAGGTCCACAAGAACAAAAGCATCTCTCACTACAAGGTCAGCTTTCAGAATTGGCTGCCTGCAACTTTGCCGTTACCCCAAAGTTACATTTCAGCTTTTGGGCTCAAAGCACAGGTGTTCAAAACAGGACTTCCAGGGAACTATCTGAAAAAGCTGCAGCACCAAACACATTGCAGATATGCAGCAGGAGTCTACCTTGAAGGGGAGATGTTCAGCCTGGTTCTGTAAGAGGTTTCTTCCTGTTAAAAACGGAGTTTTTCCTTCCCACCGTCACCAGTGCTTGCTCTTTTCAATGTATTATGGTGGAGTCTTTATCTTACAAAATAAAGGCTTCGGAGTGACCGTTGCTCTGATTTGACGCTGTATAAATAGAACAGAATTGAATTAAATTGCATTGAATTGAAACATAGCTCCACCGTGCTGCTGTGCCACAGGTGGTCAGAGTCCACAGGGCACCCTTATATTGTAAATCTTTAAAAACACTATCTATTATTTTGTCCTGGCTCTTGCTATTGTGCATCTTCCTCTCAATGGCCTTAAATCCTCCAGCCGTGTAATCTCATTGGCTCTGGGCACCTCCGGGCTGCTGGACCAGCTGCTTCTCCACATTGTTTCGACTCATTTATTGTTTCTGTCTTGGGGAAGCTCAGGGCACCTCACAGTAAATGAGGCTCATTGCAGTCAGGGCAGGGGGACTGAACCTGTGACCTTGTTTTTGCCAGTTCACTGTCTCTCGAACATGAAAGCAGCCACTGCAGCAGTCAGACACACGTGGGCTCTCCTGAAACAAAAGTATTTTTTCTTTTAGCCCCTTTCCCCCTTGTTCTTGTTCACTCGCCATTAAAAGCCATAACGCCCATCTTAAAATGAAACAGCAAATCTCTTGAAACAATTTCGTCTTATATATCTGCCAGGCGCTGGAGTTGTGGTGAGGGGGGACAAGATGACAGTAAATGAATATTGATTTTTCCTCTCGTACTGTGCAGCTGGTTTCTGGCTGAGTGAATTTACTCTTACAGAGTTGTCAGAGGGTGGGCTGTTTAATGGGGTGTTATCAATTCACAGAGCGTTTGAGTGCTTTCTGTTGGTGTGCTTACATGATGCAGTGGCTGCTGGGTTTTAGTTATGATGTAAGAGAAAGACATTCAGAGTTAAAACGCAGGGGTTGATGCAGAAGAAGAGACCGTGCACGTTCAGATGGGTTTGAGTTGTTTAAGATTCCAGATTTTTCACGCTCGTGTCTTACCTCGGATTAATCGGATTTGAGCAGCTTGGGTATTTATAATGCTGCCAGTTGTTGTATGTGATTGCTGCTGTTCTCAAATGTGATTAAACACAGCTTTCTGCTGCTTTTGAAAAAAGAGAAGCAGATTTGAAGATAGCATATGTCTCTGTGAGTAATTCACTCAGTTAATGACGTCTGCTTGTAAATTATTAAATATTATTTAAACGCTGCACTCCAGATTCTACAAGTTGCCTCTTTTGCAGGAAACATGTGTTTTGATTCGGTTGTTTGATTTGAGAGTGGCGGGAAGTGCAGCTGAATTAAAGGGAAAAAATTAAAGCGTTTGTGTGGGTGTAAAGCAGGTTAATATTATGGAGAGGCTTAGAGTAGTATTATCAAAGGCGAGAGGTGATAGGTATGAGACAACATACGGGGGATTTGTTAGACATTTGAAAAGGTCACAGCAACACTACAGTGAGAAAGACGCAGAGACTGTTTGAGCAGAAAATCCGTGTGTGTGTGTGTGTGTGTGTGTGTGTGTGTGTGTGTGTGTGTGAGACACCCAGTTCATAATAATCTTTATTTATCTTTGACCGGGCCCAGGTGAAGCTGCTCAGTTCGCTCTCTGCGTGAAACGAGCCCTTTCAGCGCCCCTCCCTTTAAGCCCACTAGCTAATTGGCTGCCCCTCATAAACAAAAGGGTCAAACAGCAGGTGGGTGGGGTTGATGTTCTCATAGCTATGGTATCTGGCAGGCATGCCCGGGATATTTAGGACAGCTTGAAGCCTGTGTTTCTGGCTTACAGCATTAGTTTCAAACTTGTTCTGGCATGCTCCTCGTCAGAAGCCAGAGAAAGGTCACAGCCCACAGTTTTCATCCATTATCAACAATGAAAAAAGGGTCTACAGTGAAACGCGGCATACGTTGAATTTATTTAGAAGTGCAAATTTTACAGCACGATAGCAGGACCGTCACCTCACAACAAGGTGCTGGGTCGGAATCCACCTTTCTGGGCGGGGTTGTGATGTTCTTCCTGTGTCGGTGCAGGTTCTCTCTGGCCTCCTCACACAGTCCAAAAAATGTTGTTTAAGTTAATTTGTGATTAGAAATAGGCTGTATGTGACTGTGTTGGCCCTGTGATAGACAGGCGCCCATTCCAGGATGTACCCTGACTGGTCCACCAATACCAGCTGGGACAGGTTGAATTGGATAACTGGAAGCCTGACCCTGACTGCGGTGGCTCTGGGGCCCACTCCACAGTTTGACAATCAGTGGTTTACAGGCAGTACCTCAAGCACAGGCACGAACAACTGACAGCACCTGCAGTTCTTCTATTGGCCACTAGGGGCTGTTCAAGCAAGTGAATTCCCATAAGCTGCCATGTTAAATGTTAATCGTCCTGGTCGCGGAACACTGGACCAGCTCTTTATCCTCTCGAGGATACTTGAGGGTGCATGGGAGTTTGCCCAACCAGTCTACATGTGTTTTGTGGACTTGGAGAAGGCATTCGACCGTGTCCCTCGGGGTGTCCTGTGGGAGGTGTTGCGGGAGTATGGGGTGTCTGGCCCATTCCTACGGGCCATTCGATCCCTATACAACCGTTGCAAGAGCTTGGTTCGCATTGCCGGCAATAAGTCGGACTCGTTCCCGGTGGGTGATGGGCTCCGCCAGGGCTGCCCTTTGTCTCCGGTTCTGTTCATAATTTTTATGGGCAGGATTTCTAGGCGCAGCCAAGTGGCGGAGGGCTTTCGCTTTGGTGGCCTCAGAATCTCATCTCTGATTTTTGCAGATGATGTGGTTCTGTTGGCTTCATCGGGTGAGGGCCTCCAGCTCGCACTGGAACGGTTCGCAGCCGAGTGTGAAGCAGCGGGAATGAGGATCAGCACCTCCAAATCTGAGGCCATGGTTCTCAGCCGGAAAAGGGTGGAGTGCCCACTCCGGGTCGGGGATGAGTTCCTGCCCCAAGTGGAGGAGTTCAAGTATCTCGGGGTCTTGTTCGCGAGTGATGGGAGAAGGGAGCCGGAGATCGACAGACGGATTGGGGCTGCAGCTGCAGTAATGCGGACGCTGCACCGGTCCGTCGTGGTGAAGAGGGAGCTGAGTGTAAAAGCGAAGCTCTCAATTTACCGGTCGATCTACGTCCCTACCCTCACATATGGCCACGAGCTGTGGGTAGTGACCGAAAGAACGAGATCGCGGATACAAGCGGCAGAAATGAGCTTCCTCCGAAGGGTGGCTGGCCTCTCCCTTAGAGATAGGGTGAGAAGTTCGGCCATCCGGGAGGGGCTCAGAGTAGAGCCGCTGCTGCTCCACATCGAAAGGAGCCAGCTGAGGTGGTTCGGGCATCTGACAAGGATGCCCCCTGGGCGCCTCCTGGGTGAGGTGTTCCAGGCATGTCCCACCGGGAGGAGGCCCCGGGGCAGACCCAGGACACGCTGGAGAGATTATATCTCTCGGCTGGCCTGGGAACGCCTTGGTGTTCCCCCGGATAAGCTGGAGGAGGTGGCTGGGGAGAGGGAGGTCTGGGCCTCTTTGCTTAGGCTGCTGCCCCCGCGACCCGGCCCCGGATAAAGCGGATGAAGATGGATGGATGGATGGATGCCATGTTAAAATGTCCAGTGTAACAGCATTAAATGTTACAGTGTTAACACCTTAAATGTGATCAATTCTGGTTCCAAAACACTAATGACCAGAGACCAGAAAGCTAAAACCAGTGAGTGTGATTACGTCTGTCTTTTATATACAGTCTGTGGATTATTTTTATGTAGGCTGAGCTCACGAGCACCCATCATGACAGAAAAGCATAGTAGGTTCCCTTCAAGGTTAAATGTGTCAATGATGGGAGTGTAATTAATTCCAATAAGACATCAGGCGGCTAATTTTCCTCCCTCCCATTATCGAGGCCGGTATCAGTACCCTCTTAATGCCGTTTACAGTCAAACACTGTCAGCACTAAGTGAGCCGCCTATAATCCGAAGCATGTTCAGTGTCTACAAAGCCTGTCAGTCACATGGCTATAATTACCTCTAACTACAGTGATGCTAGCAGATGTAAAGGAATGAGGTTGTGAATAATTTTAAATTAGCATTTTAATTAGGTTCACATGTTTATTAGTCTTTAATTGAAAATCTGATTGTGGCCAGATGTGTCAGCCACTGATATGATGTTTAATTTCATACTTAATAACTATTTAACATGATAGAGGCGACGCTTCGAGTCAGCGCTGTAACTGATATGATTGTAATGATCCAGTTTCTCAGAGGTGCAGAATCAGGGAGTTTGTAAAATGTGGTTAAAGAAAAAAATAAAATGAAATTAACGTGCCCATGAAATAAAGTACGGCATTCATTGGGGGGAAAAGGTCAGCTATTGCACTTTTATTTCATTCAGCGAATAGAAAATACGGTCAAGACATTGGTGAGGAAATTAAAATTGTGTCCTTTAACCTTTTCATCAAAGAATCGCAAAGTTTCAGCAATCGCAGCCGTGCTTACCTTGGACCTTGTTAAGGTAATCTGCTTCTCAAAGCTCCTCCTGTGTTGGTTTAGTCTGACGGTATTTTCTTACTCACTGTACAGTCCAGCTGTTACTACAACAGCTTTATGAGGAAATCAGTAAGGCCACGTTGTTATCCATCCAATGGATGAAGAGATAAACAAACAGCCTCGCTTGGTTAAGATCCCTTTCACTCTGAGCAAATCAACTTCTTTGGCAGATGGTGTCCAGTAGGGGTGTGTATTGGCAAGAATCTGGCGATACAATATGTATCATAATACAGGGTAGACGATACGATATATTGCAATACTAAAAGCCAGACGATATTTGTGTTTAGTAGGACTAAATTTAATTAGGAAAACTCACAGTAAACAGTCCAAACTGTTTAATGCTTGACATGAAACATCTGAAACAAAAACACTCTAAGTTCAAAATGAATGGAGAAATTAACATCTGCCTTATTAGAAGTCATGTCAAATAAACAAACAAAAACTACTTTACTGAAATATCAAGTATTTTTTAACATGAAAAAAGTAAACATGTAACACTGAAGTCTTTCTAAGTACTATGATTGTAAAATACTTATCCAAAAACTGCTCTATGGAGCATCAAAACAAAGCACTTTTTATGTGACCTTAACATAAACAAATATAAATCAAAAATGAAATTGCTTGAAGAATCCATCCAAGTAAACATTAACAAAAAATGTAAAGTGCTATTACAATTAAGTGTTAATAAAATAAAGTACAGCTCTGCAGTGTCCATCAATGGAACACTTTTAGTACAACCTGAAAAAAGGAATTTACTCATCTAAATAAGTGCTTATGAGACTCAACCAAAATGTCAAACATTCTCATATCAGAGATTTTACATGTGTAGTGTTTTCTCAGTGTTTATTTTTCAATTTCCAGATTTTTGTGCAGGAATACAAGCTGATCGACATGGTCAGCTCTCAGGACACTTCTCTGTGCATTTACTATGTCTCCTGCAGAGGAGAAAACTCTCTCTGCAGAGACACTTGTTCCAGGAATGCATAGGAAACTCCTTGCTACTTTGGATAGCTGAGGGTATTCCTGTTCATGGTCCTTCCACCAACTGAGAGGATTTCCTGTGAGAGGCAAAGGGGTCTCATCTCTATACCTCTTGATCTCAGCTGCAGCAACATCATGTTCTGATTTTGGTGCAGTATTGTCACTAGTAGAGGCAAACGTAGCTCCGAGCAAGTCCACCAATGCACATGAGGTCCTCTGTCTTTTTAGGGGTGGCCGAGGGATGGAGTCAAAGTTGTCTTTGATATGTGGGTGATGAGCCTCCTCTGTGGCATTCTCTTCCTCCACCTGTTTGTCAGTCTCCTCATTCTTTTGCTGCTGAAAAACATTAAATTCAAATAGTATTAATGTCAGAAAGTCAAAATTCAAATCCAAGATTCACCCTGTTTTTCACTAATATTTGATGACAAATGTCATCAATATGCTTTTTTTTTTTTTTTGCTTTTTACTTTATTCACTTGCTTATAACTTCAGTTGAATTTTTCCAAATAAACTAATTTATTTACTTACATTTTCTTCCTTCTTTATCACAGTCACCACAGTGTCCAACAGTCTGGAATAGGTCTCACTGGTCTCTGCTTCAGACAGGAAGGGCAGGTCCTTAAACCGAGGATCAACAGTTGATGCCATCCATAGTGTCTCCCTCTCATTTACATATCTCTTTCCCAGATCTTCTGCTATGGCAGTCTTAATGTCCCTTACTGTCGGTGTATCATCAACACTTTCTTGTGCACCCATCACAAGCTTGGCATGAAGAGGAGCAATGATGGACAGGGTTGGCATACTCTCCTCTGACATCACCAGGGTGGCGTCCTTCATAGGCTTGAGTGCCCTGACAACTTCTTCTGCACATGTGATGTCAGACTCACTTAATGTGAAAATTTCTTTTTCACTCTTCCTAACTTCTGCAGAAAGCAGAGCTGCACAGATGGCTGGTTGCTGTTCTAAAAATCGTTCTATCATATCATAGGAGCTGTTCCATCTTGTAATTATGTCCGTGATCAATCTGTGAGCTGGTAGCTGAAGGAGGCACTGTTTCTGCTTCAACTGGTTGCTGGCTGTGGTGCTGCGCCTGAAAAAGGCTGTTACACGTCGGATCCTCCCGAGAAGTCGCACCACGGATTGTATTTTCAGTGCTTTCTGTGAGGCGAGATTCAGACTGTGTGCAAAACATTGTATGTGCGTCATGCCTGCAAGTCTAGCCGCGAGAACCATGTTTGGTGCATTATCGGTAACAACAACAAGGTCCTTTGCGTTCAATCCCCATTCAGCCACAGCGTCAGTTAGTAACGCTGCAATGTGCTCACCTGTGTGACTGTCATGCATGGCTCGGGTTTGTAGTACATGAGACTGAAGGTTCCACTGGTCTGTTATGTGATGTGCTGTAACAGTTACGTACGATTCAGTGGCTCTCGAAGTCCAAGCGTCGCATGTCAGAGCAACTGTCTCAGCCGAGTTGAGAGAGTCCAGCACTGTCGCTTTGACTTCTTGGTACAACTTTGGCAGAGCGATGTCCGTGATGTGTTGTCGAGAAGGAACGGTGTAACGGGGCTCCAGCGTTTTAATCATATTACGAAATCCTTTATTCTCCACAACACTCAGGGGGCGCATGTCTTTGCAAATAAAAACAAGTACTGACTGCGTTATTTTTGTTGCACGAGTTGAAGTTGCTGGTAGTTTCGAAAAGTTAACTTCTTCAATTGTCCGTTGAGAGGAATCACCTCGTTTTGTTTTAAAATTAGCATTTGACGCTACGTCGCTATGGTGTCTAGACACGTGTGTTCGTAAATTTGTTGTGTTACCGGAATATTTGACTCTGGCGGTGCAGATTTTACAGACTGCATAGCTCTTGTCATAGTCTTTACTGCCTTCTTTTGTCCTAAATCCAAAATAAGTCCACACATCAGCTTTGAAAGCTGCGGGGGCCGGCTGTATCCTCTCCTCTTCAGTCATCAGTTAGCTAGCATCACACACGTCCACTGACTGTTCTACTTCGTTCTTTTGGCAAACTAGACGCTTCTACAGTTATCGCGAGACCTCGTTTTTACGTCATAGTAAAGGCGGTGAAAACTGCAAACCAGTGGCCGGAGTTTGAATTCCAACATACAAAAGAAATAAACAGTAAATGCATGTCATTTTTCAATTAAAAAAATCGATAACAGTGATTTTAAATATCGATTCAGTATCATTGCGCGAAATATCGCGATATTTCGTTGTATCGATATTTTCTTACATCCCTAGTGTCCAGCATCTTTTATTTGTTCTACGTCTCATAAATGTTCTTTTTGACCCAGACTTTGATTTGTCTGTCCATCACGCTTAGCCGCTCTCTAATCTTTGCAGCTCTACCTGGAACGTCTCGTCCCTGTTGACACGGAGAGTAGTGTTTTGTTGCCTGTAATGAAGGCGCCACCTGAAGACCTATGAGGTGTTTGTTTCTCAGCCTAGAGGCTGACCTGCCTTCTAGCTCAGTTGGTCATGTGACCTCCTTTGTTTCTGTTTAAAGACATTTTTCGTGTGAAAATATTTTCATGAAATATGCCTAATTTTTCAGAAGGAGAATGCAATGCCCGAACTCGGAAAGGCCACAGTTCAACAACCAAACAGCCAAATTCATCACTGTTTTCAGCAGCAGATCAGGCTTTTATCATGATAAACATCCAGCCTGCTCTGAAGCAGGTAACTATAGTGATCTAGCCAGGTGAGAAGAAGTACCTCACTAACCCATTAATCTCACTTTGTTCTGCACCCCCGAGGTTTCCCAAGGATGCACGAACTCACTCATGGCATTTTTGCCAATCTTGAGAAAGATTTTGACTGTCACAGAGATTTTTGCCAGTCCTTGAAATATATTTTGTTAAACACCAGCAGCAGAACACTTGTTAGATCAAACTCTGAAGCGTCACTTGATTCCTAACACGTATCACGTCTCGGCTCGCACTTTTCTCAAATGATGCTCAAGGCCATCTCCATCAAGAGCGCCTGTCTCTGAGGGCATATCTTGATTGAAGGATTTTAATCATTTAATTTGTAATGCTAATGCCTTCAACACCGTCTTGTCTCAACTGCAGTGCTGCTACTGGGCATTTTCCTCTACACTCGCTGGAGGTCCTACAAAGGGCTGAAAGAGGGCGTTTACCACGTCACGGCGCATCACGACGGCTGGGAGGACATCCGGGAGAACGTCCTCAACTACGATGAGGAGGGCGGTGGGGAGGAGGACCAGGTACACCCCTCGCACGCTCACATGCATGCAGACTGTACCCTTTGCTGGGAAAGTTATCAAAGCAAATCAGAAAGAAACCTTTGTGCACACATACACAACTGTTAAAAGTGATGTTCAGTATGTAACTGCTACATCGCCACGTGCTTGCTTGAAGTTGAGATGTTTTAATTTTGATTTCAAAGACTTTTATTTTGGAAATTCTTAGCAGTGGATGTATGGCAGCAGCTCTATAATGGATTCTGTCAATTCAATTTGGAATAAAATCCTGCAGTGTGTGCGCTAGCGTTTTAATTAGGCCCACGCAAAATCCTTATCTCGTCTCCACCAGCCAATGTAACCCACAAGCACTCAACGGTACTTAAGAGCTTGCATAATATCACAGCTTTGATCGCAACAAACACATGTGGCTGCTGAAATCATTGCTGAAACACACACAAAGAGGAGGAAAAAACACTTTCATATAGAGATCCTTGTCTGGCCTTATCAGTACCCCAAAACCTTCAAGATTCTGTCCGTTACCTGCAGTCAAACACACACACACACACACACACACAGTACTGATCCCCTATACACAGCAGCCACTGTGGTTAATTCTCTGGAGTCTTGTTTGAAATCGCTCTAGAGGAATAAAAACAGCACTCATCACATAATCAGTTTCACAAAGCGACCCACGCCTCCTCCTTGTGCATCATTTCTTCCGCCGCCTCCTCCTCCTACATCTTTTTGCATCTCTGCCACCCTGGTTACAGTTCTGGTGGAATCACATTAGTACCAAAGTGGCTGCTGCTGCGCTACATGACAAAGTAATGGCAGCTGTCTGCAGTGGAGAGAGGGAGAGAAATGTCCCTCATCTTGCTCTTCTTCTTCTTGGTCTCTCACATGCATACAGAGATATTTCGAATTACAAGTTTTCTGCAACAGTAAATGGAGACAGATTGGAAACTTAAATAGGTGGAACATTCACAGTAAACGTTGTGGGGCGAGCCGATTGTTTTTCTGCTCTCTTTTCATTTTTCTGCTTTCTCACTGTCACATTTCATTTTTTTCTGCCTCGTCTTTCTCCCCCAGACAATCAGTCCCTCTCTGTTTTTACAGCTCCTGTGCTAACTCAGACTTTTCATCTGCTTTTGTGTAAATGTGTGTGTGTGTGTGTGTGTGTGTGTGTGTGTGTGAGACCAGAATGCCTACGACATGGCAGAGCTGCAGAAGTCCCTCCAGCCGAGCCCGGCCCAGTCAGTGCAGTACTGCCGCTCTAGAGCCTTGCACCACCCTCCTCCTCCCCACCATCATCATCACCATCACCTCCTCCACCAGGCGCCCCCCGTCCCACCCTCTTCCCAGCCGCTGGACCCCCTGAGCCGGACAACCAGCTCCACAACCTTGCCTCCCTCTGCAGCTTCCACTTCCTCCACGGCCACCACAACGACCAGTCTCCGCAGGGACGTCCCCCCCACCAGGCTGCCGGCCCAGGGCCAGGCCCGTCCCTCGCAGCTAGCCCGTCGTTCCCTGTCCTTCTCCAGCCAGGATCTGGCCCGCTACCTGTGCGAGATCATCCGCGATGCTGACCAGCATCCAGACACGGGACCTTTTGACTCCCTGCAGGTCTTCTCCACCGAGGGTGGGGGCTCGCCTGCCGGCTCCCTCAGCTCCTTCAGTTCAGCAGGGCTGGATGGAGGCAGCAGCGGAGAAGGGGGAGTGGAGGCGAGGAGGGAGGAGACGCTCGGGGAGTGGGGGCCTCGCTTTGAGAAGCTTCGGGCGCTGTACGAGCGAGCCGAGGCCAGCGACCTCTGAGCTCCAACACAAACTGATTGGACCCTGATAACGGGGCCGCCCAAAACAATCAATTAGCAGACGCTTGGCGGCGACTCAGGCTGGAAAAGCGAGAGACTGGCCGACAGAGAGAGTCGCTCCACGCGCAGCACTTTGCTGACAGCTGACACGAACTGTGTTGTATTTACTGGATGATGAGACCCGTCAATCAAAGCGGGGGCCTAAGAGACAGATGAAAGTGTCCCAATGAAAAGAGCCTGCCACTCTGCACTCACTCTACCTTGGACAACAATTTTGCAGGAGCAGACGTTATCAAACCTACAAGTCAGGTTAAATGCTTCAGAACGTCAGCCTGCACTCGGGCTACTCATCATGATGGAGCTTAGCTTCACTGTCGGAAAAATCTGTTCCAGTCACAGACACTAAAACCCCAAATTTCCTCGTGTGTGGATGAGCTGCCAGCTGAAGGCAGAAAATATGAAAATGTTTTGGCCAGGATTTTTTTAATACATACATATATATATACCTGAGCAACTCAATGCCACTAAATGTATTTTTAGCACCTTGCTGCTCTGTAAATAAATGTCATGTATTTCACACTGCACGATAAGTCAGTGAAGATGAGGTGGATCATACTGAGTAGCCCATCCAATGCAGTTTCACTGTAGTGGACACATCGTGTTCTCGCTGCCTGGCTGTAAACAGCTTCTGTCAATGTTTGTATGAGAAAAAAAACAAAAAGAAGTGCTTCGACCATCACTGGTTTCCAGGGTGAGATTTTTTTTTCTGGTAATGTGTCTTTTGCTAGGTTGAGTAATTCTGTATTGGTTGGGTGTTTCAAGTTTCAACGCTCCATGGGTTGTAAGACATCAAGCTTTCTACTTAGTACCGTGCCCGCGTCTTCATTTGATTTCCTATTCTCATTTGCGCTCCGCCGCTGCTCGTTCCTCCTCACCCGGGGGAGGGTGCACAAAAATTCAAACATCTTTGTAACAAAGAAATGCGAGTGGACGTGTGGACTGCGGGAGGGAGGAAATGCTCGCTCTGTTGCTCTGTTCCGTGCACGCTGTTCCTCTGCACTCAGAAAAATAAAGGTGCCAACTGGAACCAAAAGTGGTTCTTTAGACTGATGCCATAGAAGAACCTTTTTTGGTGCCACAAAGAACCTTTCAAACAATGGTTCTTTGAAGAACCATTTCTTTCAGTGGTTCATTGAAGAACCTTTAAAGGTGCCCCAAAGAACCATCAAGAAATGGTTCTTTGGGGCACCTTTAATGGTTTTTCAAAGAACCTTTTTAAAAATGGTTCTTTAAAGAACCATTTTTAAAAATAGTCTCTCGCAGCCGCCACATTTGGTATGCCATGGCATACCAAATGTGGCGGCTGCGAGAGACTATTTTAACAGATGCTCGGCAGAATACAAAGTACACAGAGCTGCCTTTCAAGGTGACTACTCAATAAACATAAATGGAGGGAAGAGGGTAAGAGATATTTATAAGGATTATATATATATATATATATATATATATATATATATATATATATACACAAATATATATATGCTTGTGAGCTGTGATAGCTGTGCCATATGCAGTTCACGCATCCATCTATTGTGTCTTGCTAAATTAGCACATATTTCTTGGCTGAAACATTAGGAGGATTGTGGGTAAGAGAGCTGCAGGAACATGTCATTGTGCTTTTGTTTGTTTTTTTAATGTCGAAACTGTGAATTATCCCTCCAGCTTCTCTCTCTCTCTCTCTCAGCTCTGCAAAAAACTAAACACTTTGTCTTAAAAGAACAAAAAGGCAAATAATAATAATAACGCAGCGAACGAGAGTCTAAAAAGGGCACACTTCCTTTCACATTTTTAAAACAAGAGAGAGGATTGCAGGGTAGGGGGCTGAATCAGAGAGCAAATGAGGGAAGGGAGTGAAGCGGAGGGAGCCCAGCCCTGTGGAGAGATGTCTCACCAGTGCACCACGGAGCACAGCGGCCCTGTGGGGGAGCTGCCGAGGGAAGAGATGCTGCAAGCAACAGTTTCCTGCATAACAGTTTGCTGCACTGCAAATGGGATGAACTTAAAAAGTCGTGTGCCCCCACCCACATGACCCCACAACCTACGATTCTCCCCAAAGTTCCAGCGTGGCTTCTTCTGGCGTTTCAGCCGCTGGATTCTGCTGGAAGCAGCAGCATCAGCAGCGCTCCCTTCATACCTTTTTTCCCTTCTATTTGTCTTCACGCTGGCAGAGCTGAGCCTGTCGGCAGAGAGCAGTCAAAGGGTAGTAGAGTGTGAAAACATGTCAGGCCACTAATCCTAATAGGAGCTGATGGCCCGCTGTCATGCTGGAAAAACCAAAGGAATGTGAGGAGTTTCCAAAAAAGAAATGAGTTGACAGAGGAGTCGATCCCCAGATTGCAGCTTCTTTTTCAGACAAACGCTTTCCGAGCAGCGGAGGCAACAATGCAGCTTTTATAAATAAGAGCATTTCCAGTCAATGATGCCTAAAAGTAAAAGACATGCTTATCTTTCAGGCAGTGGGGAGTTCCTCCAGAGTGATGCTTGTATGTTGCTCTCTGGAGAGCGTCCGAGCCTGAGCCCCACACACACAAGGATGAAAACACTTCATGCTTCACTACAGCTGTAAGGAGCGGAGATTCACTTCCCACCATTCATTTGTAGCATACGACGGCTTCTTCAGTGTTGTGTTCTGGGTGCAGACATGTTGTGAACAATGTTTTTACCTCATTTGTAAGTACAGAGATAGATACATTCAAATTATTGCTTTTTTTTTGCCAAGAAGAGCAGCATAGATTTAAAATGTGCCGCTTCAGAGAGAAAAAAGAAATCAAACGAACATATTTTTATCAACATGATGGTGATCAGCTTTTGACGGTTATAAGTGTTTTGTATTTGCTTTGATCTTTTTTTTCCTCCCCTCAATAAATTCATTTGCACCAGTGCTGAATCGTGACTGCGTCTGTAAAGAGAAACCGATGAACTGAAATGTGAAAAATAAATATTCCTGGCTTTGACTGACAGGGAAACAGCATTGTTGGGGGGGAATTGTTTTATTGACACACTGCCTAATAATATGTGAAACTTCACGTATCCCTCCACCAGCATTGTGTCTGTCATGAGAAAGACTTTTAACGGCAGAGTAAACATTTACAAGTTTGGATGATTTTTGTGGCTTTACAGTAGAAAATGACAGCACAGAATCACTTTAGTGGATTTTTTTTTTTAAAGGAACACCAAGCAAAAAGGAAAAATGACCAAAAGGCACCCAGATACATATTACAGTATTTTCTTTTTTCAAATAAACACAAAGAAACTGTTTCCACAATGAACGAGTTCAATGTTGTTTTAAATGAAGATGATGTGAGGACTCTTTAGGATTACCAGGATGTCTCCAATTATTACTGAAGAAAAGTTCTTCATCCAAATAGTGATTATTCAATGTAATTCTAACTCTAAAGGCTGGAAAACAAGTTAACTCTTGACTTTAGGGACTTCAGCAGCAACAGCCTCCATCAGACACAGTAAGTCCTCCTACCAGGGTATCGGTACGTCCTGGATGCTGCGTGCAGGTCATACTTGCAGCACGTCACTTGAATTAAGGTCAGGACTCAGACTTTCAAAAGCTGAAATCTACTCTCCTTCAGCCTTTTAGTTGATCTACTCGGCTCAGTCCCAAAATTGAACCCTCAAAAACTGAAAATGACATCACCTGAGTTCACGAGGGCTCAAACTGATAGAAAACACTTTGTAACATCGCGTGATGTTGCCTTGACAAAGCCAAAAGACGTTTCTTAAAAATTCCCAAACTTATGTTATTTCACTTATTTAAATGTTCTTTACAACTAATGAATTTTAAGGTCCAGTCTCATCTTAACATCTTTCAGGATCTTGTCTTAAAAAAGGTGAAGAGAGGTCAAACGATAGATCTGCTTTTTATGTCAGCCGTTAAAAGTAAACTAATTCGGTGTCAAAGCGCAGACTTCATTCCTCCTCGTTTCATGTGAACTTCTGTTTCCTGTACTTTTTGGGTTGTTTGCTCCACCCAAGACACGTTTAATGTCATACTGCATGAAGGGGAGGTTCTTGCCTTAGACAAAGTTTGCATGTGTCCTTAGGCAAACTGGAGATAAAGGGTTGAAAATGTCAGCCAGAGTCTTCATGAACAGCAGAGCGGCCCTGTGTCCTTGCTGAATCAGCAGTAATCAAAGCCTGAGTGCGGGCAAAGGGATCAAACCATCCTCTCATAACTGCCTGACACTCTGCTCGATGTCCAGCTACCGAGGTGGTAAAGCGATCCCAAACCATGATGCTCCCTCTACCATGCTTCCCAGCTGGGCTGAGGTTTTGGTATGAGAGCCTAACCTGGTCAAGCACGTCAAGTGTTATTTCCCACACTGTTCTAATTCAGGTTCCAGCAAGGCAGAGACATTTCTGATCAATCCCCAACCAACATCATTACATAGCCAGGAGATTAACATCTCAGTCAGTTAAATTCTGCCAGAGGCTGCTGCCGCACACACCTCTCTTTCACAGAAGTGATGCTGGCGTTCAATCTAGAACAGGTTCCACAAAAACAACAATAGTTCCCAAAGTGAGAACCCATGATGCTAAATGATCTTCACTTCTGTTCAAGGTAGAGCTGGCTCTGCTGGGACTACACCAGTTAAAAAGAGGTAACTAATGTGCACAAGGTTTACTTTGGCATTGGTGAGCTGGTGCAACAGTCAAAGTAATAGCTGGACTCAGAAACTGGACTGTGAGCTCAAAGATGGGCAAAGTTTGCACAAGCAGGTGGCTTAACGTGCAGCTCCAGGAGATCAGATTTTTGACAGCACTGAATTTCATCTTTGATTGAAAAAGTTCAGATTTCATTTATTTTGTACATTTTGTGGCTGTTTAAGAAGCTTCAACACCAAAAACTACTGAGATGGATGTAGAAATAAAACGGTTAAAATAGCACAACATCCCAAACAAGCAACCCTTGGGTGACTTGGGTCATCATGGCATCACAGCACCAATGCCAAAGGATGCTAATCGCATTCAGGCTCCAAAATATCTGCACGATTATGATTCAGGCGAGTGCTGCTTGGGTTTCATCTACGACAGATGATAATTTTATCTCATCTAGCTTCAGACCAATAGATGAAAACCAATCCTGCATCTGGGAGCAATCCCAACATCTCGTTTGATTTTTTAAGATTGGGATTAAAGTTCTTTGACTTCTAAAATCACGTGGAAAGACCTTCAAGAATAAAGTTGTCCGCCTGCTGCTCTAACATGACCTGTTCAGCAAACATTCACGGTCTCATCACGGTTCAGGGCCGAGGCCAGGTTTCAGATCGTTTGTCCCAAAAGCAGACTGTTCAAACTAAACCTGGATCCAAACAAGTTCATTAGTTGCACAAAGCCGTCTAGTGAGCATCTTACATGTATTTCACGAACATCCACTTTAAACCACAGCAGACTGTACAGGTTAATGACCGCCTTCATCGCCTCTTCATTAAGAAAACCATAGTCAGCAGCGGCCTGCTACTAAACTCAATATGTATGGAAATTAACAATGCTGAAAAAATATTACATTACTAGACTCTTATTAGGCAAACGTAATGGAATCACTTCGCTCTCAAATAAAGCAATCAGACATCGCCTAAATTAAACATCCAATATGGAGGCGGGAGGAACAAGCATTCTCGTTCCGCTCATCCGATTGATATGCATCACGACGAGGCCTCGCCTTTAACAAACACCGTGTTTTCAAAAGCCCTGCAACAACCGTGTGCAGGAGTGCTCACGCATCTGCGAGAGCGTGGATTATCAAAGACAGAGGTCCTTATTAACAAGTGTACAAATGCAGGCAAACTGAGCTGAGATGAAGGGGAAGGGACGGAGGGAGGGTGCTAATTGTCCAACCACTAATTACCTACGCAGCTCCAGCCTTTCAGTCACCTCCTCGCCTTTGGTGTGAAAGAAGAAAATGAAGAAGATCACTGAGAATTCATGTTTTCACGCGCTCTCATTTCTCCTGCGCTGCTGTTTAAACATGAGCATCGTCTGTCATCCCCTCTCCTCCTCCCCGCTTTCTCGTCTAACCACAAAGCCTCGGTTTGATATGCAAGTGTTGGCCCCTCTTTCTCTCTCTATTTTGGATTGTGGCTCAGAATCAGCCCCGTTGTCAGGCTGCTGCAATTTCCTCGCTACTTACATTATTCATGTGTGTGTGTGTGTGTGTGTGTGTGTGTGTGTGTGTGTGTGTGTGTGTGTGTGTGTCAGAGAGACAAAAATGAAAAGGTTGAGAATGCTGCTGATGACAATCACAGAAAGAGAAAAAACATGACAGCAATCACAACAACAGCACCGTCACAAATACCACTTGGTACCAACTCTGACCTCAGTTTTACAGCAAAAGCACATTTAAGTAGCCGGCAGAAAGCGAAACTAACGTAATTATCCTTCCTTTTCTGGGGTAACTGGTAACATTTATCACAGCGGCCACATGTGCCCCACCACAGAGGGGCCACATCTGAGCTCTGCTAGTGGTCTGACCTACTCGGTGGGGCTACAGCAGAGTATGACTAAACAATCACTGAACGAACAACTCTCAGCATTTCCTGTTTGTGGGCAACGGTACACAGACTGTATATAAAAGATGGCTGTATCCCAATTCAGGGTCTGCAGCCTTAAAGGCTGTCCCGATTCAAAGGCTGCTCGAAATGCGGCCCTCAAATGCGTCCTTCATTTCCCTGAATTTTAAGGATGTGGCGGTGTAGACTTCGTGGCCCAACATATCCCAGAATGCATATCGCGGCGGTGGGTGTGGATAATTTTGCCGAAAAAAAAAAAAAAAAAAAAACGGCGGAGGAGGGGCGGCCAAAGAGTTTTAAAAGTAAGTACTGATTATTATGTTATTTATGTGCAAATGTTTAATAGCGAAGAACATTTAAACGTTACTGTTGGCCACATGTCGGCAAAGTTATGTGACATTAGTGACGTTTGTGCTAACTTGGTTTTAAAGCCTTTACTTTAAAATATGCACCGTTCAATAGTCGACCTTAATCTTACAGAGAATGTGATGATTTTATGGATATTTAAAGTAACCACTGAGAGAAATTTAGTAATGCCAACATATTGAAAGAACAATATTTGTCCCTCATATATATAACACAGTTATATATACACAGTGTCAAAGAAACCTGTCTTTGAGTGAAGATTTAAGGTGACAGGAAATATAAATAAATGCAGCTTGAATCTTTACTGAAGCTCAGTATTTGAAACAGAGTCATTCACTGCTGTAATAACTAATACTGACTGAAATAATAACTTTAATATTGGCCATATTAATAATAATAATGGAGTGGATTGATATAGCGCTTTTCAAGGCACCCAAAGCGCTTTACAATGCCACTATTCAGTCACTCTCACATTCACACACTGGTGGAGGCAGCTACAGTTGTAGCCACAGCTGCTCTGGGACAGACTGACAGAAGCGAGGCTGCCATATCGCGCCATCGGCCCCTCTGGCCATCACCAGTGGGCGGTAGGGTAAAGTGTCTTGCCCAAGGACAACGACCAGGACAGAGAGCCCGGGGATCGAACCGGCGACCTTCCGGTTACAGATACGCTTCCCAACCCCCTGAGCCAGGGGCGACCGTGGCTCAGGGGGTAATGTAAATTATATTTACATTACCAAAGTGAGATGACTTTAGTCTCATGAGCAACATTAGCTAATTGTTATTTACTAGCTAATCTTAAATGACTGTTCAGTACAGAAATGAAGCCCAACAATCATGTTTCACAGTCCCGTGGTCTCAGCCTCAGATACTTATCAAATCACACAGCGCTCGTGTAGAAACAAACAAACAAATGTACAAAGTATGTTCTCCTTCATTTCTGTCAAACAAAGCTGTATGACACGTTTCCAGCTGTTAGTATCACGATTGCTAGGCAACCTGGGCAGCGCGACGGAGGCTAGACCGTCCCATTTCACAAGCCTCGCACTTCTGGCCTTAGCGGTCTTTGAGTACGCGGCCCTTGAGGACCGTTAAGGCTGCATACTTTAAGGCTGCAGACCCTGAATTGGGATACAGCCCAGTCCTGCACTCTTCCCACAGCAGGTCCACCTGTGTAGTAGCTGTACAGGGGCCCGATAATGGATACCAGAAATTTGGCAGTTAAAGTAATTCATGGTAGAAGCAATAAATTGTCAATTTAATGAGCCTGCAACAGCTTATGATTATCTCTGTAACACCATAAACTCTACTGATCTGCTCTTATAGCAAGAGGCATGTTATGCTGAAAGTTAGTGGAAGCTGACGAGGCAGTTAGCAAACTTTTTCTTAAATCTTCTTTTCAATAATTTCAATCATTTATTTTTATGTACAATCCTGAGAAAAAAATACCACGGTACAGTAACATGAAGAGAAAGGGGGTGGGAGCTAAACTGAGCTCATCAGCTAGCAGCTCTCAGACTGATCATCAGAGTAGAAAACCACAAAAATCCCTCAAACAGAGAAGCTACACAGCTTAACAGATTTATTAGACCACCGCCAGACCAAAGAAAGAGTATTGGTTATTACCAAAATACATTTTTATGATTGTGTAATGGTTAATTCGACAGTATCTGCAAGCTCTGACGCGCAAGCTTTTAATATAGTTATTGTCTTGATCCATGAATTTTCAAATTTTACTTTTACAAAAAGGCAGAAAAGATTAATAAAAAAATAATAATAACACATTAAAGTTACAGAAGAATCAATTTTAGTGGCTGAATGTTTGATGAAATTCAGACTTCTGTGAAAAGTCCAGTGTCTCGGCTCAGATTTGGATACAGTTTATTTGCCTAATAAATAAAAATACATTTTTTGGACAGATTTCTAAAACATTTGTGTGCTTTGTTTTTATAACAGGTGGTCTAACAAAGTCCATTACCCGCTGTGTATCTGGTACATGGCCTCTCCTGGGACTGATGTTCTGGTGATAAGACAGTAATTTAAATAGTGTGTATGTTCAAAGAGTGTGTGATCCAGGTTATTCTGAAGCTACCATGTAGAAATGTCTCCCAGACACATCATAGGAAGGTAATTATAAAGATGACAGCTGTAAGGACACACTGACTAAATGTGTGTGTGTGTGTGTGTGTGTGTGTGTGTGTGTGTGTGTGTGTGTGTGTGTGTGTGTGTGTGTGTGTGTGTGTGTGCATGCGTGGTTGTCTCTAACAGCTAGCTGTGCAGAACAGGCAGACTGCGGCTTTCTCAAGAACAGCTTCTCCAACCTGCATCACAGTGACTGAAGTCACGCTCACAGACCACAAATAAAAATTAAATTAAAGCCTAAATTTAAGTTTGTGTTTAGTTTGAGACATTTTGTAGAGAAGATCAAAGACCTGTTTGAGGGCTACGACTTGGTTTTAGACTTAAAGTAGGTTCAGAGTGAGGATAAGTTGGGGTTTGGCACGTAGTTGTTAGGCTTGTGGGTAGAAGAGCTTAGGATGACAGCAGTGATGCTAGAAGTAATACTAGTAACAGTAAGATTAAACAGTCGCACGAGTTTCCACTGGGACTATGGCAACCTGTTTAAGCATGTTTTTATGTTCAGGATGTTTAATGAATCAAATTCAAGCACAGTTCAATTATTAATATGAGAACATGTAATGAGGCCGATGACCAGCTTCCTTTACACTAACATGGCTGAAACATACTGACCGGAGCTGCTCGCTGCCCATCTGAAAGAACCAACACGTCGGTCAGTTCTGAAAAAGAAATCATCTCCTAACTGACTTTAATCTTTTCAGTTGTATCATTTTTGAGGTTTTTTATGAAACTTTATAAACTAGACATTTACACTTAATGTCGGCTGATGTCTACTCCTAAAACAACTGAACTACAGTGGAAACTGAACCTTTTAGATCTTATGTTTTTTTTAAAGTCAGTTTAAATCCCTACAAATGAAGAGCTCAACAAATCTTCGATTTCTGCCCCTACTTTCATTGGCAAAGAAGAACTCAGCTGCAAATACATACGACTTCTCTGTATTTCAATCTTTAAGTTTCACTTAGTCATCTAAACTTTTTTGGGGGTGGACGGCGGCTGAATGAGTGGACGTAGAACAGCCCGAAGCAGGAATCCTACATTTGCACACTCCACCCGAAGTGCAGACCGGCCCCGCTGTTCTAATAGCACGTCCAAAGAGCCACGTGTTGAAGAAATAATGGCCATGATCACAGCTGGGCGCAGTGCACAGAGGAGACAGAGGAACAGCAAGGATTCAGCACTTTTATTTCATCCTCTCCTCCTCTCTCCCCTCTGGCCTCTGCTGGGGTTGTCTTGCAGCCCTGGTCCTGCTACTGAGTCACGCTGGGCTCTGATGAGCCCTTCGTATTTTTCTTGCGTTTCTTCTTGAGTCGGTAGACATGGAAGGTTTTATTCTGGAATGTTCTGGTAAAGAGAGCGTTGTAAGCTGCCGCGTCCGTCTTGATGGCATCGCAAAAACGAGGGTGGGTGGCAGGGACGAGGTCGGGGTCATCCTCTCCAGGTCCGTCCATGATCTGATAAGAGAACAAACGCGTCACCATTAACAGCAACGAGAATGACGGCAGGCTGAAGCCAGCACAATCGAGATAAAGTCCACCGGCAGCAGCCTCTGATTTCACTTTGCTCTGCCAGTTAGATCTGCCATAAAATCTGTATGGATGCTTTAGTGCATTAAGGGCTAAAGTGAGTCTAAATTTTTTTTTTCATCATTGTTTTTATTGCAGATTTTCCTTTAACACGACAGTGTCTCGACAGTAGACACAGAACAACAAAACAGTACAAACACAAAACGTACACAACAGCTCTTAAATAAGGCATAATACAAGATACAAAATACAAAATATAACATACAAGAGGTGGTGAGTCAGTCTTACAGCGCCCGGGTGGTGATCACGTGTGTAGTAGTCCTTTGAATAAGATAGCGGAAAGGTCCGGTCCAATATAGTCCAAAAAGGGGTGCCACATCCCATAGAACTGACCCACACTGTGGTGTATAACGTGTGTGAGGTATTCCAGAGGAATCAGTTCAAAAACTATTTTGCGCCAGCCACAGACAGTGGGAGTCCTATCGTTGATCCATTGTAAGAGGATATTTTTCCTGGCTGCAAATGTTAGAGTGTTATACAATCTTTTGTTGGCCGCCGCTTTTAGGCGGTCACTTGGAAGACCTAGAATCAGGGACAAAGGGTCCATCTCTATATCAACGTGGAAGATTTTCCCCAGTTCACCTGTAATGTCAGCCCAGTATTCTTGAAGCTTATAACAGGACCAAAAACAGTGAGTTAAAGTCCCTACATCAGTTTTGCACTTAAGACACACAGGGGAAAGAGAGCGGCTGAAGAGGTGTCTGCGGTGAGGGGATACGTGTAATCTGTGTAAAATCTTAAATTGGATTGCTCTTGTCCGAGTACAAATTGAAATCCTTTTTGCGAGAGACCAAACGGTATCCCACTTATCTTCATCTATGGTTACCGACAGTTCCCTCTCCCACACACCTCTAATCCCCTGCGCATCAGTGGTAGTCAAAGCATTAAGCACATGGTAAAATGAACTCAGAGACACCGTCAGCTGTTGCCCAAACAAAACCCTCTCAACATCAGATACTTCAGGGTGCTCAGCAAGGGTTGTATTGTGAGTGATATAGTGTCGTATTTGCAAAAAACGAAAGAAATCCTGTCTAGGCAAGCCGTAACTGTTGGTAAGCTGTTCAAACGACATGAGTTCACCACCCGAGAAAAGGTCACCAAGAGACTTAATATTCTTATCAGACCATCGTTGAAAGCCGGGGTCCAAAGAACCCGGAGGGAAAGCAGGGTTATTCATTATAGGGGTAAAGGTTGATGTTATTCTCGATCTTCCCTCAAGACGGCGGACAATTCGCCACGCTTTTAGGGTGTTGATTGTTACAGGATTTGTACAAAGGGCCTTAATTCCGTTAAAATCATTACAAAATAATAGATCGCTCAGTTTGCATTGTGACAGAGCTGTCTCAATATCCGACCAGATTGAGGTTTTACCCCTAACCCAGTCGCTCACAAATCTTAAATGGGCAGAAAGCTGATACAATCTAATATTAGGTAGATCCAAGCCGCCCCTGGAGCTTGGCAGATGCAACACTGCCATCTTGAGTCTGGGTCTGCGCTTGTTCCAGATGAAAGAGGTGAGCCAACCATTTATGTCCTTCAGTACTCTCTTAGAGAACAAGACGGGGATCATTTGGATAGGATACAATAGCCTGGGCAGCACATTCATTTTGATCAGGGCAATGCGTCCTAGCCAGGAGACAGGAAGTGACGCCCACCGCTCTAGGTCCTGTTTGAGTTTGCCAAATAAGGGTGTGAAGTTGGCTTTGTACAATTGGTCGAGAGACGGGGTAATAAAGATCCCCAAATACACAAATCCATTAGGAGACCATTTAAAAGGAAAGGAAGGAACAGTAGCCGGCATTGTGAAAAGAGTACCGAGAGGCATGGCCTCTGACTTAGCCAAATTGATTCTATAGCCAGAGAAATGGCTAAACCTGTCAATCACCTCAATGAGACTGGGTACGGATGTTACAGGGTTAGTCAAAAGAATCAAGATGTCGTCCGCGTATAAGGTTATTTTATGACACAGCTGTCCAATCTCTAAACTACGTATTGTGGGCGTCGCCCTTATGGCCTCAGCAAGAGGCTCTATGGCCAGAGCGAATAGAAGGGGCGATAAGGGGCAGCCCTGCATAACTCCCCTATGAGTGTTGAAGTAATCAGACCTAAGTCCATTAGTCAGGACTGCTGCCTGTGGATTATTGTAGATAACTTTGACCCATTTTATAAAATTCTCCCCTAAGCCGAATTTGCCCAGAGTATACAACAAATAAGACCACTCAATTCTGTCAAATGCTTTCTCCGCATCGAGAGAAAGCACCAGGCCGTCAATAGATTTTTGCTTGAAAGCTACAATAGCGTTCAGTAAGCGTCTAACATTGGTGGCTGAGTTTCGACCCTTTATAAAGCCTGTCTGGTCCTCCCTTATCAGCACAGGTAAAAAATTTTCTAAGCAGGTGGCCAGAATTTTAGAAAGCAGTTTCCTATCTACATTCAAGAGGGCTATAGGTCTATAGGATCCGCACAAATCAGGACACTTCCCTTTCTTTAGAATTAGGGAAATGTTGGCTTCCTTCAGTGTCTGCGGGAATTCACCCGTAATGAAGGAGTGGTTGAACATATCAAGAAGCGGTTCCACAATAATATCCCGAAACTGTTTATAAAATTCACAACAGAAGCCATCAGGCCCTGGCGACTTTCCACTTCGCAGTGATTTAATAGCCTTAAACACTTCGGTCTTAGTTATAGGGCTGTTAAGGGCAGTCTTCTGTTCCTCTGACAAATTTGGTAAGTCGAATTGGGTGAAGAAATTATGCATCAGCTGCACCCCCTCCGGGACTTGTTGAGAAGAGTACAAGGCTTCGTAGAACTTCTTAACACAGTCATTTATCAGTTTGTTTTCATATATCTTGTGGCCACCTTCATCAGATATCACTGCAATGGTATTCGATTCTGCGCGCTTCTTAACATAGTACGCCAGACATTTACCGGCCTTATCTCCATGCTCGTAGAACCTCTGTCTGGTGTATTTAAGTTTCTTCTCTGCATCTCTGGTAAGAAGGCAATTCAGCGCTGACCTGAGTGCGGTTATTTCTTGCCATAATGGTGGTGATGGGGAGGCAATATATGTTTTCTCCTTATCCATCAATTCGCTCTCTAAAGATTTTTGTTCCTCCATCCGTTGTCGCTTCTTTGTCGCAGAATACGAAATAATTAGGCCCCTCGCATAAGCTTTGCATGTTTCCCACAAAACAGAGGCAGTAGTAGCTGAGGGGGTGTTGATATCCAAAAACGCTTTAAATTCTGCAGAGAAGTGAGAGGTAAATTCCTCATCCTTAAGAATAATGGTATTAAGCCTCCAGTGGTGGGACCTATGAAGCGCAGCTTTAAGATCGAGATCCATGATTACCCTAGCGTGATCTGAGATGATTATACTTGTTATGTCGCACGATACTACTGAACCTAAGTCGGTTTTCGGGAGAAAAAAGTAATCAATTCTAGTTTGGGACCTATGCGGAGCCGAAAAAAATGTGTATTGCTTATCGGAGGGGTGAGTATATCTCCAAGCATCCACAAGTCCAAACTCGTCGCATAGAGCATGAAGCGCTTTGGCCTGAGGAGAAGGAGTTGCAATGCTGTGTGGAAATCTGTCCATAAGCGGATTTAACATTAAGTTGAAATCACCACCAATAATAACGGTAGAGTTAGGAAGAAATGGGGCTAATTCCAGAAACATTTTGGTAAGAAAGGTAGTTGGGTGGGCAGGTGGAAAATAAACATTCAGTAATAAGATATTTTGGCCTTGCAAAATCCCTTTGACTATCACGTAGCGGCCCTTCAGATCATTAACGCAATCAGTTACTACAAAAGGTACATTTTTCCTAATCAACACTGCCACTCCTCTACTTCTTGTAGTGAAGGATGAAAAAAACACTTGTCCATATAATCCTTGTTGCAACTTCAAGTGTTCATTATTATCAAGATGTGTCTCTTGTAACATAGCAACATCTACACCGTCCTTTCTTAGACAAGTAAATATCTTCCTCCTCTTAATAGGGCTGTGAACCCCTCGTACATTCCAGGTGCATATTCGCAGCCTACTCATTATTAGACTTATTCATGTATCACACAAAGCATATTGAGCCAAAGGGTTCACCACACCCTGGTTGAAAAAATAAATAAATAAAATAAAAATAAAAAAGGCAAGAAAGAGCTGTGTGACGGAACATTCAAAGAACAGTGATTTGGCAACAGCCCTACTAAACATGTAGGGAAAAACCAATCTCCTCCTGCCCGTCGGGAAAGCCGAAGGGCATTGCACGCGCGTAACTCACGCCTACCCATAGACGAAAACACAGTCCGTCCGGTGCCCGATGGGGTGGAAGATTTCACCTGGTCGCTTATAAGCAGCGAGGACGAAAAAAAAAGAGTCATATACGCCTAGATTCGGCAAGTACTCACACCGGTTAATTAAGGCATAGTGTGAAGAAAAGGAGTACTCCGGTGGTTACGGGGATTCAGGGCAGCGAGTCCGCGTAGGACGCAGCTGCCTCCGGTGTGTTAAATCTCTTCTCCTTGCCGTTGGCAAACAGCCTCAGTGTGGCGGGGTAGAGAAGCGCATAATCCACATTCTTCTTCCTCAGGCAGCTTTTCACCTCGTCGAAAGCCTTGCGTTTCTTGGCTACCGCCGCTGAATAATCATTAAAGAAGGAGACTTTGATCCGACTTGTTGGTTGGTTCGGCTGCGTAGCCAGGCGCCGAGCTGCGGCCATCACACGTTGTTTATCAGCAAAGTTGTGAAGCTTCATAATGATGGGTCTGGCGCGCTGGCTGGGGCCCGGCCTCGGTGCTAGAGAGCGGTGAGCGCGGTCTAGTTTGATCTTCCCATTTTTAGTTGTGAGCTCGAGATAGGAGGGGAGCCATGACTCCATGAAGGCGACAACATCATTTCCCTCCGTGCCCTCGGGAAGCCCGACCAGGCGAAGGTTACATCTGCGGCTGCGGTTCTCTAAATCGTCCATGTGGTCTGCCATGTCAGTTACTTGTTTTTCGAGTCGAGCCACTTTCGCCTGCAATGCACCTGCCATGTCTTCCACGCCTGAAATCCGTATCTCGGCGTCTCCCACCCGTGTCGCCAGAGCCTGGATCCGAGACGTCTGTTCACGGATTGCGGCCAGCACAGTATCAACTTTAACATCCAATAAAGTTGTAATGCTGTCAGTTATCTTACTCAGAGCCGCAAGGATATTCGGGTCGATATCACTCCCAGTTTCCTCAGCGTCAGCGGAGATTTCTGTGTCGCTGGCGTTAGCTTCTTCAGGCTCAGCCGCCATAGGACCCACAATGTCGCTAGCTTGCACAACCGGAGCTGTCTTTTTCTTAGACCTGACGTTAGGCATTTTAGAAAAATAGTCGTCCAGACTCATTATAGAGTTACTCCCACGCACATTTGTAACGTTTCACCAGGTGAACACGTATTTTAGACGGATAATCGGGGGACCTCACCGGAGCACAGCGAGACGGGTGTTCGCGCTACGACGCCATCTTGCCAACCAAGTGAGTCTAAATTAATAAATATTCTGCTTTGGGATTATTGATCGCAACATTGCTAAAACAGCAGCCAAAGAAGGCTGAACCCAAAGAAAAAAAGAGGCAGTGCAGGACATGTGGAGATGCTGGCTTCAAGGACGGATTTTCTTGGAAGGAATAAGATACTCATTAGCAGCACTGAAGGCCATTAACAAAAAATATCAGCTTCTAAAAAGGATCCCACAGAACGGCACTGTTTGCTGGCGAGATGCAACACTTCCAGTTTTAAAAGGTGGTGGGTGGGACTGTGAAAGCTTCTGAATGATAAACTTTTAATGAAAAAAAAGAAAAGGGATATTAACTTTTTGTCAAATATTCAGTCATGAATATTTTATGGTTTCACACACTTGAATTCTGAAAGTGTCACGTTTAAAAACACTAAATAAGCCACAACATGAAAAGCACTGAGCCATGTTAGAGTGGAGCTACGAAAACTATTTTGAGGCTTACAGTGAAACTGTACAGTGTATGAAGGCAGCGGCCCCCAACCCCCGGGCCATGGACCGGTACCGGCTCGGGTGTGAAATTGACGATTTTCAGGGTTTTTATTGTTAACTCTGTTTCCCGGGGTCTTGTGTTATGAATTCATTTTCTATATATTTTCATGTACTTTGTTTTGTAGCCGTGTCTTATTTTGAAAGGAACGTTTATGCGTTACCATAGCGACCAGAGAGGAGGCTGTTGGTGCATTTCAGGAGGACGCTGCTAACAAAGTTACACAAATACACAGTGAATTATTATATTTACAAAATAGCACCGTTCTTGTCTTGGTCGGATCATTTTCTTTTGTTGTGTTTATCAGCGACGCCTTGAAGGCCGGTCTGTGAAAATATTGTCTGACATTAAACTGATCTGTGGCACAAAAAAGGTTGGGGACCGCTGCATTAAGGGACAGTGTATAGAGTACAAATTAGCTTCTGAGCAATATGTATAAATATTTAGGTTCATAATCACATGCAAACACTCTGCAGTGGGTATTTGTAATTATTTGGTGATTTCACTTTGCATTTTCATTGGAGTAAGATCATCAATATCGCTGGAAACCAAAGTACGACGCCCCACAGGTCATGTGGCTTTGGCCCGGTGAGTTTGAAATGTCTTGATGGCACACGGGGAGATTTTAATGTGGTGGCTGCCTGGTGTGTACAGTAAAGATACAAACAGGCAAAACTTAAAGTTTCCAGGAGAACCATCACATTTTATAGTTTGTTATAGTCATTAACACTCGGGGTGTTACAGGGAAAGCACTGGATCACTGAGCAGGAAAAAAAGGAAGGCATCCTTAAAAATGAAAGCAAAAAAAAGATGAAAAGATGCAAAGAAGGAAAAACAAAAGCAGGCAGACAGAAAGACCAGAGGTGATAAAAAAAAAGTAAGAGCTAAATAAAAGAAAGTATGAGAGGAAGCGAAGGACAGACAGAAAGAGACGTAAATCCAGCATTCCTTCAATAAAGCTGTCTAGATGTCAGATGTTGTGTACGCTGCGTGACATTTACGGCGTTGCGAGCACACCCCGACTCTGCGTTTCATGTGTCTTACACGATGCTGGGCCAGACCGAAGCTCGCCTCACTTCTGGTAATCCAAATAGCCGGCGAGCCGCATCTGACATCAAAATAAAGAGTCTGGGGGAGTGGGGGTGAGCGGCGGCAAAAGAGTGAGAGACAGATAAGAAGTGGGACTATTGATCTGTCTGCAGAGGCTCAGAGCTTTCACCGAGTCGCAGGAGTCGGCAGAGGGGACGGCGCATGCTGACACACACACACACACACACACACACAGTGAGTCACATTAAATGAAAGCCACCCACATGTCCGTTGGCCAGGTCGAGCAGGTCCCGCAGTCTGCAGCCCCGCCTGTGCCTCCGCTCATAGCAGATGCTGTTTTCCAACACCACATAGTCGGCCCCAATAGCCTTCAGGATATCGTATACTTCCTCTGGGGAGCGGCGAGCGTACACTTGATACACCTGTTCTCACACACACACACACACACACACACACACACACATATAAGTATTTCCTGAAAGAAAGCCAATATTAACTTGATATTGCTGGGAGGGGAAAACTTCTCCCCTGGAACTCAATTACCCGACACATTTGTTTTCTGAATTACACTTTATGAAACTTGGTTTATTCCAATTAGGAAACGTTTACTTTGAAAAACAAAAAAAATAGAATGAAAACAATTATGACTCAAACAAAACCCGCAGGGGAACAAGAACTAAAGCTGAAAACATAAATCCCAGCTTCCAGGAAAACTCTCATGGTTCATCTTTTATTTGTAGCAGGCAAAAGATTTAAATGGACAAATTATGCAGCCCATAAATACTGCAAAAACTGGCTAAGAGCTGATTTATTGTAAGGCTAAAACACAGTGAAACAGCGACTTTTAGAAAGGTTCAAATAAGCTGTAAAAAAAGCATCAATCCAACTGAATCTCACCTGTGACTGAAATCACACTAATTTAACCACTAAGTGCTGTTTTAGTTTGTTTGTTGGTGTTTTTGGATCATCTTAACGGTGAATATCAAATATACTCACTACATTGTGCTTTCAGTGATTAACCACAATGACACAAGCATGAGCATCTTCCTTTGCAAACGAGCCTAAATCTGTCGGCGATGATGCAAAAATGACGAGCGTTCACTGGAGCCATTTGGAGAGCCCTTCTGTGGCTGGTGATGAAATATGGTGGAAAATCACAATGGAAATAAAGTGACAACTAAATATTAGATATTAAAAATAGTCAAGAACTGTCAGAATCTGATACTAAGTGAGGGATGACTCTAAAAGTACTACAGCGTAGTATCATTGTCACAGTTTATCCTCTCGAGATGATCTCATGAAAAGCTCCAAATCAATATTTAACTGATCCAGCTCTCAGTGTATTTTAAAAAAATATATATATATGTCAACTGCTGTAAATAACCAGCTTAGAACAATTCACTGAACCACACTGTGTCACTGAGATGAAGTAAAGCACTGCACGGCCTGGCGGACAAAGTCCTGGCAGCATTATTGTAAAACCCCAGCAGGTTTTGCAGGCAGAGTGTCAGTAAGCATTTTATATTCGAGCATTTGATAAACAAAAATGTGTATTCCGCTTGAGTAAATAAAGAAGTCAACTAACAAAACTGAATCTAAATAGCTGCTGATTTTTTCTTGACTTTTCTTCCTCTGTCTGAACCACAAACGAATTCAAGGAGTCTTTCACGTAGCTGTAGCCTGCAAACACCTGCAACCTACCAAGCTAACGCAGTCTGGACAGTTCAGACGGGGAGGGGGTCGATATCAAACCAATGTCTTGCCAGAGGGCAGTGTTAACAGAAGAAAACGTTAATCGTTTCTCTTGAACTCACAGATTGGTGCTGAGTGAAAGTCCGCTGATGCCAACCCTACAAGCTCCATTTGATCAGCTATGAAAACATGATGCCAAGTCACCAGACACTCAGGAAATAATCAGGGCTGTAGCTGAATATAGACCAATACTGGTCTCATCTCCAGTTTTTAAAGAAGAGATGCCTCTTCATTTTTTTGTCGTTTTCCCCTGTGGTGTCAAAAATGGCGTCGACCATTTTGCTTGACTAAGTGGAGTCGTGGCAACTTTTTACGTTGACTGCACGAGAGCTTTTCTGTGTATCAAGATGTATGTAAGAAAGTAATGAGGATGGAACCCTTATGATCAACAACTGCAGTCCTAAAACCTCTTAGTGGGTGCCAAAAGATTCTTGAAGTATCTAAGTCGCAGAATTTTATCAGAAGTGTAAAATAAATTAAAATAAAGAAGCAATCAACCTTCCTTTATTGGTCTTCGAATGCATTTTAATGTTTGAAACGGCTTTGTTCTGCTGATTGAGCCCTACTATTGTCCGGGGCTGCCCTCATGATTTAAAGTGCACTGACATGAAGTCAGTTATGAATTGCTGCACATAAAGTGAACTGAATTGTGCACTATTATCTGTTGAGATTGCAATAGGAGCCAGAAGGCGAACACGATGCAAAGACCACAGAACTGATTATGACTGAAAAGCAGCTCATGTGTGAGCAAAAACGAAGCTATTGTAACAACACGACAAAAGGATATAATCGACTACAGCAGTGTGGATTTCTCTGAAGAAAAAAAAGACATGTTTGACTTTAAAATGGTTTAACAAAAGGGTTATAATAAAATCAAGTTTTCCTAATTGAGGTTTAATTTACTTAGATGTAATACAATTTTCCAACCAGATGGTCATAAAAGAGGAAAATAAACCAATTTCTGTCAAATGATGAAATTTCAATTCTGTTTTATGGCTATAGCACCAGTTCACAGCGGCTTTCTCTGAGTGCTGTAAATCTTTAAGACCCCAGAATATTAGAAAAGAGAACCCCAACAGTAAGATGATCCCTTAGCAGTAAGCATTTGTGGGGAGGAAGTTGAGGAGAGGGTAGACAAATATACAGGATAGCAACACATGGGGATGACAAAGTTCTCGAAGCATCATAGGAAGTTCCCGAGCAGCTTGAGGTTATATGTAGATTGTATAAAAGGAAACACTACGTCCACACGTACACGGGTATTTTTAAAAACGGAGATTTTACGTTTTCGTTTTAAAAAATAATCCCGTCCACACATAAAGGCAGAAATGAAGGAAAATGCTGCTATGAACATGCCAAAGCAACAGGTGGCGATATATTCCTAACCGCACAGAAATGTTGGCCAATCAGAAGTCTAGAAGCCTCGGTGGGAAAAAGTAAACAAAGCTGGGGCATAGAAGCAGAACCGAGTCGTATGTGTGGAGGGACAGTAACTTTGTGTATATGTAAGCATTTAAACACTGCAGAGAGTACAAGTAACAGTAACAGTATTGTAGAAATTCATTTCACCGAAACAATAACGTGGCGCACAGTGTGACGTCAAAAAAGGCGCACACCTTTGACGCTGCATTTTCTGCGTTTTTCTCGTCCACACGTAAATGCAAAAACTGAGTTTTCAAAAATATCCACCCTGGCCGGAGTTTTTAAAAATCTCCGTTTTCAGTGACCAAAAACGCCGTTTACGTGTGGACGAAAGGTGCAAATGCATAGAAAAACCTGCGTTTTCAAAAATACCCGGGTACGTGTGGACGTAGCCTCAGACTGGAATTTGCTATTAAGAGTAACTTCAAAGACAAATTAAACAAAAAAGTTTACAAAGGTAAAGGAAACCCCAAAGTGTGTATGAAAAGCAGTGAGTACACATGGAAATCCCATCAGTATATCTGTGAAACATGGAGGTCATGTCATGGTTGGTGGTGTGCTGCTGGCTGTGGCACCTGCTCGCTCTTTATTGATGATGTATTGCATGAATTCAGAAGTAATCCGTAAACGAACCGCACTTATAGAAAGCCTCTTCTGTCCTTATTGACCGCTTAAAGTGCTTTACTACGGTGGCCCTGAGAGGCCAAACGGACTGCAACTTCAGAAAACACTTGCAAAAAGAAAAATGCTGCAAAAAGAAAAAAATGCTGTTTTCTGAAGTTGCAGTCCGTTTGGCCTCTCAGGGCCACCGTACTTTACTCTCCAAACTACATCCATCACATAGTTTAGGATGTTGCCCGTGGTTACTTGAACATGCAGGCTGAGGATGCTGGAGATCAAACCACTGACCTTCTCATTAGTGGACTACCTACCATTGTGTGCTGTAAAGAAAGAAAAACTATGGCTATATAAAAGGACCCCCTCAAATCTCATTAGCTCGTTCTTTATCCTGCAGCAACCACATAATAGATTTTATTGCTTTTTATTTCCACTGACATGTCTGGAAAAAGAGACTGAAACTTGCTTTTCCTAAAAATGTTTTTGTGTGAGAACTAAGTCAAAATCAGTATCGCCCCATCAGCTCAGATTTGTTAAAGAATACACTCTGTACAGTTTTTTTTGTACAAAAAAGGTGATTCCCAAAAATTCCCAATTAAGAGGACAAAAGAAGACGTGGCAGACCTAAAAGACTATCTACAACAGATGAACAGCATCTGAGGAAAGAGACACCACAGTGAGTGTCTACAGGTTCTGGATTTTAGTCAGTGATGTTGTGCATCTTGTCAAACTTATGAACACAGAGAAGGACCATCAGATTGCTGAAACTGAAAGCAAGCATGCAAGGCAAAGGCTTCATTTTCAGCTGCCAATTCAGCAAAAGCATATCCGGACAGAAAACACACAGATAAACATCATCAGTCATGGACTGACCTCCTCAACATCACCGAAGCACTGTGGGATCCTCTTGACCGAGAACGGGAAAAAGGGCAGAAACATCCAAAGAAAAGCTCTGGATGTCCATGTCTACTATTTCTTAAAGGAATTACAAGAGAGCTCGCCTAAGAGAGTTTGTCTGTCTTAAAGGTAAAGGTGGTCGTTAGTAGGGGTGTGTATTGGCAAGAATCTGGCGATACAATATGTATCATAATACAGGGTAGACGATACGATATATTGCAATACTAAAAGCCAGACGATATTTGTGTTTAGTAGGACTAAATTTAATTAGGAAAACTCACAGTAAACAGTCCAAACTGTTTAATGCTTGACATGAAACATCTGAAACAAAAACACTCTAAGTTCAAAATGAATGGAGAAATTAACATCTGCCTTATTAGAAGTCATGTCAAATAAACAAACAAAAACTACTTTACTGAAATATCAAGTATTTTTTAACATGAAAAAAGTAAACATGTAACACTGAAGTCTTTCTAAGTACTATGATTGTAAAATACTTATCCAAAAACTGCTCTATGGAGCATCAAAACAAAGCACTTTTTATGTGACCTTAACATAAACAAATATAAATCAAAAATGAAATTGCTTGAAGAATCCATCCAAGTAAACATTAACAAAAAATGTAAAGTGCTATTACAATTAAGTGTTAATAAAATAAAGTACAGCTCTGCAGTGTCCATCAATGGAACACTTTTAGTACAACCTGAAAAAAGGAATTTACTCATCTAAATAAGTGCTTATGAGACTCAACCAAAATGTCAAACATTCTCATATCAGAGATTTTACATGTGTAGTGTTTTCTCAGTGTTTATTTTTCAATTTCCAGATTTTTGTGCAGGAATACAAGCTGATCGACATGGTCAGCTCTCAGGACACTTCTCTGTGCATTTACTATGTCTCCTGCAGAGGAGAAAACTCTCTCTGCAGAGACACTTGTTCCAGGAATGCATAGGAAACTCCTTGCTACTTTGGATAGCTGAGGGTATTCCTGTTCATGGTCCTTCCACCAACTGAGAGGATTTCCTGTGAGAGGCAAAGGGGTCTCATCTCTATACCTCTTGATCTCAGCTGCAGCAACATCATGTTCTGATTTTGGTGCAGTATTGTCACTAGTAGAGGCAAACGTAGCTCCGAGCAAGTCCACCAATGCACATGAGGTCCTCTGTCTTTTTAGGGGTGGCCGAGGGATGGAGTCAAAGTTGTCTTTGATATGTGGGTGATGAGCCTCCTCTGTGGCATTCTCTTCCTCCACCTGTTTGTCAGTCTCCTCATTCTTTTGCTGCTGAAAAACATTAAATTCAAATAGTATTAATGTCAGAAAGTCAAAATTCAAATCCAAGATTCACCCTGTTTTTCACTAATATTTGATGACAAATGTCATCAATATGCTTTTTTTTTTTTTTTGCTTTTTACTTTATTCACTTGCTTATAACTTCAGTTGAATTTTTCCAAATAAACTAATTTATTTACTTACATTTTCTTCCTTCTTTATCACAGTCACCACAGTGTCCAACAGTCTGGAATAGGTCTCACTGGTCTCTGCTTCAGACAGGAAGGGCAGGTCCTTAAACCGAGGATCAACAGTTGATGCCATCCATAGTGTCTCCCTCTCATTTACATATCTCTTTCCCAGATCTTCTGCTATGGCAGTCTTAATGTCCCTTACTGTCGGTGTATCATCAACACTTTCTTGTGCACCCATCACAAGCTTGGCATGAAGAGGAGCAATGATGGACAGGGTTGGCATACTCTCCTCTGACATCACCAGGGTGGCGTCCTTCATAGGCTTGAGTGCCCTGACAACTTCTTCTGCACATGTGATGTCAGACTCACTTAATGTGAAAATTTCTTTTTCACTCTTCCTAACTTCTGCAGAAAGCAGAGCTGCACAGATGGCTGGTTGCTGTTCTAAAAATCGTTCTATCATATCATAGGAGCTGTTCCATCTTGTAATTATGTCCGTGATCAATCTGTGAGCTGGTAGCTGAAGGAGGCACTGTTTCTGCTTCAACTGGTTGCTGGCTGTGGTGCTGCGCCTGAAAAAGGCTGTTACACGTCGGATCCTCCCGAGAAGTCGCACCACGGATTGTATTTTCAGTGCTTTCTGTGAGGCGAGATTCAGACTGTGTGCAAAACATTGTATGTGCGTCATGCCTGCAAGTCTAGCCGCGAGAACCATGTTTGGTGCATTATCGGTAACAACAACAAGGTCCTTTGCGTTCAATCCCCATTCAGCCACAGCGTCAGTTAGTAACGCTGCAATGTGCTCACCTGTGTGACTGTCATGCATGGCTCGGGTTTGTAGTACATGAGACTGAAGGTTCCACTGGTCTGTTATGTGATGTGCTGTAACAGTTACGTACGATTCAGTGGCTCTCGAAGTCCAAGCGTCGCATGTCAGAGCAACTGTCTCAGCCGAGTTGAGAGAGTCCAGCACTGTCGCTTTGACTTCTTGGTACAACTTTGGCAGAGCGATGTCCGTGATGTGTTGTCGAGAAGGAACGGTGTAACGGGGCTCCAGCGTTTTAATCATATTACGAAATCCTTTATTCTCCACAACACTCAGGGGGCGCATGTCTTTGCAAATAAAAACAAGTACTGACTGCGTTATTTTTGTTGCACGAGTTGAAGTTGCTGGTAGTTTCGAAAAGTTAACTTCTTCAATTGTCCGTTGAGAGGAATCACCTCGTTTTGTTTTAAAATTAGCATTTGACGCTACGTCGCTATGGTGTCTAGACACGTGTGTTCGTAAATTTGTTGTGTTACCGGAATATTTGACTCTGGCGGTGCAGATTTTACAGACTGCATAGCTCTTGTCATAGTCTTTACTGCCTTCTTTTGTCCTAAATCCAAAATAAGTCCACACATCAGCTTTGAAAGCTGCGGGGGCCGGCTGTATCCTCTCCTCTTCAGTCATCAGTTAGCTAGCATCACACACGTCCACTGACTGTTCTACTTCGTTCTTTTGGCAAACTAGACGCTTCTACAGTTATCGCGAGACCTCGTTTTTACGTCATAGTAAAGGCGGTGAAAACTGCAAACCAGTGGCCGGAGTTTGAATTCCAACATACAAAAGAAATAAACAGTAAATGCATGTCATTTTTCAATTAAAAAAATCGATAACAGTGATTTTAAATATCGATTCAGTATCATTGCGCGAAATATCGCGATATTTCGTTGTATCGATATTTTCTTACATCCCTAGTTCTGATATTATAAGAGCAAATATCTCATGTCACAGCAGCAAAGGCTGCAGCCGGGCAAGCCAAAACATTCAGGAAATTAAGAAGAAGAGGCTGAATATGAAAGTCAACCACAAGAAAGACGGCGGTAAAGCGAGGTGCCAGCACTGGTGTCGGGCCTCTGAGTCTGGCACCTGCAAGCCGAGACACCCTCAGAGGTGTTGCTGCTCCACGGTGGGAACCTGCCAGTGGATTGTGCCATAATATTAACCAGAGAAACAGACCACTGCACGTCTGTGTGCCACCAGAAAACAGGAGAGGAAGAAGCAGCAAAGAAGGCTCTTAGTATCCGACTCCGAACATATGTACAAACAGCATTTGTACAAATATCGCACAAGAGCACAGTAAATACAGTAAACAAATGTATCTCAAAGAAGATGGTTTTCAAAGCCAGCGCACATGTAAACAGTATGCCTCCTATATCTTATCTTATTTCTGGAACCATTTCTCTCCGTCTTTCCAGAGAAAGGTTGCAACATGGTTGCCTGAGACACACACCGACTGCAAAAACAAACCAAACGAGCCTTCTTACTCTCACCGGCACATAAATAAATGTATACTTGAGCCACAGTGGAAAACTAAAAACTACAAGAAGGAGTTGAAAGCCAGTGAAAAATCCTTATTGAAAAAAAAACTGCTTGCTGAAATAGTATTGTGTACTTACAAGGCGAAATGAAATAAAAAGTTCTAAGTTATAACCTTTCTGAGCCACACAGCCGTGAGACTCTTCCCAACAGTGGCCTGCTCTGGACGTCTTTACAGCATAAACACAAGCTGAAACAGCAGTAAAGTAACTTAAAATGAGCAACTTAACTGAAACTATTTACCGTACCTTATAAATAAGAAAATTTAATGATTCTTTTTAAAAAACATAATTTATGGTAAGTGGAGAGACGGCAGATGGAGCTTCGTTAGCCGTTTGTTTGCACCAGGTCTTCGTTAAAATTCTGAAGGGGGGGGGTCAGAGTATTAATTATCGATTGTTCAGCTGTATCGACTCTTTTTGCGTCTGCTGTGAGTGGTGCTGGATGGTACTTGGCGCTGAGGGCTGATCAAGGCTAAAGCGGACCATTCAGACACTTTGTGAGAGGCGTTTAAGAGGCACTTGGATTTTAGCATCTGCTCGCGACTTTGCATAATCAACTCATCAAGAGGAAAAGTACATTTGGAGAGTTCCCGTCTCAGAATGCGACTACTTGGGGACGTCTGCATGTAGATGATGCTAGAATTACGAGGTCTCACCTCATTGTGCTGAAAGCCAGGAGGCCGTAGAACAGCGTGTGCAGCAGATTGTAGGCCACATCTGGACGAAATGCCGCCACTTGCCCCTCTCTGGCTCCTTTCTTTTCCTCGGTGGAACCTCTGTTAGGCCTGCTGAGAAACCGAAAAACACAGCGACACAAAAGACAACAGTGATACATAAAACATTACATCCAGACGCTCGAGACGAGAGGCAGAAGGGAAGGTGGGTGGAATTGATATTATTCAGATTTCATTAGTAGTTTGAACACAAGTGGACACGCAACAATACCCACACCCACGACCGTTTCTGTCTGCGGGAGTCGGCACGCAGACAAACAGACGAAGGCTCGAGGGCATGATGTCACTCCCCCGAATTGGCCTCCTGCACCGAATCAGACGGACACTGGCTTCCATTTGAATACAAATCCAATCCGGCTCTTCCTCCTACGTGAGCTGGGCTAAACTGGATTAAATTAATTCCCGAATTGGCAAATAGCCCTTTGTTCTATGAGGTTAGTATTCCAAGCCTCCAACGGCAGAGTGCGAGTTGATATGCTAATGTGATTAGTTCGATAGGGCCCTCACCTTGCACCACAGGCGCATGAGGCTTCAAGAGGCAGAGCGGCTTTGCAGAGCGTGAAGAAACAATGTGGAGCAGACACGGGGACTGTGACTACCACGACTGGGCTTCTGCCTCCTAATAAACATCTTGTCTCTTCTATTTTCTGAAGGAGCCGAAACCTTCGATTCATTTATACTTCACTAATTTTTCTCCAAAGATATCTGCATATGAAAAAAAAAGAATCTGTGGGCAAGGGAAAGAGTTTCAGTACTGGAAGCCTTCTGGTTTCCTTTGTAGTTTAATTTTAATGCATGAATGTATGACAAGCAAAAGAGAAACAGAGCTGATGAAATGTAACTCCAAAGCAATGGGCTCTTGTTTATTTTTGCCTGATTTATCACTAGTTGCTGTAAAGAAATACTCATCAGAGGGTTCATCAGTTACCTGTCATCAGGGTACCTGCTAACTGCACCTTCTTCAAACTTTCCTTTTTGATAAAGTTTATAATTTAGTTAGAGCTGGATCAGCTGACCCCAAGCCATCCATTACTTAAAGCTCAGGCTGCTGGAGCAACCTCCAATAAAGCAGAGTACTTTGGAAAATATGCACGAAAACTGTTCCTGCTGAAGGTGAAAACAACAAACGTGTTTCACTGCACGAGGCAAAAATTCGCCGTCAAGTACAGCTGCTAAGAAGGAGATGCTAGCAGCTGGTGACGTGCGACCCAAACGTAAACAAATGAGCGAGGATCGCTGGAGCCCTCGCTAGCTGCAGACGGGAAGAACAAATGGATGGAAACTACTCCTGCACAGTGCTTTAAGCAGCTGGCCAAGATACAATAACCAGATTTATTATGTGAAAATATTGTCTAACTTAAGCTAGTTTAGTTCTTTTTTTTGTCCTGTCTGCTTCCTCACCAGCCATGACAGATGTCTGCCCCTCCCTGAACCTGTCAGAGGTTTCTTCCTATTAAACGGGAGTTTTTCGTTCCCACTGTCACCAAGTGACAGTGTTTGTCATGTGATTGTTGTTTTTTTCCTGTTATTGTAGAGTCTTTACCTTCAATATAAAGCGACTTAAGGTGACTGCTGTTGTCTGACGTTATAACTAAAACTGAACTGAATTTGTTATCATTAAACTAAAGTGTTAAGCAGTAACTTTATACTTTTACATTAAATTCCCAGGCTCTTCTATGACTCTCCTAATGTGTCTCCTGTGCTAACGCCCTTGTAATCATTATCCTAATGATTCCTCTGGAGCTGAAGAGTGCTTTCAAACCCAGATATCTTACCCGTCTTTGTCAAGCTGGTCTGACAGAGACGGCCACTCTGCTCATTACTTTGCCGCTCACCCATACTGTGGACTGGATTTAACCCCCATCTCTTTTCTCTCAGGGTTGCTGTCCCGAGTTGCCAGAGATTCATTCCAGTGTTCATCCTGTTTTAACATTGCCTTTGAGAAACTTCCCTTTGTGACAATAAAACCTGTGAACTTTAAGCTGTTGTCTCTCAGGTCCTGCTTAAGAGTCCGTTTCATAGTTACACCTTTCATGGTCGTGGCACTGGGATACTTTCGTGCATACATTTGACTTGTGCTGCGTCACTACTATTGCACCACCATGCTGCTGCTGCTGGTACCTTGGTGTAATTAGTTCACACTTTGAATTAGCTAACGTTTCATCAATGACAGAAGCTGACTGGAAAATAGAGAAAATGGCCTTCATTTACTGGCTTTATTTACTTCTAAATATTGCTGCCTGCAAAGGTCAATAAAACTGTTCAGTACGTTTTTTCTTTCATCGTCAGAAATACTGTTAGCACAAATTTGAATTACCATGATATCATTTGAAGCTATATCACTTTCCTCTACTTTAAATGTGTCGTCCTCTCCTCTGTCTACTCTCCTTGTTCTTTGTAGTTTCTCTCTTCTCTTTCCCCTCAACCCCAACCAGACAGCGCGAGGCTCTGCTGGATATGTTTCTGTTCGTTCTTTCTTCCCTCTATCGCCAAGTGCTGCGGGGGGAACGTGTCTTCGGTGTTCTCTCTCTTATACTGTAGGGTCTTATATAAAGCACCTCGAGACGACAGCTGTTGTGAGCTGGTGCTATGTATATTTAAATAAAGTGAACCGGCACAAAGTTTATAATTGATTGCTTCCAATGCAGAGAAACTTTGGCAATCATCTGGATTTTACTTAAACACAAACCACCCACCTAAACATTGCTGCAGACCAGGCATGACTTTCTTGGTAACTGAACTTTCTGGCAGAGGCGTATTTCCTCAGCTCAACATGCCCCGCCCACACCACAAAAACTGCCCATGAATGGGTCAAAAAATATGGAGTAGAGTAACAAAATATTAATTTAATGTTGTTTTGCTTTGTGGGGTTTTTTTTATTTTATTTTGTGACTGATCAGAGTAATCTGGAGCTACTTTGTCTTATATAACCCTCTCCACTTCCTGTTGAGTCATCACCTACCTCAGGTTTTGCAGTGCTGCCGCCACCAACATGCCACAGAGCAGAAGCAGCGTGAGGACGTAGGGGTACAGCAGCAGGGTACCGGCCAGGCGCTCGAGCGTGTCCAGGGGAAGCAGGCCAAAGGCCTCCTCACACAGATACAGACTGGCATCAAAATCCCTGCAGGGGAGGCGAGAGGCGGTCATCTGTTTGTTTTTCACTGAGAATAAATAAACACTGCAACGTCGAGTTAAATGGAAACCCGGTGAGGAGGAAGCTATAAAAGTTTGGCGCAGATCCAAATTACACTCTTTAAAATTATGAAATAGGGCCATAAATTGGCCTTGACAGAGACCGCACTTTCTGAGGGCCCTTCAGTTACTGATGCAAGCAGCATTTTACTGCTGCAGCTGGTCCAAGTGGAGCCTGTCATACGATAAGTCTGAGTGACTGTGAGGCGACTGGATGGAGCAGGATGTTTCTTGGATTAAATGATTTCACTTTGAAATATTAGTGGCTGAGTGACTTAACACAAAATTGTGTATTTTAATGTAAATAAAACAACTTTAATGCATATGAATAAACATATTTGCCTCTGAAATGCAGTAAAACAGAAGCAACAAATAATAATAATAATAAAAATATATTAAACTTATGTGCGACTACCTGATCAACACCACAAACTCGATTTTTTTCTACACGTGTGCAAAAATATTTAATTTTTTTATAGCGTTTAACTGAAATTACTGTTACCTGGCAACTGTACGTTATTTTCACATCAATGTCAATGATATCAAATGTAACACTATATATTTTTGCTGGTTTTTAAAAAGAGATCTTTTACTCATTAAAGTTGATTTCTACTATTGCAATAACCTCCTCTTCTCTATACACAGTGTATATGTCCAGGACTTTTATTGTGAAAGGAACAGGAACTTTCCCTTTAAATCAAGTTTCTGGAGCTTAAAAATGAAGCCGATGTGTAATTTAGTAAAAACTGCAGTTACTGTAATTGCCACCTGCAGGTCCACCCCAACAGACTCCCATGTAAAAACGTGCATGCATTATTTCCTTAAACTGCATGTTTACAGCGTGGCACAACAAAATGTTTTGGGCTCTATGAATACGTTTCCCTTTCATAACAACTCTGGGTGGGGGGAATTTTCTCAAGAGGGGGCGTGGCTACTTTAGCAGGTGTCCTGATACAGTGAGCTAGGATTCTGCTAGGTCCCACTCAAGTGGACTTCCCCACAGTTTTAATGCCTTTTGGGCATTTTCAGTGGGTTATTTGACTAATGTTAGACAATGAAGCTTGAAATTGCAGAGATCAAAAATCTTTTATACTGTCTATAGCAGGGACACTAACTCCTTTAGTTCTAGGAATCTAGGAACAATAAGAACTCTGAAGCACTAAAAGAAATAAACCTTCAGGCTGCTAAAAACCTCCAATCAAATCAGGATAAGTTAGTAATCCACGTTAAACGACCTAATCCACAATCTGGAAACACAACTTGTGCAGTTAAAAAGGACAGTTGCAAAAATGTGCATGAATTGTATGTTTTTTACATTACTTTTAAATCACTATGGAAAAATAAATAACATGACCACTTCTTCCTGTTTTGGCTGCTCCCTTTAGGGGCCGCCACAGTGGATCATCTGCCTGCATCTCACCCCGCTCCTACCACCCTCCGCTGTCACCAAAACCCTCTGTGTGTCCTCGTTCATGACATCCATGAACCTCCTCTAAGCTCCTCCTCTTTCCCTCATGTCGTTAACATCCTTTGTCTGGTATTTGCAGCATCCTTTCTCTGCGCTCGACCAAAAAGGCTCCAAAAGAAGGCCAAAGAAGAAAAAAGAAAAAAAACTATGAGATTGCATCAACCCTGACATGTCTGTACAGTATAAACTTTTTTTTAGGTCAATATTTTGCACGTTGGACTTCTGATATATGAAAGATACAAACTGACAAAATAAATTAAACCTATATAACATTAAGTACATCAACATTATGCAAAAACAAAAAGTGGGAATTCAGAAACACAACATTAAACAAATATGACATGAATTGATATTTTGGTTTTAATTTTATTCTTGGCAGTTACAATCCTCCACATGCTGATAAACCACCACGAGGATAAATAACTAAACAGAGTTGATATAAACGTAAACGCGGTGCAAGACTCCAGGGATTAAAAAAAGAAACACTTGGGAGAGACGAAATAAGTCAACGCAAGTGAGAGAAACAGGAACAGAGAGAGGCAGCGATAGAGTATGCACTGCATTTTCCACAGACTCCTGAATAATTGAAGCGCCAGTTGTGTAGCACCAAGCTGTGAGCTGTGTTATCTGCCACCCTGGAGCAGCCATCCAGTGGCTGAACTGTTCCACACACACACACACACACACACACACACACACACACACACACACACACACACACACACACTATCTGATCAATGGGAGGTCTGCTAGTGTTAACCGGCCATCTATTATTCACACACCATAACTCTCCAGGTGCTACAATACTGGTGCTTAGTGAATAATACAGTCACTCTGGATCAAGTCAGGAGTTATGTACCAGTGCACACAATACAGACTTTGTATATGCAGTTTTCACTACTGTTTGGGAGCGAGCCCGTATTTCACATGTGGTCAGGACTAGAGGAGGTGTTCATACCTGGTCGAACCCAGAGCAAACTTTGACTTGATGAATTTAAAGATGTGCTCGTCTGATTGGAGCTGGAGGGCTTTCTGTAAGCACACACGCAAAGAGAAGATCATCAGGTCAGGACTAAAGATCAGCATGTTAAACCAAGATTACCGATGAGGATAAGAAGGAAGGAGTGTGTTGTGAAATAAGGGACAGATCACAAGATAATGAGCATATGATGGGAGAAAAAAAGAGGAAAATGGAGAGAAAGTATATTAAAAGATGAGCGAGGGAGGAAGAGAACACCGCACCTTGGCCAGGTAGTTGATGGTGACCGTGAGGAGGAGAACCAGGGCACTGTGGAGAAGAACTTTGCCCAAACGAACCACCAGGCTTCCAGTCTTTACACCAGGCTACATGCACACACACAGAATAACAAGAGGTTAGTCAGTGCATCTGTTATGGTCTCACTGCAGTTTTTTGCAATTAAAAATGTAAGGAAAGCAGACATCTTTCCATACACACAGTATATATATGGGTACATGCATCAGACCACTAACCCCTAACAGCATGGGTCATTTCTCTGTAAATATCTAAGCACATATTAAAATCATCAAGCATGCATAAATATATTTTTATGCTCGTTATTTTTGCACATTTTGCAATCATTTATAGATGTCAGAAAAACGTCCTCGTTATTTCCCAAAATTCTTTCATACTTCGCATTGCAAACTGTTAAGATTTCAGGTCTATATTGTCTCATCCTGCGCACAGTCTGCTGCAACTTCTCACAGAGTGACCCCTACCAAACTAATTAGTCAGCACAGTAATTACTGATCGTGTTCAAATGCCCGTGGTTATTTACAACACGGATACTGCGCAGAGCACAGAGCACTCCACTGCTTCACAGATGGACATCTCAGTGTTTTTTGTGGGAGTTTTTCCATCTGAAGCCGTTCTGATGATTCTGGACACAAAATGTGAGAATCTATCAGCTTTTCCACTGAATTAGAAATAGTCTCACAGCACGCCTCTGAGATCTTCCGCCTCTGTAAACTGGAGATTTGCCCTGGAATACTATTTGTGTGTTTCCGACAGCAGGGTTAGGCAGCTGAGGTGACTGTAGGGAAACTATCAGTCCCAACTTAACAACCTCTAATTGGATGTATTTTGCCAGTTGTGCTACTGAATGCCACTATTAGCATGTCGACTCATCATCAGTATGCCAGGTGCATCTTTTTTGCAGACCTGCTGTCATCAAAACCATCCAACATCAAAGGTATGCATTTAAAGCTTAATCCAGGCATTAAATGAGAACACTGTCTGCCAAGGCTAAATCAACATTTGCAGAGGACAGAATACCTGTTTCACAAACTAATATGCCTCAAGTTTCAAACCAGAAGTTGGATAAAATCATTATTTCATAAGTCACAAATAAGTCTGACGCAAATGCTGTAAAGGTTTAAGTAGTTCTTTGAGTAACACCATAATTTTATGTAAAAACTGAAAATCGGCCACGGAGGGTATGAAATATAGGTTAATACTGCATTTAACAAGCTGTGTTCAACTGAGAGATTCCTAAAAATGTTGGAAAGGTGCAAGTCAATGCTTAAGTCTTAAATATGATTACCCCATCTCTAATAATCAGTTATGTACCACAGGCCTTCAAGCTGGCAGTAATTAAACCGTTACTCAAAAAGCCATCTCTTGACCCAGCAGTCTTAGCTAATTATAGGCCAATCTCCAACCTGCCTTTCATTTCAAAAACTCTTGTAAAACAGATCATCTGCAGAGGAATGGTTTATTTGAAGAGTTTCAGTCAGGTTTCAGAGCTCATCACAGCACAGAAACAGCTTTAGTGAAGGTTACAAATGATCTTCTTATGGCCTCTGACAGTGGACTCATCTCTGTGCTTGTCCTGCTAGACCTCAGTGCAGCGTTCGATACTGTCGACCATAATATCCTATTAGAGCGATTAGAGCACGCTGTAGTAGGGCTGTGCAATATGACCAAAATCTCATATCCCGATATAAGAATTCTATCGTCCGATAACGATATAAATCACAAAAATGTAACATTTTCTGTAAATTCTGCGAATCTCGGGCAGCTCGACTTGCGGGAACGTTTGAGTCTAAGGTTTATTTTTTAGCACCTGACGGCTCTTTTTTAATTCTCATCCGTAAATAATCTCCTCTTTCACGTGATTCAGTTTATTTTGAAAAGTCTTAACAGGATCTTGAGCTTTATTGTGAAAGGTTTATGTGGAACATAAACAAGCGGACACGCGATGCTGTTACAATCATTGTTGCTAACCACAACGCATAAAAACAGCCGCTTGTCCGTCTGTAGTGTGGTTATATTAAATATAAGAGAAAGAGAACTTTAAGAAATTAATATAGCCACTACAGTGACATCAAAACCATGAAAAAAATATTGCCATAAACAGCTTATTTTGTGACACCGCGAAACAAACGATAGCGTAAAATGAAACGATAGACGTTTAACACCAAGTAGTTAAACTGCAGGAATGTCTTAAAGACATAAAGACGAAGTGCACAAAAAATGAAGTTATTGTACTCGGCCCTAAAAATCTTAAAAATATCTAAGCAGATTCTTACTCTGGATGGCATTACCTTGGCCTCCAGTAACACTGTGAAGAACCTTGGAGTCATTTTTGACCAGGACATGTCCTTCAATGCACATATTAAACAAAAATTAGGAATGCTTTCTTCCACTTGCACAATGTCTCTAAAATTTGAAATATCCTGTCTCAGATGTCTTGATGCACGCTCAATCATCCAGGAAAGGAAATCCCAAAAAGTTAATTCTGTTCATCTGGATGTAACGTTTTCAGTGGGAGAAACGTTTCGTGACTCATCCAAGTGACTTCTTCAGTCTCAGCTGACTGCAGGTTTACCCAACCTTATAAACAGTACCTTTGAACAATGACTGAAACCAGCACCACTGATGAACAGTGGGCTGTGAGTTCAGATTCTTGACCATTAATATTGATCATTATTTTTGCAAATTGTCATCACCATTGATCAACAACCACTGATCAATGACCATTGATAATAGATTAGAGTACTGTTTATAAGGTTGGTGTTACACTGCAATAGGTGTAGGCTGCTGGGGGATTCCCATGAGTCTTCAGTCACATTTTCCACTCACTATGTGTTTATACACCTCTCTGCATTTAATCATTAGTTATTATTAATCTTTGGTTCTCTTCCACAGCATGTCTTTATCCTGTCTTCCTTCTCTCACCCAACCCGTCGCAGCAAATGGCCCCACCCCTCCCTGAGCCTGGTTCTGCCAGAAGTTTCTTCCTGTTAAAAGGGAGTTTTTCCTTCCCACTGTCGCCAACACACCTGCTTATATGTATGATGGTTTGGGTTCCCTTTCAGTCGATTCACTCGGTACAACACATAAGTATGGGATATCACGCCCTCGCGATATCACGCCCTCGCGTGTCCTGGCTGAAGAAACCTTTATTCACGCCTTTACGGCAGATGACGTGTGATGACACGCGCAAGGCCCCGCCCGCACATATAGCCGCTGCCATCACCGTCATCCCTCAGTTCTTACGCTCTTCACCTCGCTGAGAACACCTCTGCTGAGTTGGGCTAGCTAGCTACTGCTAGTTAGCTCCGTTGTCTGCCAACTTGAACCTAGCTTAACTGCCCCTGTTGGTGTTAGCCTCCACCGCCCAGCTGGTGCGTAGGCTGCCCGCGGAGCGCTATTTTCAAGTTTTTCTTGTGCAGCGTTTCGCTTTGCGTTTTGGGAATGGACTCCAAACCGAAGCGAGCAAAGCAGAAATCTTCTGTTCGCCCCTGTCCTCAGGGATGTGGTTTCTCTTTGCACGACAGCGACCAGCACGATGCCTGCCCTGTCTGCCTGGGGATCGTCCACGCTAGGAGAGCGTTGACGGAGCCCGAAGCTTGTGCGTTTTGTCGCCAGCTCCAACGCTCGACCCTGGAAAGACGGGTGACGTTTGTGGAAAGAGTGCTGGGACGCTCGGCTGTCGCACGGCATGACCCTCTTCTTTCCGAGTCTGGAGCCCCGGCTTCGTCCGAGTCCGAAGACGAAAATTTTCAGGTCGATGTCCCCGCGATTAGCTGGGCTGACCACATGGAATACGTTGACGGGTTAGCCGATGACGAACCGGAACCATGCAGGAGCGCTGACGGGCTTCAGCCTGGGTTGAAGCCCGCCAGCGCTCCCCAGGAAGACGATGACGTGCTGGACATCGGCCTGGACATCCATGGTTTGTCGGAGGATGAGCAGGAGAGCTCATTGTCGACCCAATATGCCGCCGCTGCTGCGCCGGTCGGCCACGATGACACCTCTCTTTTCTCCCTGTTTCGCCGTGCCGCTGAGAAGCTGCAGGTGGACTGGCCCTCTCCTCCACCAGCTCGGAAGCCGTCGCGGTTTGCGGGTTTTTTCCTTCCACCGGAGCCCGCAACGGCCAAAAACTGCCTCCCCATGTTCCCAGACTTTCTCTGCGAGCTAACAGCGTCATGGGACAAACCTCTGTCTACCCGCGTCACTGTGCCCGGCTATGGACAGTACATGGAATTGGACGGCGCCGAGGGAGCTGGTTTAGCTAACCCACCCCCTATGGAGCCGTCTCTGGCTGCTTATCTGGCCCCGTCCCATAACCATGGTGTCGGTGGCCCCGCAACTCTGCCGTCCAAGCACTGCAGATTCTCGGCCTCGCAGCTGGAGAAGATTTATCGGGCTCAGGCCGGCACCGCTCGAGCCATGAGCTCCGTCACCATGCTCCAGACGTACCAAGCAATGTGCCTGGCGGAGCTTGGATCGCTGGTTCCGGAGGACAGCCCGCTGTCACCTCTTCTTAACGAGGTTAGAGTCACCACGGATTACATCCTCCGTGCGTCTCGCTGTGCAGCGCTCTCCCTGGGCAGAGGGATGGCTTCGACAGTGGTGGCGCAGAGGCACCTGTGGCTGACCCTCTCCGACGTCCCTGATAGAGACAGAGCTGTGTATCTGGACGCACCAGTGTCTGCGGCTGGGTTATTCGGACATTCACTTGAAGCCATTCAGGCTAGATTCGATCTGAGGAAGAAGCAGACGGAAGCTCTGCGCGACATCATCCCCAGACGCCAGCCCCAGCCCAAGCCCACTGCTAGCTCTCACAGGCCCGCCGCTCCTCTGACAGCTGGCAAGAGACCGGCGCCCACTGCTGGAGTGGGAGGGCCGCCGGCGAGAGCACGTACTCCGGCCCGAGCTCCACGCCAGTCGGCCTGGGGCAAAGGCCCTCCCCCGGGCCCCCGACGGGACCCGACGCCCAGGAGGAAGAAGCCTCAGCCCTCCTAGCTGTGATTGCGAGTGGGGAAGGGATCCGGCAGCAGGGAGACGCTGCTCTTACCCCTCTGTTGCCGCACAAGAGGTGCCGCTTAAGTTCTGTTCAGGTTGTCAGCCCCAGAAGGCGCTGCACTTCCCTATCGCGGTCTCCCAAGCACATAACCCCTGCACACGGTTCAGATGTGTTGAATGTTCAAGCGACCACATCGAGTGTTCCCGCTGTTTTTCATTGTTATGCCCCGGAAAAGGTGCACCCAACAAAATGTATAAATGTACATGTTCCCATGTTGCAATCAATAAAGAGTGTTGTTTACTCTCAAACAATCTCAAATGCTCAACCTGCAGGCGAAATGAGCCAGGTCAGGCAGGGGATGCAGTCCCCTGCAGACACACTGGGGGGCGACGGCGCCCCGCCGTCAGTGCTGCAGGCCAGCCGGCTGGCTGCTCACTTCCCTCAGTGGCGCGCTTGCGCCCCCTCTCCGTGGGTGCTGCAAACCGTTGCCATGGGTTACCGGTTGCAGTTCCGGGTCAAGCCGCCTCGTTTCCAAAGAGTCGTGAACACGATTGTCAACCCCGAGGCAGCCTTGGTACTCAGAGAGGAAATACAGGCGCTATTACAGAAGAGAGCAATACGGGTGGTCCCCGCTTCGGAGACGGACAAAGGTTGGTACAGCCGTTATTTTGTCATTCCGAAGAAAGGGGGAGGGCTTCGTCCCATCCTCGACCTGCGAGTCTTGAACACGTACCTGCGAACGTACAGGTTCAAGATGCTAACACTCAGACAGCTCCTGAGTGCAGTCGGCCCGGGAGATTGGTTTGCGACAATCGATCTAACAGATGCTTATTTTCATGTCGCTATACACCCGAAACACAGGCAGTTTCTGAGGTTTGCATTCGAGGGCGTAGCCTACGAATACCTAGTGCTGCCGTTCGGGCTGTCGCTCGCTCCCCGCACCTTTACGAAATGTGCCGAGGCAGCGCTAGCGCCCCTCAGGAAGAGGGGCATCCGCATCTTGGCCTACCTGGACGACTGGGCTCTCGTGGCTTGCTCCAGAGAACAGGCGGAGACGCAGCTGTCGCGGGTTCTGTCACACATTCAGACACTGGGGTTCTCTGTGAACTTTCAGAAGAGCTCGCTAATCCCAGGTCAACAGATCGCTTTTCTCGGTCTGGAAATATGCTCTCTTTCCAGCCGCGCACAGTTGTCAGAGCACAGAGTGGCCGCGTTTCATCGCTGCCTCGCTCAATTTCAGCTGGGACGCAGACTGCGTTTCCAGACGATATTGCGCTTGTTGGGCATGATGGCATCTATGATCGCCGTAGTGCCGCTTGGGCTGTTGAAAATGAGAGCGTTTCAACGCTGGACTCTCTCTCACCGTTTGTGTGCTTCGCGTCACCTCCGGAGGAGGCTGCCGGTAACTGCGTCTTGCATGCTAGCTCTCCGTCCTTGGAGGGAGCCCGGGCTACTGCACCAGGGCTCTCGGATTGGGAGGATGTTGTTTCGCAAGGTGGTGTCCACAGATGCTTCCCTAAGTGGGTGGGGAGCGCTGTGCGAGGGTGCGTCAGTGAGAGGGATCTGGTCCGCGGCTCAGCGCCAGCTGCACATCAACCACTTAGAGCTGTTAGCAGTGTTCTTAGCTCTAAAGCGTTTCCGTCCAGTCCTGCAGGGCCAGCATGTCTTAGTCAGGACGGACAATTCAACAGTGGTGTCTTATTTAAACAGGCAGGGAGGAACACGCTCTCTTCCCCTGTTGCAGCTGTCTCGCTCTCTGCTGTTATGGTGCAGTGTTCATTTTCTGACTCTAAGAGCCACCCATGTCCCGGGCCACCTGAACCTGGGGCCGGACCTTCTCTCCAGGGGGGGTCCTCTGGTGAGAGAATGGAGGTTACACCCTTCAATAGTGGCTCGGATTTGGGATCTATTTGGCGAGGCGCAAATAGATCTTTTTGCTTCCAGGGTGAATGCTCACTGCCCCCTGTACTTCTCCATAATCGACCACGATGCACCCTTGGGCTTGGACGCGCTAGCGCACCAATGGCCAGACGTGCTCCTGTATGCATTTCCCCCAGTGGAAATGATATCTCCAATTCTGGAGAGGGTGCGTCGGCATTCCCTCTCTCTGATCCTGGTGGCCCCTTGGTGGCCCGCGAAGTCGTGGTATGCAGAAATAATCAGCCTGCTTGCAGCAAGTCCTTGGCAGCTTCCTCTCCGCAGGGATCTCCTCTCTCAGGCGGGGGGGGAAGTGTTTCATCCGCGCCCGGATCTGTGGCACCTTCATGCTTACCTGCTGAGAGGTTAAACTTGGTTGCTAAGGGTCTGCCACCTAGTGTGGTAGCGACGATTCAGAGCGCCAGGGCCTCGTCTACTAGAGGCTTGTACGCTTACAAATGGCGAGCCTTCGAGCGATGGTGCCAGGACCGCCACACTCTCCCATTTCAGTGCTCTATTGTGGATGTTTTGACATTCCTGCAGGAGCTGTTGGATAAAGGCCTTTCGTTTTCGACGATCAAGGTTTATTTAGCGGCTATTTCTGCTTGTCATATCGGTTTTGACGGGGTGACACCAGGTGCGCATCCCCTCGCCGTGCGTTTTCTGAAAGGGGTTCGCCGGCTGAGGCCCGTGCTTAAGTCCAGTGTCCCGGCTTGGGACTTGTCTTTGGTGCTGGAGGCCCTTTGTGGCCCTCCGTTTGAACCCGTTGAGTCGGTAGATATGAAACTTCTTTCGTATAAGACCGCATTACTTCTCGCTTTGGCCTCGGCGAAGCGAGTGGGGGACCTTCATGCGCTGTCTGTGCATCCTGCCTGCACACAGTTTTCTCCTGATGGCCGCAAGGTCGTATTGCGTCCGAATGCCGCCTATCTTCCCAAGGTCATGCCTGCATCTTATAGTTCAATGGAGTTTGAGTTGCTGAGCTTTTGCTCCCCTCCTTTTGAATCTGAGGAGCAGAGGAGGGTGCATTCTCTTTGTCCGGTGCGTGCGCTACGCACCTACATTGAGCGCACTCGGGATGTGCGTTTGTGTGACCAGTTGTTTGTCTGCTTCGCTAATCCGAATAGAGGTAGAGCTCTGTCCAGACAGAGGCTGTCCCACTGGATTGTAGAAGCTATCTCGCTGGCATACAGCACCGGAGGTTTTGCGTTGCCCCACGGGGTGGGAGCTCATTCCACCAGGGGGATGGCGACCTCATGGGCTCTTTTTAGAGGGGTGCCTGTGGCTGATATTTGTGCAGCGGCTAATTGGGCGTCGCCGCACACTTTTGTGCGGTTTTATCGGTTGGACGTTACAGCCCCTTCGGTGGCTCATGCTGTCCTTTCTGCTGGGTCTACCACTCACTAAGGATGTGGTGGTCCCGTTCCGGTTCGGTGGCTGCTCTGCGGGGCGTGTATATAGGTCCCATACTTATGTGTTGTACCGAGTGAATCGACTGAAAGGGAACGGTTAGTTATGTCTATAACTTCTGTTCCCTGAAGGAGAGGAACGAGGTACAACACAGGGTGGCCCCACTGAGCAGTTGGCTCGGTGAAGAGCGGCTATCGAACTGAGGGATGACGGTGATGGCAGCGGCTATATGTGCGGGCGGGGCCTTGCGCGTGTCATCACACGTCATCTGCCGTAAAGGCGTGAATAAAGGTTTCTTCAGCCAGGACACGCGAGGGCGTGATATCGCGAGGGCGTGATATCCCATACTTATGTGTTGTACCTCGTTCCTCTCCTTCAGGGAACAGAAGTTATAGACATAACTAATCGTTTTCTCTGCTGTATTATTGTAGGGTCTACCTTACAATATAAAGCGCCTTGAGGCGACTGTTGTTGTGATTTGCTGCTGTATAAACAAAATTGAATTGAATTGAAGTCCAAATAGAATTTTACAGTTTTAACATTAAAAATAAACTGACTATCATAGTGGAAAAAAGCAACAAAGAAACAGCAGGGCCTGGAGCAAGGAAAGGTCCCTGCAGCTCCTACTTTGATTCTAAAAACATGATGATGAAGGAGGAAATCACAACAGTTTCTGAAAGAAAGTCTAATTGTTTCCAAATGTGAATCACTGTGTTAAACTGAAAAATCCATTTGGCCAAAATACGCACTACCCTGCTGGCGAGTCAGGGTCGACAACAATACACTGGGCATGGCAATTTCATCCAAGTACAAGCAGAACCATCAAAGCCATAAAAAGATTCAATCTACTTTCTTTTGAAACCTTTCTGCACCTCTGTTGGTCTCCCAGCAGTTTATGCATGTTATCAAATGACTGCCAAATTTGTCCAGAAGATTAGGGCAATGCTATGAAAACACAAGGAACAGCCCATGTACAGCAGTGCACAGGCACGTGGTATTTAGTTCTTACTTCACTCACAGAAATAAAATCCTTTATATTCTTGATGGCTTTGCTTAACTAAGAATATTTCCCTAAAAATATGCATTTTCTGAATCTAAAACACCCCGAGCCTGAACTGCAGCACAGTGCCAGTGAGTACAGACACCTGCCTGCCAAATAACCAGACTGCAGCCAAAAATCTGGACATTATCATTCATTAGTTACAGCTGAGATTTTTCTTCAAACCACCAAAATATTACATCAATTTGCTGACCGTAGATATGCTTATGATGTCGAGAGGCTGGTGTTCAGTCCAAGGTAAGCTGCATGTTCAGTGTAAAGCCACCAGATTCATCATCTAAGCATGACTTAAGTCCAAGACATGTGAGCACAGATCTGTGAAAGACTGCTAAAAGCAAAGCTTTTGCAATTAGTGCATGTCATTCCTAAAATAACATTTATTTTAGGAATTTAAATACTTATCTCCCTACTCCTGAATCTCAACCTTTCATCCTGTCACATTAAATGTTTGTGCAAAAGTTACTGTGATAAGACTGAACTAAATTACATTCAGACCTGACAGGAAACTGTTTCTCCAGCATACAAATTATCTTCTGCAAACACCATCTGCAGCACGCAGATTTCAACCAAAATGTAAAAGATAATCTTCTACCTGTGTGTCAACAAGTTTCCACCACCATGACTCTTTTAGTGTCAGCGCTCTGTTTTTTCCAAATCCTTACCCTCTCTAATCTCAGACTTTTCTTCTTCGTACCCATCACTCATAACGCTTACCTGGCAATGTCTGATGAAGAGCGCGGCTACTATGAAGCTCAGGACCAGTGATCCCAGTATCATGGAGTTACAGAACTGGAGGAACCACACACTCAGCAGGCTGCTCACTTGAACGAGGTACAGCGTAGTCACCTGGAGAAACACACCAACAACGTAAAGAAGAAGCGAGTGAGTGTTGACTTGACAGCCTGGTCCAAAAGTGGACCAATGAAAGAAGACCGTAGACTGTGTGTATGGTTGAAATCATTTGTTTTTAAATAAAACAGCAGCATGCTATGGATTCTAACAAGGTTGCAAAAAAATCAAAGAACATGTTAATATTATAAAGACATTATAATCTCATCCTTAAAGAGCACCTCACACTCCGACTGCCGACTTATTTGTGACAGCTAGAATTTCCAAAAGAATGGAAGTTAGAGCCTTCAGATATCTGAATTCTCATTTGGATTCAGGAGACAGACACCCTCTGATAAAAATGACAAAGCTTATGGTTAAGGCTGGATCAGGTGACCCTGACCCATCCCTTCGTTTTGCTGCTGGAGGCCTTCCTGTGACGCACTGAGCATTTATTTTCCACTCCTCTCATTTCCCTCCTGGTGTGTCCTTTTCACTGCTGTCACAGTTCTTTTAGCCCGTCCTTTATTTCCGAAGCAGCAGATACATCTGCGTATTTGATTTGGCAAAGGATTCACTACCTGATGTAACCCTCCCATTTAAACTGGCCTCCCATTAGATCCTGTGGCCCGCTGAGGTTGGGTTTGTGTTTCCTCTCAGAATTAAAACAGGAATCTGTCCTAAATCACACGTTAGATGAATGTGTCAACCACTACACCTTGTTCTGCCAGTTAAAAACTAGTTATTTTTTTCTCGAGCTTTTCACCTCCAGCCACCGTACTCGACACACTCTTTAAATAATGACGGGGCCAACATGAGGCTTGGGGAATGCTAGCAAGTAAAGGCCACACAGTATACCGAGGCTACATCAGCCCAGACGTAAAATGAATGTTAATCTACCATAAATAACTGGAAAGGTGTAACAATAGAAAAGTTGGAGGATGAAAAACTTTAAGATGCACAGCTTTGGCTCCGCTCTCCTCTCTCTGAGGTTTTTGAAGCTAATTGACCTGGTGATGCAGAAACTGGCATAAACCTTGAAGCCAGCAAAACGCCATGAATCCATGGAGCTGGTCACCTCAGACATGTCCAGCCTCTAACATATCAATCAGCCAAGAATAGGACCACCATCCTGACTGGAAATTGGAAGGAAGAGATGCACATATGGAGACCTGCATGTTACTGGAGTTTCCCCGAGTTAAGTTAAAAGAGGCCAGAAAGCAGCTGACAGAGAACGCAGAGGAGGAGAAACAATGTGGAGGGAAAAAGTATCACAGAGCCAGCTGCAGGGATAATAGGGTGATGTCCCTGCTGCTGCCTGTCCACTTGGAGATGTTCTGGAAACAAGGCTGAAAACACTGCTTTCCTCAACTGTGCAAGACTCGCACGGCCTCTTGCAGACCAAATGTATCTGAAAATATCCCAGACACAAATGGATGTAGCCTAAATATTATTTAATAGTTATTTGCACATTTGGATGTTAAAAAGAAGAGGGTGGAGGAAAGTCAGAAAGTCAGCAGAACTTTGTGAGAAAGCCGACTTTTTTCCAGGTGCACTCTCTCTCTGTGTGCTGGCAATAGCAGCAGCAGCAGCTCTGTCTCTATGAACACCACACGCAGAGGTATGCAGCATGCTCCGGGCCTAACACAGCAAAACATCAGTGAGAAGTGGCTTCCAGCTGGTGACCTTACAGCAGGCCCTAGGCCACCACCTGAGATTCAACAAGCAGGAACGCTCCATAGGTGTTCCAGCTACCTGTACAACTACCTGAGTTAAGCTGCATAAAAGCAAGGCTGTGGGATACGTTTTAAAACATGAGATAAAACAAACAAAAATACACCTGGTGTGTTGCAATAAATGTTCCACTTATTGTTCTTTTTCTTACAAACAAAGTAAGAATTCCAATTTCAGTTGGACATCATGGTTTTTTAATGAGGTGAGCGCCACAAATCAAATCCTACTCACCTCCACTGCACACGAGTGAAAATGTATAAGAGAGGGATAGTTTGAGCAAATAAGACAGAAACTATCTGCATTGCAAACACAGCTGCGAGCAAGTGAGGAATAGAAAATTCTGGTGTTTGTAAAGCGGGTGAACTGTGCGTGAACATATGTCTGTCCTTCCAACCCTCAGGAATAGATTCCCAGGAAAGTAACATTTCTTGTTTTCCAATCAATGCAAGTGTTTTGATTATTTCAGCTTCTCTTCACCTTTTCTCACCTCTCATGATGCAAAACCTCACCTCAACCTCAATCTAACCCCATCAACTCTGTTATCTCTGCCTACTCTTCAGACTTTAGATAACATATCTACTATGAGTACAGAAAGATAGCTCAATATGAGTCTCACTAACTCAGCTCTGCAACAAATTACTTGCAGACCGAAAGGATTTTTCTCATAGCTCAACAATGGAAAAACAGACAATTGTTGCCAGGACACCTAAAGTCAGCTGTTACACTTTATAACATATTAGTGTTTAATATATGTCAAATTTTTTAGCACCTATAAAAGCTCAGTGCCACTGATCGGGACACATGAAACTATAACCAGAAGCTAGAAACCTGCAAATATCTGGTCCTTCTTACCTGTGTAGTTGTTAAGAAGTCACCGCAGTCCAGGGTGTAAATGACGAGAGCCTGAACCAGTAGAATAAACTGGTTGAACTGCCAGGTCAGACAGAAACAGAACGTCGTCACATACATCAGCCACACCATCACCTTCTGAGGAGGAAACACAAACATACGCGCGCACACAGGGTTAGACGATTAATCTGCATAACTACAGCCACACTGCCTGATCACATTTCTTCTGTGCTGCTTGTACTTCTAAATTATTGAGTGGCTCGCCTCATCAGGCTGATCTATGTGGCGAGCTTGGGCTATAGCTCTGCGCTTACCTGCTGTAATGTGGTGAGCTGGGGTCTGAGGTAACAGGTGATAGCGGCGACCTGCAGCGCTAAGAAGGGCAAAGACCAGTTCTCTCTGAGGGAGATGGTGAACTCTACACGAGTAGTATCTACCCTGAAAGGAGAATGATTGATGAAGCGATGGAGAGATGGTGTTAAACCGTTTCAGCTAAACACCGTGAAGGAAACCTAACAGAAGTTTGGAACTTCTGGTGGCTTGAGAAAAAGAAAAAAAATTAAATCCTGAGATCATGGCGGCAGTTTTCAAAGCGCTCTGAGGTCGTACAGCGTTTACAGCTCCAAATGGACAGCAGAGAAAACGCCAGGAGGGTTTTTGAGACTGTTTAAACTTTAGTGCACTTCCAACAGTACAGAAAAGTAGGCAAATCCACACACCAGTAACACAAACTAACAAAAGAAGAATTTAGATCTGCTTGTCCCGTACATGCACTGTGTCTGTTTGGTTTGTCAGTGGATTAGCTACACAACCTGGAAGGTCCACTAGCGACCAACTTTCAGCTACGAAGCAAAGTGCTTTATTTATGGCAGTCAGTCACTTCTTCCACTCACTGTACCCTCATTCTCATGATACTCACCAAGCAGACATGAGTGAGCACCTGTGCAACATCAAGTCAACTCCTTGCGTGAATTTAAAGCCTTTATTTTCCTATAATAATAATAATAATAATATCTATATATATTTGACACATTCGTATTAAAAAAAAGCAACTGCTGAATCAATATTCAGGATGGACTGGCAAATTCTGGCCTACACATAGACTGTATACAAAAGATGCACAGAGCCCATAGGTTTCCAGATTCCAGAAGTCTGATTATACTGATGACTATGAGTGCATTCACTCTCAAATGATAGCTTAATTTTTTATTACACTTAATTTTAGTGTTAATTGCTACTTTTAAGTCTTTGTTCATATAGCAGGGATTTTAATTTTGACATTAAATTCTCATTTAGACTGAAATAGACCACAAAGTAGAGTTCAGAGTGCTTCAAAGCTTGGCTGCGTGGTGACTGAGAAGTTGCTGAGTGTGCACTGAGCTAATCACCCCCTCGATCAACAAATTAAACAACTAACTAAAGAAATTAGGAAAATAAAATTTGTTCTTGAAATGCTTAAAAACATTCAGGGAAATTAAAAACTCTCCTGGAAACTTTTCTTTGACCAATAACGCCAAATATGTCAGAAGCCACATGATGTCACTGACATTACTTAATGTTTGGACCCAAACTTGAAATCTCTCACCGCTGGTGTTTTTGGGTGTAGGCCAGCTTGAAGGCCGTCTATTAGGCACAACCAGCTGGTAGGAAGCTAAAAACAAGGATGAAATATTTTGTCAATATTCCAGATCTATTAAGAAGTCCGCTGCTGATGTGCAGTGCATCTAACACAGTGTTTAAAACTCTGCTCACACTACAGTAAAGAGCAGAAGTTTAGAGGAGACTCTGCAGGACACGACTCTCACATAACCTGAAATGTCTTAAGCTTTTCTGACCCTTCGTGCTCACACTGCTGCTAAAGATCATGTGTGAGTAACCAGATTATTGATGTTCCCTGCAAACATCTGTGTAGTATGACCCCCACTGATCACTTGCATAATGTATATGCTCAGGTGTTGAAGTCACGGATCTAAGAAATGAAGACGATAGATGCTTCAAGCTAACAAACACCCACGGTTTGGGATTTACAGCCCATCACTTCTAAATCCAGACGATTGGTCTGAAGTGAATGCAAAATACGAACTTAAGTCTTCTCTTCCATCTGTGGGAGATTTTTAACTGAAACCTAGTAGGATGTACTCTGGGTTTGACAAAAATTTCAAGGTTTGCTACACAAGGTTTGTTATATAACATAAACAATGAGACCTTCCCATCTCTCTCGGTTGCCTTTCACAGCCTGTGGATTGATTTGCACAGTGTGTGAGACACTCGGGATAAACATTCCACAAAAATACAAATAATGTGACATTTATGCTCACTCCCAAGTGGCGGTCCAGCGTCCCAGTATCAACAGTGAGCAACACAAAGCAATCGCTTAAGTTTACTTCAATGTCAACAAACGACTGGTTCAGACCAAAGAAATTGATTTTAACTTCACATAAGGAAAGAAAAGAAAAAACTTTTGGGGCTTTAGATGGTATTTCACTACTGACAGCATATGTGAAGAAACAAATGAGCTACTGCTTTCAGCATTCAACAATGTGTCATGATTAAGTAGGCGGGTAAGCCAAGATCAGCTAAGATTAGCTAGAAGAAACCCATCTAATGAAGGATCAACATCAGCAGGGAATTGGACTCACAGAGAGCTTCATCCAAACTCAAGGAGGGGAGCTAACCTACTTTGTCAACTTAACCGACTAACCATCACCAGGTGGCTAAAGCCTCAGTCACACTTAGTCATGTGAAGCTAAAAATTACATAGTACTGACTTTTTTAACCCTCTTAATTCAAAAGCATAATCCTAGCTATGGTGGTCGCTGTAGGACAAACATGTTGTGGTCACCTAAGAGTGATGCTAGGTGTGTATGAGTCAGTAACATCCCTTCTTACCAATGACACTGATATTGAGGTGTGTTTCTGAGACTAGCATACCTGTCAGTAAGGCTTCTGTTTTTGCCACCGTTACTAGCTGTTGTTAGCTATTATTAGCCGCTGTTAGCTGCTGCTGTTAGCTGCTGTTAGCTGCTGCTGTTAGCTACTGCTGTTAGCTACTGCTAGGGTTGCCAACCGTCCCTTAAAATACGGAATCGTCCCGTATTTAGAAACAAAAGTACACGTCCCGTATTGAGCTAATAAGGGACGCACTTTGTCCCGTAATACAGTGAGAATCAAAAGTAGTCTATAACTTTTAATGGAATTAACGCTTTGTTTGAAAACACAATTCCCAGCCCCTCTCCTGCTTTGTGACCAATGAGCTGACAGCACACTTATGACAATTCGAGTATGACAATTCAGATTACTGCTCATCTCATTGGTCGATGAAAGGTCACTTACGGAGAAAATACCGGAAGACAACAGATGACCACAACAAGAAGCATGGCCAACAGGGAAACAAACGCCGACACTGCGGTGCAAGTCTCGGACGACAGTACACCTAAAGCTGGGCAGACACTGTGCGATTTTCAGTCACGTTATTCAGCTCCTGCTCAAACTGCACGATTGACTCGCAGGGGTTAGAAGTTGGTAGGTCACGATGCAGGTCTCACACTATACGGCCCGATGCTCTGATGCGACCTGAGTGCTCACACTGTGCCTCCATAACATGAAGGTTATAACAGAAAATCTGTCGCTCTCTCTCTCTGTCTTTCACTCACACAGACACACCACCACCATCAACTTTGCTAAATTGCTAATGAAAAACATTATCAGGCAGCTGTGAATGAGCAGCAGTGTAGATCCAACTATTTTCACGGTTGTTGTGGTCGTGATAATTTTGTGATGCCACATCGAAAAGGCTCGGATGAGCTTTCCAAAGTTCTACAAGTTGTGCCTCCATCACTTGTGTCCAGATCACACGCTGCACAGCCGAGCTGCACCGTCTTTTTCACCGACGTTTACGTGTTTGCGCGTGAGCAGTGTGAGCGGCTCACGAGCGATTGATGATCGGGAGCTGCTCGAGGTGTTAATCGCTTCTCGTTACCCCACGTATACTACACGACGCACGATGAAGGCCAAAATCTGGCCGATCACCAAATCGGTCGCACGACTCAGAAATCGTCTCAAAATGGGCCAAAAATCGCACAGTGTAAGCCCAGCATTAGAGCAGCAATGTTTGTTCGCTCAGAGAAAGAAAAATAGGCTGCAAAAGTACTGGGAGGAATGGGAAAAGGGAAACACCTGGCTGGGAAAATACACCATAACACCTTTAAAGCGCACTGCACTGTGTGCCGGCGCACTTTTTCCATAGGCATGCTTCTAGTGGTGGGCACATGAAGAACATGAGGGGCGTGAAAGCTCGGGGAACCCTTAACCAATTTCTTGTCCACCAGGCCACGGCAGAAGCAGATATGGTATGTAAACACTGGTTTGTTGTTTAAACCCTCTGGTTAAGGTTAATATGGGCATGTGCAGTGAATATCAGCGCTATGTGGCCAGAAGTGTGATAATATAACTTATTTTGTGTAATAAACAACTGCAAGGATAGATGATTACAACAAATAGATCACTAATACATAAAAGTAATACATAGATGAATAATGATGATGAGTTATGATGCGTAATCATGGGAACAAGTGGGTTTACAAACCTGATTAGCTTTAGAAAAGCTGAAATAATACCTCAACTGAAGCCAGTTGTACTAAATGCACTAAATGTGCACAGTTACAAGAATGATTTTGTTCTATTGTTTTCTATTAATTTATATAATTTTAAGTTAAGCAGGACAGAGTTCTTTTAAAGAAAGATTTACTTATATTCTCAAAAGCTAAGCATGACAGGCTTCTGTTTAAGAAAGAGACCTGTTTTACTGTGTTAATGTTGTCATTTTGAGCTAAAAATAAATGGCTAAATGATCATTTGTTTCCCATATGGTCATATCACAAAGAATATGCATCTGCTTAAATCAAATTCAAGTCAAATGGTTAAAAAATAATTTCACACACAAAAAAAGAGCTACCACACTGGGAAGGGTGAAGACAACTGGGTTGCCCGGCCCTGGCCACGAGGTGTCCCTTATTTATTTTTCAGGGAGTTGGCAACCCTAGCTACTGCTGTTGTTAGCTGCTTCTGTTAGCTGCTGTTAGCTACTGTTAGCTACTGTTTGATGTCTTTTAAGTAGATATAATATCGTTGGACTCTTGGTAAAAAAACAAAAAAAACAAAAAAAAAAAACTCTCAGATGATGTCAGAATGTTATCAAACTGTTATTAGAGAAAGTGTGATTTTTAGGACTTTCAAGCCTAATGTTAGCTAGGATGATGTTAGCTTATAAACAGCTGCTGCTTTTTGTTGTTTGGGTGGTTCGTTTATGAAAACATCAATTTGTTGGAAGATATAAATACACACTAATCTATTTATATTTATCAGTACAATATCTTTTCTTTGTGTTACCTAACCTTAAAAAAAAATTACCAACTGCACCTTTAAGAGTTGATCCATAAAATAAATAAAAAAAGGACTCTTTGTTATATTGAGAGAAAAACTGCCATGACAGAGTCAAGTGCGAGAAGAAAGGGACTAACTCTCTCCTCCTTCACTGTGTCACGCACACAGATAGTTATTACTCACCTGTTAAGGATGTACCAGACCCCGGTGAGCGCACCAGCAAGCCAGGAGCCAGACAGAAGCCACGCTGTGAGGTACAAAGCGATCACATACACAGCTTGGAGCGAGAACACTGTGTAAATATAAAAGTACACGGGCTCCAAATATGACTGGGCCACACACACAAAAACACAGACACACACATACACAAAGGGAAGCCATTAGTTCATTAGGCAGCGCGATTGAATGCACAGAGTTGACAACAGTGACAGCGACTGACTCGGGCACTCGAGAACACTGTGGCATTTTCAGAGTTGTGTCTGATATTTCACTCCCTGACATTCTTGTCTCTCGGTGAGACAGCTGATGAAAAAAACAAAGGAACGCCACTGCGCCTCAAACACTTCCTCATTTGACTACGATCATTACAGTAATAATGCCAAAAGAAAATACATTTTTCAAAACACTGGAGAGTGACTTTACTTTCTCCCCCCACCCCTACACATAAAAAGGATGTGTTAATTAACAGAACAAATGACAAAAGTCCCAGACAGTCTAGCTGGTGTAGCTGAGGTCTTTAATCTTTTGTGTGTTACCAGCCGAGATGACAGGTGAGTGTTGTATTACCTGTATGGGCAACAATCTGTAGAGAACACTGAGAAAGACCTCTTGGTAGATATTCATTCGCTGCAAGAGGTTAATGGTCCTCTTGGATTCTGTCAAGTTGTCATGGATCATTTCTTTGAGCCCTGCAAACACAAAATTCACACACACAAACACACCATTTGAAAATGCCACCCGTTCTTTAATTATTTTTTTTTTACAAACTGATAATAATTATTGGCTTTATGACAGCCAGGGAGGAAGGGGTGTTAATGTTTCTCGAAGCTCACCTGGCTCATTTATTTAGCTCAGACTCGTGCCATTAGAGAAAAAACAGGGTCGGAAATTTGCATCGACCACTAAAAACACAGCGTGTTCTGTTTGAAGTTAAATTCCTGCATTGCTCAAAGCACACTCGGAACGCTTCAAACTTGGAGATGGGTTGTGGGGCAACTTCATCCCCCATGAAATAATAAAAACGAGCTTTGAGGGGAAAAAAAGATTTTTGGTTTAAAACATTAAAAATGTAACAAATGCGCCCCGTGTACAGACGGGTGTATCCTCACCGTAGAGGCCTGGATGCTAGTCAGCCCTCATCTCACCACCAAAAAAACGGCAAAAAGCCAAAAATATAAATCTTCTTTTTAAGAGAGGTGATTTGACAACACTTAAAGTTTTTGTTATTTCTCGGATACGTTGATTTAGGTTTCTCAACCTTCTTCATTTGCATCGACATCTCTTTGGGCCTTAAATTGAGACTTAATGGCCAAGACCACGCACCTCGTCTGTGCATGAAGATGAAAAATGTGCCATTTTTGACAGAACTATTCATTATTCTGCTTATAAATTGTTACAAACTAGGACTCGAGTTTCCACTAACTCAGTAATAAAAACACAAAAGCATCATGACAAAGTGACCCGGTTTTACAAATTGCACCTTTAAGGACTGCTGGATTTCCACTGTATGTAACCGATCGATTTCCTCTGACTGAGTGTGTGGCTGATGTGGCTCATAAATACAAACCCACAGAGCGTTATCATCACCTCTGCTTTAGTGCATTTCAAGTGCTCTCGCTTTTTGGGCTCGATGGTCTGCAACTTTACTGTTTCAGTCCACTCTCACCTCCCGTCAGTGCGGTTTTCAGCAGACAAAGACAGGCAAAGTTAATGACTTGCTGTGGAACATAGACGAGCTCTTAGCAGCTTTTTACAGCCAGATATTTTTATGTGATGCTGGTGGGAACACATCAAAGAGGAAAAGAAGGTAAATATTGGACTTAGATTTGCTAAGCTGCCAAAAACATTACTCCAAATGAATGCTAATGTGGGATGCTGGATGTGTCAACGGGGAAATATTTAAAAGGACATATTACATCATTGTTTTGCACACAGCTGGTTTCTTCTCCATTAAATGGGAAAAAAAAGCCTCTGTTTTCCAGTAATTGAGGTTTAAACTATAATTTAGGTTTATTACTACTTAGCTGCCAAGGGCATCAAAAGTGGAGAGGCAAGGGGCCCTCGTCTCCCCTCACTTTATGTCCCGCTCTCACATCCTTCAAAAAGATTTAAAGTTTAGGTCTTCTTGCTCATTTTTAACCAAATCTTTTCCTTTTTCATGCTTTAGCTGGTCAGACGCGTCTCCCTAATATTTGTTTTTTGGTTTTATTATTGTGGACTCGCCACATGATTTAAAGCTACTGTACTACATTACCTCTGCACATTTTAAATTCATCTTTAGACTATGCTGGGAATGGCGAAGCTCCTCGGTTCATCCACTGACTAGAATGAGCTGTTTTTGCTCCTCCCCCGTTAAACCAACTTTCTCTTTCTACTGATTGGCTGGCTGCCTCACATGAAAAATTATAGAAGGCAAATGGGTGGGTGGGGCTTCCTGGGACAGGCAACGTAAGACTACCGTATTAGGTATATCCCCGCTCCATGACATGACATCATACATATTCAAGAGAAGAAACATAGACCTATTTATGAGGTGCAGCCAATCAGAAGAAAGCTGGTTGAACAGGAAGCGAACTAATCTGGCTTCTTTCAGACAGGAAAAAAAAAGTACAACATAATTAATAATTATTTATACTCTAGTGAAAGTAAAAGCTCCACTTTAACATGAAAAACTCAAAGGGAATACACCTGGAATGATCTTTCACTATATACCTGGATCACTAATACCACCACAGGAGGTCAGAATGAAAGCACAAAGTGTTGGTGATTATGTTAGGCTGTGTCTTGTTCTTTTTTCCTCTTCCAAATGAGATTGACGAAGTGGTGTTTTGTCTCTTGCCTCATCTGACTTTTAAAGCTATGCTGCTACATGTTCTAAATTGCTTTGGTGCAATGGCATTATTACAGAAGGGAATGATGGCAAGAATTAGCAAAATAACACTAACATATAGAAAAGAATGACATTTTAACATTACTCTGTCACAGAAAACACTGCTGCTGGTGTTATATGAGCTGATGCGCGCACTGATAGCATTAATCCATATTGGTTACTCCATGCAGTATCATCACCATGTACTGGGTTTGACTGAAACAAAGTGTGACATGGAGCGAGGAGCGAGGGCTGACTTTCTGCTGCAGGCTGGGATGTGTCAGCCTGATTTCCGCTGTGTTCTTGATCCATGGAAAACCATAAAAACCAGCACGGTTTTGCATAAACAAAGTGCACATTACCACCCACACGCATGACCCACTCGACTTTGTTCATTCATTTATGCCGTTTGCTGTCATGCCTTTCTTTTTCCACCTGACTCTGTGTCCTGCCTTGCTCGCTCATCTGGATTCTTTCTCCTATTTTAGCTCATTTATTCATTACATCTTTCCTTCACTTATCCCTCCTTTTCTTTCATTTCTTGCCTTTTCAATTATTGCTTCCTTTCTCACTTTCTTCCTATGCCCATCCCTATCATTTCCCACTTCTTCCATTACCTGCCGTCACTTCAGCGCTTCATCCATAACACCAAAAAACTACAGTAGTAGGATAACGAGCTGCTGTGCTGTGACAGAAAAACAAGGGAACATAGAAAGGGACGGGAAGGGAGGTCAGCCAGTTCCTCAACTGATTAGACTACAGCTCAATTATTTGCCTTAGTGGAAAATTAGGCACATTTCCAACAAGGAATTTCACATGGTAATGGGAACAAAATAATTAGGCTAATTTCCCTCAGACCAGACTGTGCATCATGAGAAAAGTGCAGTGATTTGTTTGGTCGGGTGGAAATAATGGAGTGAAAAACAGTTTTTCCTTACAAGTATGGATAGAGAGAGCCACCTGGTGTTGGCAACCATGTACAAAGGAAGGTGCTAACAAAAGCTAGCTTCCTAAAACAAGAAGTTACAGAAAAACTGTAGGTCCCGGGTGATGCTATGCTGTAGTGACACAAGACTCGGCGGTATCGACCACGGCAGCACGGCACTGGTTACCGCCATTTCAGACAGTTTATTTCTAGACAGCTTTAAAGATAATAAAAATACATTCTTTATTTCCACAAAGTTCAGCTCTCTGGAGGACTGTGACAAAGATCTGGAGAGTTTGCAAATTTATACCGAAGAGTGTTTGGAGCGAGTTGTTATGTGGAAGCCGAACCAGCAGCGAGAGGAGCCTGAGGACTCCCCCGAAAAGACCTCTACACATTTGGCTGGACTCTAACCTGTGTGTGTTTCTGTGATATATACTCTCCCACCCACATCCACTTCAGACTGTTTAAGTGAAATCAAGATCTGGTTTACTCACAACTCTCTTAAACTTAATGGCAATAAAACAATTCATTTTAAGGCACCAGATCCAAACTGACTACAGTTCCAACCAGTCTTTCGTTATCCATTGATAACCCTGACACACCCTCCCCTCAGGTTAAGAGTCTTGGTCTCATCCTCGATAGCACTCTGTCCTTCACAGCACATGTAAATAATATCACTCGGTCTTCCTACTTTCATCTCCGTAATATTAACCGCCTTCGTCCCTCGCTCACTCCAAACAGTACCTCCATACTCATCAATGCTCTTGTCACATCTCGTTTAGATTACTGTAATTCTCCTCTCTGTGGTCTACCTCATAAATCCCTCCATAAATTGCAGTTAGTTCAAAACACAGCTGCTCGTATTATCTCCAGAACTAGATCCACTGAACATAGAACAGCTCTTCTTAAACAGCTCCATTGGCTCCCAGTTCACCTCCGTGTCAATTTCAAGATCCTGCTTCTCACTTTCAAAGCGCTTCATAAGCTCGCTCCTCCATATCTATCCGATCTTCCACACATACTCACCCCACCGTACACTCCGCTCTTCTTCAGCTTCCCTTCTGTCTGTTCCACCTTGTGTTATTGTAAGGTGACCTTGAGGGTCTTAAAGGCGCCTATAAATAAAATGTATCATTATTATTATGACCGAGGAGCTCGGTGGAAGCTCGAGTTTACCTGCATACATCGTTCTCACTGTGTCACCTGTTGACCGCCTGCTGCTGGTTTGAACACACTGACTGGTGATAGTCACAGTTTTGTACAAAAAAGGCAAATGTGCCTCATCGTTCATCAGCTCAGAGAGCTGGGCTGCTGGGAGCTTGTGTTTCCCTTCAGAGTGACTCCAACTATTTAAAATGAATAGACTGGATTTAAGAGGAAGGAGCGAAGGACACCGAGCAGCAGATCAGGCATGATGGAAACAGGCCAAAAGTTTATTAAGGAACCAAATTGGAATAATCTGTTTCCAGCAGGCTGGATAAGTAAGTGCTGTTTATTTCAGTATGAAATTTATTTCAAAATTGATAAAATAACTCTCTCTGAATGAAATTGTCAATGGCCTGAATTCATTTATTGAATAAACTTTTTTTCTTTTTATTTAAAATAAACTTACATAGTAATGGAAACACTTGTATATTCCTAATTTCTCTGTCTGTATTATTGTAGAGTCCACCTTACAACATAAAGCACCTTGAGGCAACTGTTGTTGTGATTTGGCAAATAAGAGAAGGAGATATAAATACCGTATTTCCCGGACTACAGAGCGCACCTGAATATTAGCCGCACAAGCTAAAAGCAGGGGAAAATCCTGTTTTGTACATACATTAGCCGCACCTGACTAAAAGCCGCAGGTGTTTCAATGTTGACTTATCATATGTAAGAGAATATGCACAAATCGAATTGTCAGGAAAGAGATGGCTGTTTGGAGACACACCACTTTTATTAATATTTTGAAAAATAAGTTATGGGTACATATTTGCATAACCTTTTAGGGTATGTGTACAAGTAGCGGTAATTACAAGTACAAAACATGTACTGTGCTTCATAAATGAGTAACAAATGTAGTACATAACAATAACCTACAGCACACCAGAAAAATAGATTCAGACTACCTTTTAGGCTCAGGTGCAGTGACACGGCTTTAACAAGAAGAAAAGTCAGTCATTCACCACCATCTTTCTCTTCTTCCTGCGCACTAAAACCACCAAAGTCCTCTCCTCCAGTGTCGGAAACGAACAGGCTCAGGGTGGCTTCATCATCCACTCTCAGCTCCTTTCTTTCGTTGTCACTTTCAAAACCAAAGAAATCCTCATTGTCAGTGTCAGAGTCGAACACCTTCTGAAGAGCCTCCTCTCCATCAGGCAGCAGTCCAGCCCTTCGAAATCCGTTGGTGATCGTGGATGTTTTCACACTTTCCCACGCTGTCAGAATCCAGTGGTGGAGTTGGGCATAACTTGCTTTTTGCAAGTTTATCGCCGCTCATCATCCACGCCTCCAGCTGAACGCGTAGTGCTACTTTGAAGTTTGTTTTTCGCGCTACTTCGTACGGCACTACGTTGCCTGGCGGATGGACATGTGACTAACATACCACTCTTGAACTCCGATCCTTCCGCCAGGCAACGTAGTGCCGTACAACAGCGGAACAAACAAAACAAATCCGCTCATAGACGATCCATAGAAAAGCCGCACCTGACTAAAAGCCGCAGGGTTCAAAGCTTGTGCAAAAAGTAGCGGCTTATAGCCCGACAATTACGGTAAGTGAGGAGATGGGACTGAACGGGGTGTGATAATGAGGGAAAAGTGAAGGGAGGAAGACAGAGCGATGGAGGGAGTGAGGTAGATGAGAATTGGTGGAGGGAGTAATAGAAGACAAGAAGAAAGGGAATTACTTCAGGGAGGGAGTCAGGGAACAAAATATGGAACAAGAGGAGATACTTTGCAGGTCTTATGTGTGAGACTTGCAGTAGTTAAAAAAACACTACTTCAGATATCAATTTATAATCATTTTAGAGATTTTAAAGTTGTTTTATGCTACCTGCTCCACGCTGTCTATTTATCATCATCATCAGGAGCATCCCTTTGCATCATGGATGTGCAGCCGAGGCAGCGATCTGCAGTTAATGCACAAACACACTACGGGTTCATCCCCCGAGTTCGCTGATGTTTTTACGCTTGAATGATTCTCAGGTAATTGGTAAATGGCTAAATAGATTAAAAAAAATACCGGCGGCCACCAGCGCTGCCCCTCCGCCTCCAAGTAGATACACGTATGGTATCCATTTAAAAATTCCACGTCAGCTTGTACTCAAGTTACTGCACTCACAAGATTCAGGAAACATGACCTCTGACCTTGAGGTCACCGGGATTCAAACCCGACTGTGATTTTTTTTTTGTAGATGAACCAATGGTATCTCCCACACACACACACACACACCACTTTTCGATTAACACCTGGACACTACAGCTTCTTGTAACATCCACTTCAGCTTTTCTTTCCACACACTATTTTGTTGGAGTGGAAAGATCTTGGATCATTTTGACCCTCTAAGTTGTGTTTGTGAAGAAATGACAACTGTCATGAATACAAACCTGCGATCACAGTGCATACCTTCTTGTATTGATGGGGCGTGCAGCATTTGTTTATAGTAGGAGTAGTATAGTCCACACTCTGTCCGAAAGGAGATCTCCCTCTCCACTTCCTGAAAATAAAAAGAAGGATTTTAGTTTCATGAAAGCAAAGACTTCTGTTCTCTGTAATATGGAAAACAGATATCCTGGCAAGACATGACAGAAACATGGAGGATAAAGGCAAAGCAGCTAATACACTCATAATCCTCTCCAGTAATAATCAGACAGGTAACACAGTGTGTGAGTGCGTGCTTGGAGGATGTCTTCCCAAGAGACTTCCTGCTCGTCATGCGTGATTACTGCTCCTCGGGGGGGTAAGAGGAGAGAGCAAACGGCGAACAACCAGCTGTGGAATATTAAGCCAATCATTAATCTATCATATTTAGTCTGTAAATTGTTTTTGCAACTGTGCTTGACAAAAAGAAAAGCTTTGATTTTAGCTACTCATTTCTTCTAAAACTCACTGAAAGTCTGTCAAATTGTTTCTCCAGATTTACTGCAGCCAAATCCGGTCCGAGCAATCTCCAAATCCTCCGCTTGTTAAAAACCAAAGCACGTTTCCGAGTATTGCTGCAAAGCATTTTATCTGATATTTTTCCAGTAACAACTTCCAGTAATAACTAAAACCTCACAAAAAGACTATAAAATTAGAAATGTATATAACATCTGTCCATTAAAACCAATTCATCAATAGAAAGGATTTTCCAATAACAACGTTCAATTTCTAACATTCATACAAACTTGTACATAAAATGTTCTGTATTCTGAACATATTTCACGCATTTCAGAGGAGAAAGATCCTAATTTAAACAGCCTGGCTCATTCTGCGGTCCTTATATCTGACAAATCATCATAACCAGTCTGTGGAAACCTGAGAGCAGTTATTTGTTCTGTAGCCATCAGGGAGCAACAGGACAGGGGATCCCAATCAGATCGCCCACCGAGGCAGGTGTTCCCACCAGTTAATTAATGTCATTTACTTGGTTGAAACCATTAGCTGATTAACAGAGTGTAAATCAGCATGGGTCTGCCTCCTGAGCAGAAAACCACTGGTTCATGCACATATGATCAGCTGCAAAAAATTTAATCTGCATTTGGACGAGCCTCTGGAAGAAAAGACGGGACAGATTCTACGAGCACAGGGACGGCCCTGAGCGCAAGAACGATGAGGAGGGCAGCGAGCGTTTTTAACCTCGGGACTCTCTGCAGCCACAGGCGCTCGGTTATTGTGTTCTTGTTGCTCCGTCAGAAAAACAAGACTACATCTGGAAAAACTATCAAAGTTACTGACATCATACAAAAACATGGCAGATTACAATAAATATTTTGATCATGGTAAGAGCGTTTTGATTAACAAAGGGAAAGCACGTTTCGCAACTAACCGTTAATATGGAGCGAGGTACAAGGTCAAAACATTTAGCTGCTCCACGTGTGAACTGATCCCGATAAGTCACAGACGTATCAGCTACGAGCCTCAAAAGGAGGTCAAGTATATTACTGGCACCATCTATGAAGAAGCTGTTTCAACACTATCTGCAAATGAGTTCACCGCATCATCTTTGTATGATTTAGAAGCAAATAAACACCCCAAAATTGAAAGAATGAGTTCACAGCTCAAGAAATGGGAACATCCAGGAAGCACTTGGAGTCACAGATTTGACCTTTTGCAGGGAGATTGATGGCATCTACATCCTGTGTTTAAATGAAAGCTAACAGACCGTCTGAGAAGTTGATGGAGTGGCAGCACGTCGAGAGAGCGAGCCTCCCAGGACTCATCCATACACTGAATGGATGCACGGCATTTCCACAAATACATGTGGATTAATAGACATGTATATAGAAATTGTGTTGTTGCCACTGGAGGCAACAACACAAACATAATGTTAAAAGTTGACAAATAGACACCTTCATAAAAACTTCCTACACATGAAGAGAAAAATTAGCTATAGAGATCCAACATTTTCGTACCAGGGTCTGCATGTGACCTTCTGTGAAGTCAGACGTTTTAACATCGGCGTCTACAGAGACTGACTCGAATTTGGAGACGGCCTCTAGTGGCCATTCCAGGAACTGCACTGATTTGGCATTGAGTTGCATCTTGGTTGAAGAGATATTTCTTGGTGTTTAAGATCATTTCTAACATTTCTGAATTATGCAGCACTTTTCCAACTGAGCAGGCGAAACTTTATCTCTAACTTCAGAAAAGAAAAAAACAACAGACAGAAAAAAATAAATCTATGCCACTTCAACTATAAAGGAGTTTGTTCATTTTGTAGATAATAACAGCATCAGATGCCTGTTGCTTGCTGGATCTTTGTACCGTGATCTCACTGTTATTGGGGCCACTCTGTAACGACCTAACAACACAGAAGGGGCGGGAGCTCTGACTGTGGTTGCAGATTGGACTACGGTGTGCTGTGATGGTTTTCATTAGCACCGTGCTGCAGACTGAACCCAGGAAGCAGACTGAACCTGCCCCCAAGGCGGTCACATCGAAGCAGAGCTCGTTTGTAATGTGTTTGGTTTATCAATCGCTCAAATTGAAACACTTTCTATAAACACGTAATAACTCCTACCGTGAGCTGCGAGAACCACAGCAGATTCTCATGTAAGCCGTTCACACACCAAGCCTGAGTCAGTGCCAGCAGCACAGCCGCTAACAGCCCTGCTGCCATGAAAACGCACTGTTGCCAAGGCCGCAGGGGTGAAACGCCTGAACCGGAATGGGAACGTGAACCGGATCGCCCACGCAGAGAAACCCCTCCTTCACCCCCCTCCTGCGTTCCCGACAGAGCGTTATGGTTACATCTGCCTTCAGACGGCGCATCTTGTGAAAGGCCATGTTTTGGCTTCACCCTCTTACGGAGCTCCATTGCCTGGGAACGCAGAGATTATCAATAAATTCTTGGATCCTTTGATGAGCTGAATCCAGGTAGATAAACAGGACGCTCCCGGGTTAAGGTACAGAACTGATCCAAATCCATTACGGAAAAAAATGTAAATGTGGTGTGTTTTTCTCTTCTTGAAGTCAATCCAAATAAATTCGCTTTTTAATCGCTTCAAGTTCCCTGCCAAAGGAAATATGCAAAAGCTTCCTCTGAGGGATGAGCAGCTACTTTCCTTCCCAATCCTCCTTTTGAGTTTTGCCCAAGGCAAAACAAGCCTTGGCTTTCCACCAAGAACTCTGATGAGATGGCTAATCCTCAATTTAAATTAAGGTCAAAGAGAATAGGCCTAGTTAACAAGTTCACACATTGCTCATTACGCTGGAAGCCAGTACACTTCTCAGAAGGCACCGATCCTCTTCTCTCTGTGTGTCTGTGTTACCATTTCCTCCTTATGGGTCTTTGAATAACTCCCATCTCTGTTATGTGATGCACGAAAAATCCAAGCCAGGGTCCATCCAGCATTTCCTCTGCTCTATGTCTGCCAAAGCCTAAATACGAAGTGGCCTCTGCCTCCATCGAACGCAGCCGGCAACTTCAGAACAAAAAGCAAAGAGAAAGACTAAACCCTGCGAACAACAGGACAGGCTGTGGATAACTGCAGCAGCCAGAGGGAGGGAGGGAGAAGCGAGTTGACTACTGGTGACCCCTCGTCTATAAAAGCACACGTGCTTACAGGAAAAGAATAAGGAGAATAAGTGGGGGTGGGGAAACATGGGAACATCGTTCGGAAAATGCAAGGAACAGTTGTCGGAAGGTTTGTGGATCTGTGCGCGCGTCTGAAATAAACCCAGGCGCTGCGGCCGGCACGGATGTGACCTCACACCTGATGAATTCAAGAGGCCAGATTAAGCCAGCTGTCTCGCTACATAAGAGGACAAGAGATAATAAGCACTGTAAGGGTATGAGCGTGAACGAGAGAGAAAAAATCCTCCAGACCCTTTCACCTCAGGCTAACTCTGATAATACATTCCCTCAACAGCATGCTGGGTGAGGAAACCACATATGAGATTATTAAAAGCAGTTCCCTTTCTGTGAAGCTTCTCCACAGGCCGCCGTGCTCCGATACCATCAGTCACGTAGGGTCAGGTCGGGTCAGGCAGCAGCACTGATCAGGCGGGACTCCCAAATCCACAAATTACTTTCCAGCATGTTTCACAGTTCTTTCCAGCCTACTTGACCTGAAGACACTTCAGACAACGTGTGTGTGCGCGTGTGTGTGCATGAAACAGTAAATGGGAGAATAAAAGTGAGAGAGATGGGGGGGGGTCTCTGAAGGCAGGAAATTAAATATATCCATCCAGACGGCCCAGAGAGCAACAGGAAGCAGTTCAGGGTAAAACCAGGTGCACAAAACACAATTTTCTGTGCCTTGGAAACTTCTTTTGGATAATTCAGCATGTTCTTCTGTCCGCACAGCTAAATTTAAACATTTGAATTTGAAAGTCATTTCCCTCTGTTTGGGTCTCCACACAAACTGAGCTGGTAGTTTTTGTGGTTTTCTTTCATTTCACAACCACAATCAGGGTTCAACAAAACTAGTAGTAATGATTAAAAAGAACAAACGCTGGCTGATGGATCTTAGTTTTCATTTCTTTGCCATAATCTTTACATTTGGCAGATTTCTTTTAGCAGCAATACCTGCAGCACAGTGAGTGTTTAGTCCACTTCACTTAAATGAAAGCCTTAGTTCCTAATTATCTTTCTGATAGAAGCAAAAATAAATCTACTAATTTTACTGGTATACATTAACATTAAAAGGCCAATCCTGCTGCATAACATGCAGTGCAATAGTGAGAAGACTACATGACTCCATGAATATACGTGTGACAGTACACAGATATACAAAACACAATCAGCAAAGAGACATGTGATGCATAACGCCGTAAGGTCATAGGCTACCATCACTACCTGCAGCCTGAGACAGGTGAGTCTGAGTCTGTCAAACTTTGTCACAACATCTTCCTGATCAGCCTACCGACAGAGGAACAGACTATGGGAGGGACTGAGCGAGGACACTACTAAATTTCATTCCCTGAGACAGATTAAAAAATTTAAACAAATCAAAAAAATATATCTGAACAAGTCACCCAACTAAAAAGCTCTGGAGATGAAAATTAAAGCCAAAGCAAAAGTTTTTAGAACAAACAAACAAACAAAAAACAAAAAAAAACTGCCGTTCCCCTGATGGCCACCTGAGGTTGGCTCCTACAGCGAGTCCATCCTCATGCACTCTCATTTTAAAATATCCAACTTTAGAGGATTGAAAGGTATATCTGCAGCATGGGACCAAAACAGTTTTGGACATAGTTGACAGCTTCCTGTGATTTTCAACTGGACAAGGTAGTTAGGGGCGTGGCCACATTGATTTATAGCACAGGAAGCTGTAACTGATCAGCGTCGACTAGGCCTCATTCACTAATTCTCGTGATTGAACCAGAACTCTTCACTGTGTTTCAGCTATTGGTATTTTTTAGCATGTTTGCTAATATATTTTTGATGAGATTCTAGTATTTTATTTATCAGTTAATTCATCCTTTAACTAATTCGCCAGTATGTGTGTGTGCACATTCCATCAGTTTAGGAACGTAGCCTGCAACAGCCCTAAACACCATAAACTGATACATCCATCCATATTAGCTGTTCTCATGAGCTCAGTGAATTCCAGGGTGGTGATAGGCCACCTGTGCAACAAGTCCAGGTATGAAATTCCTCGCCACTAAATGCTCCGCAATCAACTGTTAGTGGCCACGAAGGCAATGTAAACTCACAGCGCAGGGTCAGGGGATGCTGAGGCACATAGTGCGCAGAGGTCACCAACTTTCTGCACAGTCAGTCGCTGCAGACCTCCGAACGCCATGTGGCTCAAGAGCAGTGCATAGAGAGCTTCATGGAATGGGTTTCCATGGCCAAACACCTGCATACATCAGCAAGCACAATGCAAAGCATCAGGCGCAGTGGTGCAGAGCTGGGAATGCAGCAAAGGGTGGTCCAACATCACATAAACCCCTATGGAGTAAGAATGGGATGTCACTCAGCCTGATATATACGTGTGAAGGCAGATGAGCGAATCATTTTGGTAATATAGTGTATAAAGTACACCCGCTATCTTCACCGCATGTCTGTGGCAACTTTGTGAGATAGTTTTGCTGAAATAAAACGAGACACAAGCCTGTCTGTCTTCTGCGGTTCTTTGTTAAAGGTAATCACAGCATTTTCTTTCTCTAGAAATATATGCGTCATCGCAGCTCATCTGCCTGACATCCAACTCTTTCACGGCAGTAATAAACTAATCATGCTTCACTTCACCCCTAGCATTAGATGTATAGGAACTATTACTGTAGCTTAAAGTAAGCTACATCTGGGCACCAGTTTAGCTCGCAGGTGACCACATGCCGCAGGGCTAAATGCAGCAGCGCAGGTTCAACTCCAACCCAAGGGCCTTTGCTGTTGCTCTCTCCCCATTTTTTCTATCTAATGTTCAATTTATTACATAATAAAGGCCAAAAATTAACTAATATATGGTGAAGCTTACCATCTCCTCTATCATCTATTGATACTTTGTAGGTGTTACTTTCTCTGAGTGATTGCTGGATAACGTTTTAAGCTATATCTATAATTTTGTCAGATGTCCGTTATAAAATCTGCATCGCTCAGACTGAGTTAGTTGAAAATGGCATTCACACCTGTGTGTCCAGTGTGGACAGATCTGTTAATGCTGGCTGTGAACACTGCCCGAGGGCATTTTTATACAAAAAAGAACGCCAGAGATGAAAAGTGTTTATACCAGCGAGTCAAAAGCCAGCAGTCCTATTGAATGGAGATATTTAATATCATACATCATCATAAATACGAGGCCAACAGAATATCATTGATGGTCTCCTCCAAAAAAAGGCCTAAGTTGTTCAAAGTTTGTTGCAGAGACAGTGTGAAGAGCAGAGCTTGAAAGAAAATATCCAGGGTAGGTTTTCACCTCCACACAAACGAGAGATGATTGTGAATGTTAGGCTGTTGGTTTCAGAAAGTTAGAGAAACTGTTGGACATCAGCAGCAGAGACTGCTTATGCATTTTCATGTTCCCAGACAGTCTCCCTAAAAAACACTGAATGTTTTAATGCTGAGCCACAGCCACGTTTTTAATGTAACCGAGCAGATTCGGTCTGCTCTGTGCGAACATAGACTCAGGCGCAGGCTTTGATTGCATTAACAGAAGGAAACAGTTCACATATGCATGCAGTGTGCGATGATGTCAGCCAGGAGACCACTTATTTGTGGGAACATTTCAGGGAGATGTTCTCCAGGCCTGTAAAGTGACCTGCATTTATTATGAATGAACACATCTGTCTGCTCCCCTTCACACACACAAACAGAAAAAAAAGTCCGCGCTGGACCGCAAACTGTGTCCACACGGATTCCGATCAATTAACTCAAAGTGCCGCTTTGTGTCCCTGTGACAGAAGCCCACAAATTACCGTGAGCACGGCGGAGCTATACGCGGGCAAGATGCATTTCACATTTTCATGAGAAACAGAATAAGCACCTGGCTGGCCATGCAGGCAACCAACAGAGGAAGTAAACTGATGACGCAGTCTCGTCTGTTCTACACAAAGAGATGAGTCGTCCTGTGATTGGGATAGAGCTTCAGAACCAGACGTGTCTCTGGTGTCAGGTTATGATTCAGTAGTCCCTGTGGGAAGCTCCCACTCTAAAGAGATTTACAGAAAACCAAACGGTGCTTTATCTTCAGCCTTCTCTTAATAACTTCCACATGCACATAACAGTCGGCTTTCATGCAAACCAACCTGCAACTTTAGTCAAAGGAAGGCAATAAATTCATGAACCAAACATTTATCTCCAATTTGTTTTCATGGGTAAGTATAAAGATATTTCTAACAATGTTTCAAAAGTCCACATTACTCTTTGCATTTTTGTCTTTAATGCTTAGTTATGAATAAAATGCATTTGGACATTTTTGTAGTTTACAAGTAGCATCATGACAGAGTTGAATGTGGGAACCTTTATTATTGACAGTTTTACACTGAGGGGACTCTGAACACTGAAGTCTGTCAGACACAGACAGCTGGAGGCACCGTGGACAATTACTGGTTTCCATTATACTTCTTTGAAGTCCACCTGAGAGGCACATGTGTACTTGATACAGTGCTTAACAAATTTATTAGACCACCACCCAATGTAAGGTCTGTGCCACAGCTGCCCTAAATTACCAGTACCGGTAAATGGGTCATTCCATCTCAAAACAACACGGGCCTTAAACCTCCAACTGTTATGGTCCAAAGACTGGACATTTATAATGACTGCTTCAAAATGTTGGCTTCATGTATCAAATAATTTGCAAGATTTTTTTTTAAATAGGTTTTTGACCCACTTTAAGGTCTTCAACATCTGGCAATGTATCGATATCTCAAAAACTCAAAAAATAAAGCCCCCCTCCTCGAGTTTGGTTCTGTCTGAGGTTTCTTCCTGTTAAAAGGGAGTTTTTCCTTCCCACTTTCACCAAGTAATGCTCTGTTTGAATGTTGTCCCGTATTGAGCCTCTGTATTAAGGTCTTTAACCTTGAGTATAAAGGACCTTGAAGGGACTGCTGTTGTCCCGTCACTGTCCCGAATCTGATAGTGAAATTTAGATCACCTGGACTACAGCGAGCTCGCCCTGTGATCGCTGAATCAATTCATTCTTGAGTCCAGATGCCAGATTTGCAGAGATTTCATCAGCGTGTTCAACATATTTTACCTTCATTTGTTTTTCTCCTCTGCTATGTCAAAAATGTATAATTACACACATAATGGCCTCGTTAATGTCCCCAATTACTGCAATAATAGAATTTCCTACAAGTATCCTGTAGCTAACCACAAGCAGATGCTAACGTTACACCACATTCTACAATGTAGAATACTCTTTTTTCCTATTTGCTATTTTTCAGTAATGAACACTCAAAGGTTACTTAGAAACAATGAGCTTGTTAGAAGAAACAATGTCTCAGATTGTGGTTTTGACTTACATAGCTGCGCATCTGGTAGTTCAACTTTCCATCCCTCCCTGTGATAAACAACTTCAGAGCAATTTTCACACAAAATATTAACCTGCAGTGTTTTCACTTCATATGTAAAAGTAGATTACAAAACCACAAAACACACCACTCCAAAAAAATATAATGTTCTTGCGTCAGTTGCTGCAGGAAAACAAATGATTCATACTGCATCACTTAATGATGCAAAGACAATTTATGGCAGCAGCATTGATTCACACTTTGCCCCAGTTTTAGTACTAATGCAGACATCTTTTCTGCCATGTCACCCAGTTTTAAATCTGCTATGTAGATCTCAGCCAGAACCAGAGTGCTGCTGACGCTCTAAAGGGGGGCAATTATAAATGACATCACATTTGGCAGAGCACAATGTTCTGTTGCTGTACAACAATGAACAAACCCTGAAAGGCCTGAAACAACCGCGATGATTCAGGATCTCATGTGGTTCACATAACAGCCCTGAAAATTCATCCCATGAAGCGTGTGGAAAAGCAATCATCACGTTTTAGGATGAAGTGTTTATGACGTGTTTGAAGACCATTTTAGGAAGAAAACTGGACGAGGGGGTGTCCCTGGCACTGATGTCGAAGCTACGTTAGATAAGCGCAAAGCGCGTGTGGAAATTTTTAGCTTAACGGTCACACCGTGTGACACTTTTCCATCAGTTAATATCCACATCTGTGATGTGGTTAATGAATCGTGCACATGGATGTCAAATCCTCAGATAACTTTGTTAGACAAGTGCCAAATACATCAATCCAGGCAGCTTTACTGCTTTTTAACAAGAGCTTTATAAAATTTAAACAGCGCCACGCATTTCCAACTTTTCCAGCTCCCACTGACACAAACTCACTGGCAGTACTTTAAGATAAGCTGTCACTAAGACATACAGCCACCGAGAGGCTAATTCTTATTGAGACATCTACAATTCCCTATCTCTAAAAAAGCTCGGACATTGTAGAAAACTTAGATGAAAACATAAAGAGGTGATCTGCAAAGCCTTTAAATTCCCACGCTCAACTTGAATCTGATTCCAGCAGCACATTTCAAAGAAGCAGTGTTTACCACAGGGTTGCATCACCTCTTATTTTTAAAACTCTCGGTAAGTGTCTGGGAACTCAAACCAGAGGCTGAAAGTGAACTTCTTTCCTGCAGTTGCTAATAAACAGTATAAAAGATGGATGTAGTTTCCAGATATGCCAAGCAGCAAGGTCTAAACCCATATTTTCTTTTCAATGACCAGCAGGGGGCGACGATTGTAGCTGCAAAAAACAAATCTATGAGACAGGGTCCCTCAGTCCCCTCCTGCTGGGACCTCAGTAAACATTTCCCTGATTACTTTCTGCATAATGCATAAAACAGGAAGTCTATTCTGTAAATCACAGTCATTCTTTAGAAAGGATTTGCTCTTTCATTAATGGCTTGTTTCTTCTTTCCACTTCCACAGTGTCGGGTCTGTGACCGTAAACAGTCTTTACCTTTATGTTGGAAAACCACAGGTCGTTCTCGTGTAGCGTCGCCACGTAGATGCAGCAAAGCAGGCCAAGACCAACAGAGACAGACCAACCAACTGAAGTCCAGATTATAGCTCCCCATGACCAATCACCTGCAAGAACATTAGCATGTTAGTTTTCACTGTAGGGTAAAATTTAACGTGAAACAGTAACACTTTTCTTTTTTTACTGATGGCTGGATTTCATTTAGCTGCTTCGGCTTCAGGGTCATGTTGCTGTGCATGTTGGCAGATTCAGCTGCGTACAACATTCTCAGAGAGTGTACACCTGCTCCAGACACTTCACCGGGAAAGGCGAGAGGTTCAGTATTCTAAAATATGTCGAAAACAGCACACATTTTCAGACAGTCTCTTCTAAAAAGGCACTTGTGGCGTTCTAGTCGGACACCCGCGTGTAAAATGACAAAAATGATTCGAGTATGAAAAAAAAAGAAGAAGCTTCAGCCCCTTTGCCACCTCTGCACAGCTGGCCACCCACTGTGTGAAGTGGGTGTGAATTAGAGCTGGGCGATATATCGAGTTTTTAAAACATATCGATATATTTTTATACGAGATATAAGATGTGACAATATCCTTTATATCGATATAGTCTATGTTACGTTATAATTATAGTTGTGGAGCCGCAAGTTTGCCTCTCTTTCGTCCACTTTTGTCTCTACGCAACGTTACTCCGCCTCGCCTTCACTGAAGACAACTCCCCCTCCTCCCCCATCGCTTCACATGCAGGCAGCGACAAGACGGACACGGCAAATCTCCGTTAACGAGTTACTGCGCATCGCCCCATGCGTGGGGCTGGACGGCGTCAACGTGCTAACGAGCTAAACATGCTAACGAGCTAACAGCGCTAACCCTAAAATCCTTTCATTCTCTCAAAAGTTGATAGCGCGCCTTATGTATGAATTCTGGTTGTGTTTGATGGCCGCGAACTGATTTTATGTGGTACACGGCGCTCAGCAATCTGTCAAAAATGTTTGAGTACGACTTTGGTAAGCTACGGAGCTGCACCGCTTGATAGATTGTCGGCGCATTACGGCTACCGAGGAGCTTCGCGGAGTGATACGTACTGTGCATCAACGTAATATTACCGTATTGTGTGTGTATAAGGACCATAAATGGCACCTGTAAGAGACGTGGTTATGAAGCGGATTTCAAACTCCAGGCTATCAGTCACACAGTAAAACTTGGGAACAGAGCAGCTGTGAAATCTGTCTGTCTTTGTTATTACGCTCAGCGTCTTTTAGTTTACATTTTGACTGCACAATTGTGAGCTCTTTGTTTAGCACAAAAACAACCTTGTTTTCTTTTATTTATGGAGCATTATTATTTAATGAATGCTCATAATTTAATTTTGAGTAATTTTTCATGTACATCTGTGCTGTATGTTAATAAAAGTGCCTGTGTGACATCTGGGACACAGCTTTGACTAAGAACTCTCTTTTTGTTCTTACTTTATGGCTTAAAAAAAAAAATCGAGATATATATCTTATATCGCCATCCAGCTAAAAAATATCGAGATATGAATTTTGGGTCATATCGCCCAGCCCTAGTGTGAATGCTAGATTGTTGGTTTCAGAGTTATAGAAACAGCTCTCTCTAATGTGACTCCAGAAAGGTGTGCAGGGAGTTGTTTCCTGTTTGACCCTCCAACATGCACTTCATAACTACAGCTTACTGGGAAACTTGACTAGAACAGAGCTACTTTCAGTCTTTTAAAGGTTTTAATAACACCCACTGTGACGAGTGAAAATATGTGCTGTGTGTTCCTCGTGCAGTTTCTGCAGAAACTGACTTTTTGCACAACATTGTAAATGTTTTGAATTGTCATAAAAGTGCACATCGTGATGCACGTAAGTGCGACACCCGCTAGTTTTCATTCAGTGGACACTTGTGAAATGAAGGTTACAAATATAATATGACACCAGAGTCAATCATTTAAATGTTGAAATGAAGAAAAAAGCTTATCAAGCTTCAGTCTCCTTTAGGGATGAGACACAAGAAAACATGACTGTGCATGCATAAATACAACAAAGGTGTACGATTGTAGGCTTGAACCCGCAGAGTGATTTATGAAGGCGTCAATAAAAATCACACTGAGCAGACCTGCAGTGGGTCAAAGTCGAGGCCAGATATTGACCACCATCTCCCAGGAGATGGCTCTGACCCAAAAAAAACCCTGCAGCAAAGTGCTTGGTTTCCAGCCAGTCTCCGCCCCCTTCTAATCGCCCATCGCCACCTAATCTGCACAGGTACTGGTACTCAATCAAGAACTTGCATTTGAGAACCGGCCCACATGAGAAGCTAACATTTTGGGTGGCTTCAAAGTGTCCTTGAGCAAGACACTGAACGTCAAATTGCCTCCACTGATGTGTGAGTGTGTGTGAGAGGGGTAACAAATAAATCACAATAAAGTCCTGTGTGAATGTGCACTGCAGGCTAAGTGTGAGCAGAAAAGAGTGATCTAACTATCAGCCCAGGCATTCATGTGTTGTTTACGTGCAAATTTGATGGCCGCAGCTGCAAATAATGATTTCAGCGTTTTTCATTTGACACAAAAGCATCGCACACATAACAATGTCTCTTCTTTGAATGCAGAAATGCACAAAAGGTGTAAGATATCAGGCTTTAACCAGCAGAGCAATTTATGAAAACATCAGTAAAGCCACACTGAGAACACCTGTAGCAGGTTAAAGTCAGGGTCAGATCCTGAACACTATCCCTGGAGCTCGAGCTGGCTTTGGCTCAAAAAGCCCGCAGCAGGTGCTTGGTTTTTAGCCAGTCACAACCCGATGTGACTTTCTACCCAGTGCAACACCAGTGCCCAATCTGGAAATACTTCTACTCATTTCCACCACAAAAAAAAGTTTTAAAATGCCTGGATTGCACTGACGCAGTGCCAGCACTGCTGCAAAGCCAGTTCTGCTTTGGTGCCTTGAGAATCAGCTTTAAAGTCAACAGATTTGAGAACCAAACACTACAGGTGGAAATTGGGGATGCTTCATGTGGGAACAAAATAACAGCAGACTGCAAATCAAACCCACTGACAAGTCCTCAACTACTTTGGCAGAGGTAAAAAGCCTGGTACTGCTGCCAAAAAACTGGCACCAGAACAGCACCAAGAACTTCACCAGTGATCGGCTCAAACCTGCTGAAATGTGTGGTAGAACTGGCACTTGCAGCTTGTTGGTGGGAAACATCTATGTGTGGCTCAAGCCTGAGATGGGAGTGCGGGGTGTCTCACTCACCATGCAGGATCTTCTCCGGATGGTGTTCAGAGCAACAGTTGTGCTGCTGGGACTGAAGCTCTGCAGCAGGAGAGGGCTCCTTCCCCTTGCTGCCCTTCCTCTGACGCAGGGTTGTCATGTTGAAATGCTGCCAGCAGAGCGCACACACAGGGGGAGGGGGTCTGATTATCCACACTGATACACATGTACACACAGGCAAAGAGCAAACATGTGTCCCAACATTACTGCGCTCAGAGCCAAAGCAAACAGGTCTTTCATTCAGTTCACGATGGATGGGTGGGTGGATGGATGGGGGGTGGACAGGCCTGCTTACAGCATTTCCTGGTCACGCTGACGCCAGAATAACGTGCAAATAAATAAAAAAAATAAATAAATGAGATCAGCCTATCGACAACAGATTATCAGAGAGCTCTATTCATTCTACCGTTTTTAAACCGGACCAAATGTCGCGCCAAACATAACCGCAGATGCGCTCCAGCAGAGGATCATGAGGGATGTGGGGCGAACAGGGAGCCACATAAGACGGTAAAGTAGATGAGGCGGGTTTGAACCGCCACTGGGAAGCAGAGACACGCAACCACAGCCTCGTTATGGTGAATGTGCGTTTCACAACACAGAGGCGCGCTCCCGCGGTGGACGAAGGACTTTGTTTCTGCCTTGACATCAACAAAAGACGAAAACGAGTCGAGCCAACGGAACATTTAGCGAAGCCTCACCCTCCTCCACAGCAGCGGCTCGCAGGATGCTCCGACAGCTCTCTCTCCCCCTCTGTCTTTCTCTACGCCTCTCTACCTCCCTCGCTCTTTCATTTTTCTCTCATTCTTTTTTTCACCTGCTGTTAAAATTCAGCGGTCAGCCTCGTACCGCACGGGGTTTAACGGAGGGGACAGCACCGGAACACGAGAGGACCCGCCTTCAAAATAAAAGTGTGAGGTGAGGGGGGAGGTAGGTGTTTCGGAGATTAACTAAATAATTACAAAACTAAAAAAAATCTAAAATAAAAATAAATAAATATGGAATAGGGGCCGCGTAAGTTAGTGAATATTTTTACTAAAGAAAAACAAAAATCACTACAATTATTTGGAGACAGTTTTTACAAACTAAGTGTAAAAGATTTGCAGACAGTCCATACACTCAAAAATGCCATGATGCTCATTTTAATTTAATTTAATTTAATTTAATTTAATTTAATTACAAGTTTTCGGTGTCATTTGGCTACATAAGTAAAATGAAAAATGTCAACTTTAATGCAATTTTTTTTTTTTTTTTGCCTGTCCCATTTGGTTCTTTAGCCATCAGAATTGTTGTCTGAAGACCAACAAGGATACCCAATGGATTTACTTTGCCAAATGGATCATCGTGGCATTGCCGTATTGGTCCATTTGGTCGATCTTTGTTTTTATTATTTATTATATTTTATTTTCAGATGTTACAGACGGGACAGACATGAGTGAGAGATAGGAAAGGGAGAAAGAAAGAGGAAGGAAAGGAAAAACAGAAGGGGAGAGGGACAGTGAGAAAGGGGGGGAGAAAAAAAATAAAAATCTCCTGGATCACCTGTTGAGAGAAGAATAGAAAACAAGCAAAAAAAGACAAAAAAAAACCCCAAAGCAACATACTAAACACAACACCATCGCATTAATCTAGCTAAGTGTAAACAGCAGTAAATACTAAATATTCAATGTTGTTGTGCAGCACGCAGGACAGATGTGCTTCGAAGTAGCAGCCAAGAAAGGTGTAATTTGGGTCTACGAGCAGTGAACACCTGTGTGCATACCTGTGTGGATCAGCGCGCTAGTATTCCAAAGGTTTCTCCATGTAACGATCTGCTAGGGAGTGTGGGGGGGCCACAGCCCCGTCCTCCAGGGTGTGAAGCAGGTATGGAGGAGATCAAAACTCCAGACATCCAGAGGCCCCCAGAACACAAGAAACCATGGAAGACCAACAGAGGGGCAGCCGCGCCACTGTTCCAGTAAGAGCTGAGGAGAGTCCCAGATGAGGGTTCACTCAGCAGCCGCGGAGCAGAAGCCAGGGGGAGTTGCAGTGACGCACCCGTGAGCTCCGCCGGCCGCCAGCTGTGCCTGAGTGACCGAGGGGCCCCCGAAGGGGCCCGAGCGAAGGGCCCCCGAAGGGCCCGACCCCACCCCCGAAGGGGCCCGAGCCATGCCCCAGGCTCCAGGTCCCGATAAGCGGCCGCCAAGGAGTGAGCCGGTGTGTACCTGGACGCCCACCCCCAGACACAAGGAACCACCAACGCACCGATGTCTGAGGGAGTCCGCCACCGGCAGGGGAAGTGGTGGTAGGTGGAGATAGGCCTCCAAACCTTGGAGGGCCTGAGATGTCCCCAGAGAGGTGGCATCTGATACCCAACCTGACATATAGACACAGACATACAGGCACACACAGACACAAACATCCATTCCCACCCTCATGCTCTCATATGCACTCACTCCACACTCAACCAACGTGGAGACAGACATAAAGAGACGCTGTACACACGATCACACTCCCCAAGCGTACTCTACAAACCGGGTCTAGGTACCCTTGCCCCTGGAGGGGGGAACTGCACCCAGACCCAGGTGGTGTTACCCTTTTCCCTGCGGTGGGGAGAGGCAGACCACCCCGACTCCGTAGCAGCAGGGAGGCCCCACACTCCAGACCGCAGTCGGACGGCCAACTGCAATGCAATTTTGTTAAATAAAATCCCAGTTAATCCCAAGCACAATTTCCTTAAAAAATTAGCATAAATAATTATTTGATTTTATCAGTTTCATTTTACTCTGAATTATTGCTTCGTGTTCAATAAGAAGGAAAATCACTCATCTTAATGACACCGAGTCTGTAGTTTGTTTGGCTGCCTTAATAATACAATTTCAAAGTTATTGCTGATGTTCTACTGTTTCTTATGAGATAATGATCCTAGGAGCTCAAATGAAGAACGTATTTGAATGAATGAACGCATGAATTCCTTGACTGAATGTTACTGCTGTTTTTTCTGTATTTTGTTCTGTGTTTCTCTAAATTTTCCAGTCTTTTCTTCTCACAAATTCGTGAGATATTTTGCATTAAATTGGACAGATGACCTCTGGGTCAGTAAATGCTCTCTTCACTATTTGTTACTTGAGTGGTTGTTCAGCCAAAAACAACCTGAACAAAGGAAAATATATCTGAATTATTTTACAATAAGTGTTTGTGTTTTACTGTATTATGCTATTTTACTGTGTTAATGTGAGGAGGTGTGGTGAGCTTTATGTGCATGAGCAGCACAAATCCAGTATTACTAAGGTTTGGATAAAAAGAAACACCTTTCTCTGCCTTTAGGGTGTCATGCAAAAACAAGGTTATAGTCTTTAGCCTGAGTGGCTTCTGCAGGTTGATCTGTAACATCTCCACATAGCAGTAGCCCAATAGTCCAGAGGTTTCCACAGTATTTTGGACTTTGTTGGTTGGATGCTTCTTTTCTCCATCAGCAGAAGCTGGAGAACCTGATGATCTTGTTGTTGTAGTTGGAACCTATATCTACCAAACATTTAGGGTTATGCAAATGATTCTCATCCATGACAGGTGTTGACTGGTTGGCAGACTCTTCTTCATCCTGCTGGAGACTATGACGTTTTCCTGTCATATTGAAGGTTTTCCTTTTCCTTTCTCATGCACTCATGCACAGTTGATACCGCTCTAATTATAGTGATGCTCCCAAATGCGTGCCACATTACCCAACCCGGTGGTTCTGTGGAATTATAATGAAGGCTGCTGCATCTGTTGGTTCTCAGGAGGTATTTGATTTCCTTCCTACCTCTCATATTTGAGAAGCATATTTGCCACCTGGGGATGCCTCCCTAAGGAGGGAGTCACAGGTTCCCCGGAGGGAGAAAAGTGTGAATGTGTGATGGCATTCAGGGCACTCTTCAGACTGAGGATGATAGGATTGAGAGTACCATCATATTTCTCGCACAAAGTCAGATGTGACACTGAACAGGCTGGAGTTTCTTTCAGGAAAATGAGAAAAGTTCTGAGAGGAAGACACTTAAAGATCCCTGTTCAAATCGCGCTGAGGCATGTACACTAAACCAGTGCTCTGTGTAAGACATTAGAGGAGTCTGAGATATGGGTGTACAGAGAGATACTTTAGATACCTTGTAGAGTCAAAGTTTTGTGTCATATGAGCAAAAAGACAATAATTCTCACTACAATCAAGAGAAGGAGGCTAGAATATTTTGCTTATATGATGCAAAACAACAAATACCGTCTACTGCACGTTATACCCAAAGAGACAACTGATGACAGAAAAATGTCCTGACTCAAGAACTTTCACCAGCGGTTTAGACTAAACACGCTGATATTGTTCAGAAACACTACACATAATAAAGTTCACGGTGATCACAGCGTCGCTGGTTTGCTAACACTTTTTCTAGTTTGACAGAGATTAATGAGAAATCTGTCAGACTCAAGAGGAATGGATTTGAGATTAACATTTAAGGGCAGAAGGTTGAATCTGATGCTGTTTGTGGTTTTTTTTAAAGAACGATCATAGTGACTTAAGTCATACACAACTGTGTGACTGAGACGTTTTCTAAACTGAAACCTTCTGCTTTAAAAGGTCGGTTCAGATGATGCCGTGTCTATCTGCTGCTATCAGGCACATACGTTTTCTTTCAAATGTGTCCGTCATTGACATTTCTGCCCTCACCTCTGTCCACTGGAAGTGAGTGGAATTAGCTAAAGGACTTAAAACTAACTTTTCAAGAGTTCAGCAGCCCGTGTGTTTCCATGACTATGTCCTTCTTTTCAGTTTTCTATGGTTCAAGTGGTCAAAGTGGTCAAACCAGAAGGTTATTGATGTGGTAGCTCATCCAGCTCATGATCCGTCACAGTTCACAGGTTATTAATAAGCTAATATGTTACTATGGTCATGTGTGAAGTACAGAAAGAAACATATACAGTAAGTATTGGTGTTGCTTGCAACAAGCTTGCAAACAGTCATACCTCGGGCAAATGTATCCAATTTCACTCAAATCTGACTAAAAAGTACCAGTAAAACAACAAATATGACCTTGACATTGAGCAAAATTGAGTGAGGACACATCACTGTGTGCAGGTTTCATTAAAGTTGGCGGGTTGTAGCTGGAGCCTCACTATTACATAATAAGGCCAACATGGAAATGCCATGAAGTTCAGTTACCTCCACGTATCTTCACTTGAAACTCACTACAGAAAGGAAACACTTCTAATATGAGTGAGTTAAATTGAACTGTTTGCCCCGCTGTGCAGAACAGGCTGTCTAAAAAGTGTGTGCTTCAGTTTCGGTGAGTGAAACTTGAGGATTTTATCTGTTTGTTAGGCCACATTAATTAGTAGGTGCATGTGTCTGTGCATAAGTACAGGTTATGAGTACAGCTCAGTAAAAAAGCTCGAGCGCTCCATTCTGTCATCCAAATATGGCCACTTTTAGCTCCATAAAAACAGCCTCCACATTGAGACTTTAAAATGCAAAGTTCAAAACTGATGGGTGACATCACTGGTGCCAAGGTCCGGACTTTAACTGTTTACATTGTGATGTGTGATGTGTGAGTTATCCTTTAAATGTCGCTTTTTATCTCCTACACAGCCATAAGAACTGGAGGCTCGACACAAAGAAACCAAAACATTCACAGACAGCACTGCCAGGCGCTCCCTGAAGACAGCGGGCAGGTCTAGTGGGAGAGTGCTGAGGGCATTCAGATGGAAAGGAGAGCGTGTTTGTGCATGGGCTAACTTGAAAGACCTGAAGATTATCAAAGAGATTTAGGAAAATAAATTGGCCGGATTCTTATGGGTAAGGAGGATTATTGGAGAAGAAAACAGATTGTTTAATGACCACGCTCTCTGACTCTGGCCCTTTAGCTCCTTCCGTGGGTACACATACACGAGTCCAAATTTGCCCTTTCCTCCCTCTCTGCTCCTTTCATTTCTCAAAGTCCTGTCATCCAAAGCTAGGGAGTGCGACTGCAGGAAGATGGCCCATTAAAGATAACCCTCGTCTCTCTCCCACTGTGGCCAATCTGACTCTCTTTAGCCAGCTTGGGATTGAAAATCCTCTTCCTTTTTACTCACTGGAACACAAAACAAGGTTCATAGAGCAAGGAAATCTGAGAATGATCCATTAAACAAGTTGAAAAGCAGAGCGGTGCAAGAGTCTTTTCAACTGATTCCACAGTATCTCCGACTACTTGCTCCATCTTCACCCTTGTTTCTTTCTTTGCCTCATTTCAATTTCTTTTTTTTCTTTGCCTTGATCTCCACTTTCATGCTGGGCACTTAAAAGGTTTATGTAGAAAACTTGATCCAGTAAAGAAATGAATAGACTGGAAGGGTTTTTTTTTCCCATGTTTGTATGGTCAGACTTCCATGTTAAAGCCAAAGGGATTACAGAAATAGACTTTTTTCCCTTTAAAGTAGAAGAGGTCGATGTCTGCAATTCTGCAAAGTGATGAGAGACACTAGCAAAGCTCATCACTGCACTGTTGAACCTTGAGGTACTGTATTTCGCAGTGCATCTTGTACAGTATATATAAAAGCGAGCAAGAGTGATTTTGTTTATGGCTGGAATACGGCTCGGTCACACCGAGGTATGCAACCAGCTGCGTACCTCAGCTGACTTCTAAAGTTGTTTTCGAGAACGCTTGCAAAAGCTCTGCTTCAGCTGCTTTTGAATTTTTCTCCCATGTGTCCAACAGATTTAATTAAATGGTAACCTTTTGAACAGACTTGCATAACATTGTAATGAGGTGTCCTCTGGGTTACTTTAATACATTTTTTAAGCAAAATGCAAAACAAAAACGATGCTCATCTATAATGCTGTGCGAAGAAATGTTCATGAAAAAGACGCACACACACACACCGTAGGAGAAAGTTTAAAAACACGACCCTGTGTGAATGTTGTGCACATCTTTAACGTGTTATTCACACTTTATTAGGTACACCAGTTTGGCTGCACGTTAATGCAAGTGTCTAAACAGCCAATTACATGGCAGCAACATACATTTAGACACTGAGGTGTAGTCTAGACGACCTGCTCAAGTTCAGATGGAGCATCAAGATGGAGAAGAAAGGTGGTTTAAGTGATTTTGAGCATGGCATGGAGACTACAATTCACACAGGGTCACCAAAACTGTACAATAGTAGTTTTAGGAAATCGTTGTCATCCTGCCTTATATCAGTGGGAATTTTATGGCAAACGCTGAGACCCTTAGTACCTAATCAGCATTTTTAAACCCCAAACCCCACCAGAGTGCTGTTGCTGACCATGTCCATCCCTTTATGACCAAAGTGTACCCATTTCTGATGGCCGCTTCCAGCAGGATAACACTGGAATGATAACCATATTTTAAACCATTTAAAATTCCCTCAAGCTGTCAGTAGAATGTGAAGAAGCAACTATTATGGCTCAGTGTTCAACACATTCATGTGCTGTGCCGATAAGATAAAACTGGTGAATGAAGGCGGATTTATGCTTCTGTGCTAAATCTGCGCTGTAGGTATGTTTACTGTTAATTATTCTTCTGCTGCTATTTTTTCTTAGTGGAAGAGAGCGGCTCTACTTGAAACTCTACAGCACAGATGTCAAACTCCAGGCCTCGAGGGCCGGTGTCCTGCAGGTTTTAGATGTGTCCTTGATCCATCACAGCTGATCTAAATGGCTAAATGACCTCCTCAACATGTCTTGAAGTTCTCCAGAGGCCTGGTAATGAGCTCATCATTTGTTTCAGGAGTGCTGATCCAGGTTGAGATCTAAAACTTGCAGGCCCTCGAGGACTGGAGTTCGACACCCCTGCTCTACAGGCAACTAGATTTTTGCAGCAGAGCAACAGAAACACACCAGCGCAGGTTTAAATGCTCGCAGAATTGGCCATTTGAATCGGCTTTGTCATTGGCTGCACGGGAACATCACACAAGTCAAAATTAAGCCACAGGACTAGGCTGTGTCTTTCTGCAATACTGATATGTACCACAAGATGGTGTAGTGAGTCAAGTTAACCTATTTTAACAATAAGAACATTTTCCTATTTACACAGGTAGGCAGGGAAAAGGAAAAGCCTCGAGGAACCAACGATAGAAGGAAAAGAAATCAAAAAACAAAAAAAGAGCAGTAAACACCTAAAAACACCCCTGTGGCCACCCACTGGTAACATGATGCCACCTGGTGGTGAAAGGTTTAAAGTCCGAACATTTGAAAGCCCCCAAAAAAAGAACTTTAACTTTACATGGCTTTAAAATATATGAAACAAAGTTGCCTCCACATTACAACATGTAGGATGGAACAGGTGAGGTTCAAACTCCAAACTTCAAACGGATCATGAAGCGATGGACTCTTGACTACTTGGATGTGCAAGTAAGGGTCCTTTTCACAGACACAACAAAAATCTTTTTATTTTATTTTATTTCTGCTGTTTTTATTACCAAAAATACAAATTCAAGTTGATGCAATACTGCAGATGACGTCCTATAAAATAAAGAAACGGCATGTTAATACTTTTAAAATTACAAAGTTGAATATGAGCAAAAACATCCACCAGTCACAGCAGGCATCTGATATCTCCTCCTCCTCCTTGGGTTAAACTGTATGCTGGTCGTTTTGCAGCGTTTAGATTAGAACAATCACTTCCCTTACACAGACTGTTAGTAAGTGAGAAGAGATATGACAATCAGTCTTGAAATTTTTTAAACATCATAAAAAATTTTTATTTTACCTTAAAAAAAAAAGTCAGAATCTGCAGTATGTGCACTCTTAGTAACCAAGAGTGCACATACTGCAGATGAAAGGACCTAAAAAAAAGAACAAAATAATATGGTGGTGTTACCCTGATCATATAGAGCACAGACACATTTGGCTCCACTTTAGTGTCATTAACTCACTTATTATGAACCCAAATCACAGATGGATTAATTACAAGAAAAGTTTAATATTCAACTAACGTTTTGGGAGCGAGGTCAGGATGTTGGGACACCTTAAACCAAGAGGCACAGAAAAATAAAACAAAGAAGAGTCTCTGCTTTGGAAATATGAACGTGGCACACGCAGACGAATGCTTCTGTGGTGGAAATGTAACTGTAGTCAGGGCGAGATGTTCTCTGTCAGGGATAACCACTCGCTTGCTTTTAATCTTGCAGTGTCTGCTGCCTGTGCTGACACACTTTCGCAATTTGTGACACCAAATGGGATCGACGACTGCCTGACAAAGTCCCACATGACCTACATGCATTACCACCCACAGGGAGTGACCTCAGATACATTTCTCAGCTGTTAGCTTTGCAGCTTTCAGACGCAATTAATAAAGTTGGAGTAAAACAAAAAAAACTTCAAAAATGTCATCATGTGCAACTTTGCAGCTCTGTTACAAAACTGTCTAGCTGACACCACAGAGCTGTCTAGTGTCTATGGTGTGTCTAGTTATGCTGTTGTTCACTCTGACGACAGATAAAAAGAAAACTTGCTAACAGGCCAGTGATTGAAATCAAGACCGCTATCATCAAAAGAAGATGAGGTTTTCCATCTGGACTAATTTATATTTAGTGGTTTATTAGGCGGACCCCACCACAGAACAGAGCAGACGTCAGTGACAACAGGCAAGAGGCTGATTAAGCCAGACACAGCGTGAAAAGGAGGAAATGAAAGTGAGGTGGGTTGCAAAGCTGCTTGCAGTTGGAGAGGTTTTGGGCAGGCTAAAGAAACTTAAACTTGGCTGCTACTGAGGTCAGCTGATCTGCCAGGTCAAATAGCGCAGTGCACTATCTGCATGTTCCTTGATTAATATTGGCTGAGAAACAAAATTAGCTTTTGTTGCATTTTTAAAAATTGCACTTTCTTTCATAGCGGTATGCGTTAGCAGTAGCAGCTAGCATATTTGTGCTGCTGATAGAATAGGGAAGCTAGTAACAGTTGGCACATGGTTGCATTGATATTGTTTTTTATGGGATGTGAAGGTGATCAGACAAATTCTGAACCCAAAGTATCGACGATCATCAGTTACACTGAAAAAGCTGAGAAGTTAAACCGAGTCAGGCCTGATGTTCACGCCGCTGCTTTTCACGTCTGTTTTCACTTCCTGATCAATCTGTCCGACCAATAGGACGCACTAACAGCTTCTACAGTAATATTGTTTTCTGTCCACAATATGGACATGCGCTGCGCTGCAGGACACCAAAACCATCTGAGAAAATGTCACAGGGAGAGTTTTTCAGATTTGACACTAATGGGAAGAAATAGTAAAAAGTAAGGCGTCATGAGAAAGTAATGGAAGGTGAAGTAATGTAGGCGTGATGACACAAATCAGCTTGACAGAATATTTTTACATGGGCCGTTTTCAAATTCTTACATCTTTGGGATAAAGGATGTTAGGAGTTGGACTCTGTTCTGGATTCTGTTCATAACTTTTATGGACACCACTTGACGCCGCCAAAGATTTTGAAGTTTCCGATTTAGTGACGTAAGACTCAAGTCTTTGCTTTTTACGGCTCCCAATGGGATTTCATACAAAGTGCAGAGAAGGATAGGGCCTTGGAGCCAAGCTGGAAAAAGTGTGAGGCTGGGCAGCAATAGGGTTCAATTATCTTGAAGTCTTGCTCACACATGGGGGCAGACTTGAGCAGGAGATTGAGTGATGCACCATGATGCCATACCGCTATAGCGAAGATAGAGCCAAGCATAAAGGCTAAGAAGTCGCCTCTCACCTAAAGGCAAAGCTGTGAGTAATAACCAAATGAATAAGTTCATGCATACATGCTGCTTCCTCCAAAGAGTGTCCTCAATCCATCCCATCCCTTTGAGATGGATTGAGGAGCCACGTGATCCGGGCCTCTCTTCTTACATTGCTGCCCTACCGCCCCAGACCCAGATAAGTAGTAGAAAATGGATGGAAGAATCAATGGACCCAAGTCCTACCTAATTTCCTGCAGAGTAAACTGTTAGAGGTGCATGGAAAATGTAAGAAAAGCACCTGGAATGAGCCTTTTACTTAACTAAAAACAGGCTGCAGAGAGCATGCGGTTGGTCCGGTCCTTTAAAGACACGAGACAGGAGTAAAATCCCACTTTTCCTTTTTTGAATTGCCCATCATTTTTAATCCTGCCACGTAAAAATGTAAATTAAAAGTCAGACAATAATTATCTCCTATGATAATGAGAATTCCAGGTGAGGCAACAGGTCTTTGAGATAGAGATTTAATTTTCTTTCATCCTCTGCGCTGCACACGCATGCCGACAGAATTTCAAGCTGTTCAGTAAGGTGAGGTGGGGGGTGAGAGGAAGTGAGTTATGGATATGCCATTTTATCTTAATTTCCTCAGTCTGTGTGCATGCAAGAAACAAGGAGACATACTGATGAATTAACAGATCTTGTCACCGAGCTCCCGGTTAGTAAGCATCATCTTCTTAATCACTCATAATTTTCCGTTAACTTTTATTTTCCTGTAATCTTGATGTGTTTTTGGACGACTCCAGCAGGAATGGGGATGTTATCCCTCAAAGCTCTGAAGTGAGCAACGCAAGACAAATAAGCTGTGAAATGCTGGGTGTCAAATAAATGAATCAAAATCACTGCAGTCACAGACAAACAGACTAGAAAACACCAATCTGCATGCTGCTCATATCCTTTATTACTCCAACCTCACTCACCACTCAGGATCTGTCCCCTCGACTGAACTCCAAGGCCCACCAAAGTGAACTCCTTGTGCGAGTTTCTTTCTGACCACTTGCATCTGTGCCGTGGATCTTCTTCCAAGTGAATTATTTTTAGAAAGAGGAGGAACAAGGAGCCAAATTTGCTGAGTGGAGTGACTACTAGGATGGCATGGGATGATTGCGCCTTACTTGAACTGTGAGTGACACCCAGGTAAATATCATCTCCTCCAGATGTTTCTTGCACACTCTGAGCAACATTTAAAATACCAGGTTTCAATTTTTTATGCTCAAAAGATGTCAGTGAATACTATTGCTGCCATTCATCGTTTGAAAGAGCTGGGCTGAGGTCTGCAATGTCTGCCCTCCTGCCGGTGAGAGGACATGGGACTAAACACCCCAAAACACGTAGACTTAAAAACTTTATTTTCACATCCACGTCTTCTCATTTCAGGCATGTTCAAGCTGGGACAGCGGCCGCTTCAAGCCGATACTAGAAAGTTTATATTTTTAAAAACACTGACAAAAAGTGGAAATGTCCTTATAAAAATGTTATTATATACATCATAAACAGCATGAGCTATAAAAATACCTTCATTGACAAGTCTTAAAGTGAACCTAGCACCATAATCACAATCGAGTGATAATTGTGTCGCATTCAATATGACATAAACCGGCTTTGAACCATCGTTGTATTACAACACGAGCCCCGCCAATCCCAGCTTCCCTTTTTGTTATTCCTTTTGTCGACATGCTTTTACACCAACTGAACACTGGTGACGATCCAAAGGCCACTTCCTGCTTTGCTCCAGTCAACTTACGCTCCACCTTTGAGAACTATCAGGGTCTCTGCTAAAGAAGCTACTTAACAAACAGTAAAACTACAATAAGAGCCACAAAAAGCAGAACGAAAATATAACAAACAGTCGTTTAAATTGGCATAACGGAACTTAACATGCATAAAATAAACAGATAAATATTGAAAGGTTTTTTTAAGCTGTGGTAAATGCCTTTGTAGGCATCGGTGAGTCTGCACCTCCACTACTTGGCTAGAGCTTCAACTCTGTCAGATTAAATACATTAAATACACTAGCAATAAAAGAGCTGCCTTAGAATCAAAAATATATGGATTAGACTTGAAAATATGGAAATCTTTTGTGGTTGAGGGATCGCGTGGTTTTGTGAGGTATGAACACGTCCCTGTAGAGTGGAAAAAAACGGACTTGAGTCGAGAGCTCGGGCTCCTCCCTTGAAAGCAAAATCGCTTCCCTACAGACACATTTTGCGTCATTTAGTGTGTAATTATTTGACACAAATATTAACGGCTTACAGCCCTGTCAATCGTTTTTTCAACATTCCTTTCGAAAGAACATCGTCAATAAAACATTTCATCGTTTGTTCTGAAATGTGTGGACACGAGTCATCGCAGCCTTACGAACGTAACCTCTTGATGCAACAACCGAACCAATCAGAGTACCGCCACTGAAATGACTGGACTACTGTGATGCAGTAGATTGTTTCCTCCGCCGCCGCCTCGCTGACGGACAGAAACCTCATGAAAAGCTTGTGAAAGCACAGGGTGGGCGTCAAAGTCAGGATGGGGAGGGGGGAACGTGCATGTGTCACTCTGCTGTTTGGAGGCTTGCTTGTGCTTCTGACTGCTGCTGCTCTTTGTTCAGGATGATGCTGATGATGTCTCCCTCGTGCTCCTTCATGTGCTCCATCAGTCGCTCTTTGCTGGTGGACTCGAAGCCGCAGATGCAGCAGCAGAACAGGAGCACACAGTACTCCATGCCGGGGCCTGGCGGGGGGAGCTGGCCCGTGCGTGGATGGCTCTGGGACTGAGACTGAAGCTGTGCAGGGTCCTTCCCCTGGGGGCTTACGGACTCGGGGGACCACTTTGAAGGATCTGTGGGAGGTGTGGAGAAGCCCACTGGGCTGTCAGCTGACAGAGCAGCTTTAGTTGCTGATGTGGGTGTTAGCGGTGGATCCGCTGTGCTCTTTGCTTTGTCCTTTGAGTGCGGGGACACTGCCGGGCGCTCTGCCGCAGACTCTACCACCGCAGATAACTTCTGAGGAGCTCTGAAAGAAGCAGAGGGTAAAATCATGAGAAGAAAAATGTCACCCTCAGCGTTTGTACGGGACTGGCACTTTACAGGCTTTCGTTTCCTCCCCCCAAAAGTAAAAATAAGTGCAAAGTGCAGACTAACACAGTTGTTTCATTTTGTGGGTGTAGAACATGTGTAGAGGTCAGAGGTCAAATGTGACATGATATGCTAAATCTTTATATGGTACTTAAACAGCACAATACACAGCACACTTGTGAGACTCATAGTTTCCAAGTTAAAAGGCTTTTTGCCAATTTTCCACCAATCATCATCAGTCACTGAGCACCTTCGTGGATGCAAAGCAAATTTTAAATGGGACTCAGAGGTATACAATATTTACAAATTAAAAATAATTACATTAAAATGGCTCATAATACTGTAAACAATCCAGCAACATTTCCAAACAAACTTGCTCAGTGCTTTTATTATTATACTGTCATGAACTTTAACCTTTAACACGCTAACTGAGGCCTGCAGAGTCTGACGTGGGACGTCCAATCCTAGCAAGACTGTGGCATTGTGTTAACACACCTGAATTCTCCAGATCATCTCATTTTTATTCATCAGGTATCTGATCGGCAGCAACACCCACCCTCTTAATTCCTATGGAAGCAGTGAGGACTGCATAAAAGTTCAGGAAACGTTTCCCCAGTGCAGTGCTTGCATGTGCATGCATTGCCAGAGCAGCATATTCAGCATGTTTTGCACGAAACCCTGCACACTACATCCTTATAACATGAAATTACAAATGATGAAGGCAAGTAGCAGAAAGTCATATATTCTTAACAAAAACAGAAATATAAGCGAGATATATCATTATTATTACTAAAACCATTATAACCTGTATAATCCCAGGACATGAAGATCACTGCCAGTTGATTTACTGTTGACATTTACAAACACTGAGATAAAACTTGAAAGAAGGCTGAAGGAACTGCAGTTTGTGTGCTTACCGGCTGCTCTGGGAGATTGCCTCGTTAATGGCTTTGTTAACCTGCTCGTAGTTGTAGTTCTGGTCTCCGGCGTGCTTCCACATGTGGGATTTGAGCGATGGCGGGTGACTGCACACATAGCCGCACAGAGAGCACCTGAAAGAGAGGAGGAGGAAAAAAATAAGTAAATAAATAAATAATGGAGGCAATATGAGAAAGGAGTGAGAGGGGCTCAAGCTGAAGATGATTTAATGTGTGTACTGAGGTTTTACTAATCCTTCTCCTACTTTCTATCAAGAGGAATCATCCTGACTGAACACTCCACGGGGGACACCGAGCTTGAGAGACAGAGACAAAGAGGGGAGAGAGGAAATCGGATTTGCAGCACGCTGCTGGACTCATTTGTCAAAATTAAAAAGAATTATGGAGTTTTAGATCTATTCAAACGCTTTCACTTGCAAATATCATTAAGGATAAAGACATCATGCGCCCTCCCCCCCAAACAGCTGACTGAACACGCTCAGAACATGTTATTTATAAAACAAGCCACGATGTCGTTAAAATGAAATCACATCGCAGTAGACTAGTGTGTGATAATGGCCCGTTTCTTTCTCCCAGTTACTGACTCACTTTAGAAAACGTATGCTTCGGCTCCATCGTCGTCTCGAAGACGCGATGAGGGCCAGTTTATTCCGGAAGCAGCAGATGCTTTTTGACACCACCAAGAAAAAACCCCCCACGATCTTTTTGGAGCTGACAGATGGTTTTGATGGTGCATTTAAAAATGCTCTCTTCTGCTCCATTTCACAGCGTTGTGCTTTTGTGTTGCTTCGCATCACGCTTGATGCCTCGAGGCCTCAAAGAGTAATGAGAAATTTAAAACTAAATAAAATAACAATCTCCACAAAAGGATCGGGGAAAATCTATAGCCAATTAATCCAGCCCGTCAGCATCCCACAAAGACTGAACCAACAGCCGTCAAACAGCTGCCTCTGACAGGCAAAGTCAATCAAACTCTGCCGTGTTCATTTGTTTGCTTTGCTTCCTTTCTGCTGCTGAGAAAACTGACAGCACGGAGCCAACGACTGGAACCAGATCCACCTTCTACAGGTGAAAAGGAATTTTAAATGGAAATGGAGTAATGTGACACACACACACACGCACACACAGGTCACCAGCAAAGGTACCGTCATACCAAGTCAACCTCACAATTCTGTAAATGTGACAGTACTTGCTTTTTCTGTGGTGCCGTAAAAATCACAGACTTTAGTTTCAAGTCTTGAGTCACTCGTGGTTTCTTTATACTTTGTTTTCAAAGAGTCAGACTTTCTTTTATTTGTATAGCGACCAAATCACACCAGTCGCCTCAAAGTGCTTTATACTTAAGGTAGAGACTCTACAGTAATACAGAGAAAACCCGAAAGAGGCGACCCGCCGCATGAACAAGCGCTCGGTGACAGTGGGAAGGAAGAAACCTCCGGCAGCACCAGGCTCAGGGAGGGGCAGCCATCTGCTGCGCCCGGTTGGGGGTGAGGAGAGGAAGCCAGTGGTTTTGGTTTGTTTTTGAAGGTGCAACCCTAGAATAAGCGTGTCCCCCGAGGGGGGAGTGGTGACTGGAGCAGACTTCACTCGACATGTAGGTGAAGGAAACAGAGGTGATGAGGAGGTGCCGTGTAGAAATGCAGAGATGGAGCAGTTTTTGCAAACAGGACAGAAAAAGCTGCAGGGAACGAAGAGGTAGTCCACCTGTGTGGAGGAAGGTGCACACAGGTGGACTACAACAGGTTGTGTGTGCCCAGTTCCATTCATGATGTAAACAGGCTCCTGTTACCGCAAAATCTAATAATGCATCACTTTTGCTGCTTGTACAAACCTGGGACATTTTATTTGTCAATGCTTGGTTACATCTGTGGCAGATCTATCTCCATCCTCCCTCCACGTTGGGCGTGGCTCCCCGTGATTGGCCCTCTGCTCTCGACAGTGAGCCAGCATTTAAATCTGTGCAGCATCACAAGAGATTTGCTCCAGTGTGATAATCCCTGAAACCCTGAGATCCTCGACAGAAACCCGTTAACTGTTTCTGCCTCACAGCTGGAGACAAAAGGTGATCGAGGGCTTTGTGTTTGGGCTCCTCGGTGTGGAATGACCTGCCCGAGGACATCCAGTGGCTTCCTTTTAAATCACTGCTAAAGACTCATAGCCTCCATTTTTGGTCATTTTTAGTAGGGCTGCTCAATTAATCGAATTTTAATCACGATTACGATCTGGGCTTTCAACGATCATTAAAAATGACTGAGCCGATTATTAGCCCCTCCCTCATTTATCCGCGACACCTTAAAGGCCGGTCCGTGAAAATATTGTCGGGCATAAACCGGTCCGTGGCGCAAAAAAGGTTGAGACCGCTGATTAAGAGGACCCGAGGGAAGCTCGGAAAGCTAAGCAGAAGTTATTTGGAGAGGAGAGTGACTGCTGCTGGTTGAAAAGAGAGGTAAAAAAAACTTCAGTGGTGTTGCACACTATTTTATATTATTTTTTAAAGTCATTATTCAATACATTGTTATTGTTAACCCTTTAAAGCCGGTCAGAGCAGCACGCTCAGTTTTGTGTAACTATTTTTAAATCCCTGTAGAACCTGAACCGTGTAAGCTAGCGCAATAATTTGTTTTGCATATGAAACTTACATCTGATGCCATCAGCTTGTCCTCGGTCACGGTTTCCTTCCACATAAATTGCATAAAAAGCGCTTGCAGGAACAAAAACATAATATTCCAGAAACACGCTTTGCCGATCCGATCAGCTGTTCGTAACACTTCGCACATTGAAACAGAAGTCACCGCTAACTATCACATGTCCGCCATTTCCTGCCCGAAACCGGAAGTGATGTCATTTTCGCGGAAAATGTAGTTTTTTTTTAACTTGTAGGCCTTAAAAGCCTATACTGGTCATGTTTGACTTTTCTGAATAGTTTCTGGGATGCTTAGAACTCGAATTGCACTGCTGGAAATAGTTAATTTTGATGCACATGCTGTTTTCTTTGCAAATTTGCATCATAGGATTGTTTTTGTTTTTCCTGCAGTATATAAAAATTGCTGTATCTCCAAAATAAAACTATGAAGACACTCAAAATTAATTTCCTGTTGTTGTAAACTATTTTTTGCAACTTTTTTGTATTTAAAGTTTTGAGGGATAAACCTCTTAAATTTCTCCAAGTAGAAATATATGTTAAAAAACAAAAACGATTTTCAATTTTTTTTGTAGTTTATTGCACTTTTTTGCAATTAATGTAGTTACTATGGACTTAATGCATACATATTATTAAAATATGGGCTATAACAGTTGTATAGCAACTTGAAATGCTCCCACAAATGGCACTACAACATGTAAAAAAATAATATAAGCTCTGGCGGACTTGGTTCTATAGTAGGTCTTAAAGGGTTAAATAAATATCGTCAAATAATCGAGATCTCAATTTCAGTGAAAATAATCGTGATTATCATTTTTGCCATAATCGAGCAGCCCTAATTTTTAGTATAGATTTTTTTATTTTAACATTAATTGTAAGTGTGGAATCACATTATTATCTTATTTTGATGCTGCACTTCAGTCATTTATAACAAATATGTAAATTTCTTTGGTAATTTCTCCCACTTTGTTTTTTTATTCTGTGTTACTGGGAAGCCTGTTACCCTGCTATACAAATTATTATTATTATAAATCGGAAACTGAAAATTCAGACTGTGTCTTGTTAGTTTTAATTGAGTATTTGCAAAAAGGACACTGTAAGGAGCACCAGCAGTCGCAGCATGTTATGTCTAGCGTTCTCGCTGGGACGCCTCGCTTCAGAGCAAACAAAAGGTGTGAAAGTCACCAGAAAAGTCAAGATATCTCATCCTCCTACTTTACTTTTAAAGCAGTCCGTCTCCCTCAAGTCCCTCCTCGTTATGAAAGTGCTGCGCTAAAGAGAAAGAAGGCAGCGTCTGTGCCATTTTGAATGTATGGAAACGAGCGTTGAAGCCTCGCAGGTACCGAGGACAAGTGCTCAGTGAAGTGGAAATCAGCAATCAGAGTCTCGCTCGGGGTTGAGGATTTAACATTTTAAGGAGAGTCGAGTGTTGACTGCCATTCACTTTCTCCACCCGCCATCCACTAAACTTGCAATCAAATCAAATCAAATCACTTTTTATTATCACATCACATGTGCAGGCACACTGGCACAGCACATGCGAGTGAAATTCTTGTGTGCGAGCCCCACAAGCAACAGAGATGTGCAAACACAACAACACAAACGAGCAAAATACAAGAATGGCCAACCTGAAACTAATAAATATATGTACAATATATAATAGTGTATGCATTTCTGGATGTGTATACTAAATATTTTCCTACGTGTTCAGAAGCCCACTTCTTAAATCTCCGGACTGAGAGTGCACGCACGTGGTCACAAACAGGTTCTGACCCACACAGGTAACCTACAGACCTTTCAAATAACACTTTAAAGAAAATCTAAGGTCATATGTTCCCAAGTAAACACAATGCTGATTCAAAATCAACACTAGTGTAAAAGTCTGAATGTGTTTATTAACGTGCAAAGGACACAAAACATTCAACTTGATTTTCTATACCGGCGGGCTTCTTTAGGGTTTCCTGCTGGAGTCAACTGATTAATCTCATCCTACTAACATATTTAAAAAATAAAGGCTGAAAGGGCTGAACGTGGGCGATGACACATTTTAAACGGATCCAAACTAAATTTAAGACGCAGCTGGCTGCATAAATTTTATGTTTTATCGACTGCACTGTTTTCACCCACCTACAGACTGCCGTCTTTGTCTCTGTGAATTTTGCCTCGACCCTGGTTGAAACTACAGACTGGAGTTTGGAGGTAATTAGATTAGAGCACGTGTTCGTAACGCAGCCCGCAGCTTCTTCTGGACACACACAGCTCTTCCTTCTCACCTCAGAAGTGCAGCAGTCATTGTTATCATCGCTCCCTGCGGTGGGAGCGTGTTTGAAGTGTCTCACCTGTACTGCTCCAGCAGCTGCACGGCCTGGTGCTCCTGAGGGTGCCTCCTCATGTGGCTCTTTAAACTGTTCATGTTGGTGGTGGCAAAATCGCAGCTGCAGCACCTGCCGGGGGCATTTAGAAAGAAAAAAAGAGAGATAGAGACAGAGCAGCTTATTTAACTGGGAAATGCAGTTACAGAAGCAGCATTTTGATGTCAGTGTGTTGAGATAAAGGACTTGGAGCAAAGCAGGCAGGACATTCCTACTTTAACAAAAGAAATAAATCAGTGTTTTCTATTTCCTTACACTTGCACTGTGGCTGAGCGATGAAACTGGCACTTCCAGTAGCTTAGAGGCAGATACGGCACTGTACAAGGATTGCAGGAAGAGGATACACTCGACTCGCTGCCATCAGCCGCACAGCATTAAAGTCTCACACACACAGACACACACACACACTTCATTTTTAGGTTAATTTGGCTCAAGCTACAAACTGGTTTCTCCTGTAACTACAACAACTGCAACATGTGGGCTGGATTAATTGCACATATTAATATTCCAGCAACTGTAATTCAAGGAGAGAACAAACTGAGTTTATCATAAATTATTTATGGAGCTTTGGTTTATTGTGTGCTACATGGAAATGAATGTGGCCTTGCCCCGAGAAACTTAAACTTGTAGAAAGGTATCGCTTCCCAGTTTGGAGCTTTTGAGAAAGCAACAGGGTAACTGTAAATTCACATTAAAGCAGCTTTAAGAGTATTTTTGTTTCCTTTTCCTACCAAACTTATTTAAACATCTTTTTTTAACAAATTATTTAACTTTACAGATGCTGAGAGGCAGGTTTTGACACATTAGGTCAGAGTCTAGAAAATTGCTTCCCCTGTCTTCTGACTTTATGCTAAACTAGGCTAAGCTACGCTATGGTTGCTAACACCCAGGTGTTGACAGTATGCGGGTCACCTAGCATATAAAAGGGTAGTTATATTGCTGGGTAATGATTTGTGCAACTAGTTACATGAGAAATGAGAACAGAAAAGTACTTATTGGCTGCTAACGCTACTAGAAATAAGAGCATTTAGGAACCTAATAAATGATTATAAGCTTACAGCAGAATATCAGAAGGTTTTCAGTCAAACCATTTCTTCCCCATAAACAGATAAGATAAGTACATTATATTTCCAGCTGTTTATTACCACCAGCACAGTTATGGTAATATTATGGGCAGACCCCAGAACGACCAGCAGGGCTCTGCAACAGATCTAACAGGGATCCTAATAAACTACAGTATGTAGTGGGCACTATGTTTTCATACTCGTGTTGAACGGTTTGACGAATGAATACTAATAAGAGTTTCAGGCATGATAATGGGCATCTTTGCACTCTGCTGTTTCCCTTCAAGTCCTTCTGTAATGCCAACAGATGATAGCAGCGATGGTATTACTGTCAGTGTTACTGTATAACGTTCAGACCTCATACTCAATTCCAATTATGTATTCCAACTCCTAACTGCACGGATTTCCTCTAACAGCTGACGGCCTGCACAGGCAGAGAACAGCTAGCGAGTTAGATTCATTTGTAGATTCATAGTTTTATTCTTGGACTCCATGAAAGTATTTTCTCAGAATTTAAAGTTCAAATTAATTCCATTTTATTTTTTTTTTACTAGGCCTTTGTGCAGGTAGATGTTTATCTCCCTTTGCACTACCCTAATGCAACTTTCTCTTCATTTGATACCCCAAAATGTTTAAGTGGTTGGATCTTCTGGGGGATGAGATGAACAGATGCCGACTTTCAATCAAGTCAAGGGTTAGAAAAGACAAAACTGCCAGAACCTGAGAGCCTACGTGGCCCAAACGTAACATTTCCTTCATACTGACCACATTATTTGAAACATTGACCATGTTTAATATGAATACAATGTATTGTCATGTAAGGTTTTCCCTGGACTCTATGACGCGCACCCTTTGATTCAGAAGGCTGTGGAAGCAGGAATAACTGAAGTATGGCTGTAACAGTTCTCACATCACTGTGGAGGAACGTTTCCTCACACTTTCTTTTTCAAAACAACATTGCTTCAATTAATTAAAGGTCTGCAGGTATTTGTTTATCCACCGCTCTCCTGAGGTCCCGCCACAGCATTTTAATGAGGTTGAGTCTGAAATTTGACTGGGTCACTGTAATTCTTACGTTTTCCAGTCATTCTGTTATAGATTTGCTGGTGAGTTTGGGATCGTTGTCCTGTTGCATCACTATTTCGGCCAAGTTCAGCTCGACTGACATGTAGCGTATACTTTGGTACACAGAGGAGTTCATGTTTGACTCAGTGACTGGAAGGTGCTCAGGTCCAGGGGATGCAAAACAAGCCCAAACCATCACTCCTCCGAAAACTGTGATTGGAAGTTTGCACGAGTCGTGTCTGCAAACCTGAGCCGTGCTGCCATGTTTAGAGAAACGAGGCTTTCTCCTGGGAACCCTTCTAAACAAGCCATACTTGCTGTGCTGCAATGAACCTGAAAATTCGACATGCCAACTGAGGCTTGTAGAGTCTGGGATGGAGCTCTGGGGTTTTTGCAGCTTCTCTGACCTTGGGTTCATTTTCTGGGACGTCCACTCCTGCCAAGAGTGCAGCTATGTATTAACACGCATCAGAGTGCTTCAGACAAGCAAACTGGTGAAACATCTGCTTTTATAGGAGGTGCTGATGATTAACCAAGCACATCTGATTAGCAGCACCTGGCTGCTACTTGCCTTTACAATCCTATGGAGGGAGTAAACGTTTACTTCACTTTCACATGACTGTATGCAGCAGAAAATAAAACTAGGCAGACCGAGCCTGCTTTAACGGTGATGTAATCATACCCAAAAACAAAGGAGCAAATTTAAACCAGTGTACGATACTTTGGTGAAACACTGCATACATCAGAGCGCACAGCGGCCGTGCACACAGCACAGTGTTTGATTACATGTAAAAACATCGCAGCCTGTGCATATTTTTACAGTGACAGTCTTCTGTGTGACTGATGTGCTGACTTTCAGCTTTTATTGGAGGATGTTTACTTCCAGCTTGGGTGTTGAACAGCACAGAACTGTAGCCCTGTCATTATCCTTCTGCGCTGCACTCGAAGCTGAAAGTCTGCGCTTCAACCTCCAGTGTGCTGGAGCACAGAGCCAAAGCCACAGAAAACGTGGCAGCCCACACTGTACTGCTGTGACATGACACACGTTCAGATGCAGGAGCTTCTTTCTGATATTAGACACTTTAAATGTGCAGTATGTGCATGTGAGCAGGCAGAAATGTGAGTTTTGCCAGTTTAAGTGTAAAAGTAAAAGGGTTGACCTTTACGTGTTGACATTTAATTTAGGCCTTTAATTAACAGTATTCTCATTATGGATTAATCTGCCCATTGACTTCTTGTTTAATCGAGGATTTGCTTTGGTTACCAAATGTCATAAAAAAGTGAAAAAGTCAGGGTACAGTTTTCTATCGCACACCTGAAAGAGAAAAGTGGAAGCCTGACATTTGAGAAGCTGGAAACATTTAAAATTAAAAAAAAAAAAAAAGGAAGTCCAAATTGATTTCTGTGGACTGACTAGTCACTGCAGGTTCACTTTAATTTCAGGTGTAATTTGATCTGTCCTCATGAAAGCACGAGGGTAAGGGCATAACAAGCATGCAGGGACCTGCTTCATCCAGCCACTCATTTTCCTCACTGCCAAAATATTAAAAAATCTCCTGTTTCCACCTGTTTACTTTGTGCTTTCCTCAATATTCCCACCTGCATGAGCCAGCAACACCCGACTCGGCATTCTCACACAAGTACCTCACAGGATTTTTGATCACACTGACTCTAAACTAAATTGGAAGCTGCCTGACCTTTACAAGAGCGAAAAGAAATCAGGCGAATATAATTCTGACTTTAGAGCACAAACGTCAGCGCTCTGTTAAGAAACCAACCTAAAGTTTGTGCTTTGAGTTAAATCTGTGCTAACACAGAGACAAAGTGAGGGCACTGTGTGACAGAGTGTGCCTGTGCCCACACTGAGATCGCTGTGCTGCTGGGAGCATTTCTAGGTGATTACTGCCCTCTAAAGGACCAATTTAAAATGACATGCAGAGCTCAAGTATCTCTTAAAGTAATAGGACATGAATGAGAATTAGCAAATAGAATTTAAATAGCTCAGTGTGCCTCAAAGGGGAACTCAAAACTAAAAAAAAAGGCTGTCGCCATGCAGAAGTCACAGTGAGCTCTAAAAGTCCTCTTTTCACTTACAGTGGACACCAACAAACCCTTCACTATACACTCATGCAGAGTTTTATTTCTGACATGCAGGAAAAGCCAATTTTATGCAACTTGCATCAAACGAGACATGCAATGAACCTGAGAAACTGGAGCGCTTTCAGTCTACTTCCTGATGTATCAGCGTCTTGCTAAAGGTCATATAGCATTCCTGCAACCAGCATTATTCTGTACATTCAAATAAACAAACACAGCATGACGGCAAACACGAAGAAATGGAAAACTTTCCAAGCATGAAGAGCAGAACGTGAACAGTTTCAATGAAAAAGCCGCAGCATTTGTTCCCCACCAAACCTGCTGTCTCAACACGGGGGGTCAAGTTTAACCCAACACACCCCCTACAAACACACACACACACACGCACAAACACAATTAATCAACGATATCTGCAAAAGATCTTAGGTGGTTTTAGGAACTTTAATATTCATTATAAAGATCAACTTTATCTCTTATGACAATGCCATACTAGAGGTTTTCAGTTTCCCACCACTACGAAGGATCCTCACTGAACAGAGGGCGTGGCTTATGACGCCTAGAGTCAACAATGTAGCTTTTAGAAACCTTCCAAGGCACCTCAACGCCCACTCACATCTTGCTTCTGGTTACTACAATAAGTCACATGATAGGGCGAGGCAAGGTCTCACAGTAGTTCCACCCAAAACCTCTGATGGTATTGACCCAAGCCTTTTTTCACACCATGTGAGGCTCATGATTAATAGTAGGTCAATGATCCTCTTAAGGGACAACCTCCACTAGGGTTTAAATACCTGATTTTAGAGCTGAAGAAGCTACTTGGATGAGAGGTGAATGTCTTCACCAAACTTTCTGTCCAAGCTCCTTACACTACCATGATGTGGACACCTACGTGAAACACAGAAAATGTGTTTTGCTTTACTCAGAGACAAACTATTTGACCCTGAGGGGAAAAAGCCACTAAGGCTACGTCCACACTAATCGTTTTCTCTCCGTTTTGGCCTCCCGTCCACACTGAGACGGCGTTTTGGCTCAAGGAAAACGCATACATTGGAAAACGGTGCTTTCATGGAGCAGTGTGGACAGCGAACCCGGAGCCTTTTCAAAAACGATGACACATTTTAGTCATGTGATGCAGTCATGTGACCAATTAAACTAAGATAGCAGAGGGCATTATACAGCAGTTGTTTTGTTTGCCCTCAATTTTGACTATTAAAGATTAATATCAGTCTGTACATGCTCCAGAGAGCTTTTCTTCAAATTCTTTAATTCTCACTCGCTTTTGCAACTTTGTACTTTTGTGTTACTCGCAGCAACAACTCCACCTCATTGTTAGTCCACTGAAAAAACTTCAAAGAGCCTGAAACTAAACAAACGGCAGACAGAAATGAGGCAGGTCGTATCCTCTTACGTTTCACGCATGAGCAGGACTGGAACGTAAGTGTTTTTCGGCCGTTTCAATGTGGACGCACAACTCTGTGAAAACGACTGAAAACACTACTGCCTGCAGGCTGCCTTCGCGCTACCACCACTAAAGTATAAAACAGGCATAAAACATGTTTTACACATTTTTTTTCAATAATGTATGAAATATGGGCACTTTTATAAGATAATTTGATAATTTACTGCTTTAATTCTCCTGGAGAAAAGCAGAATCTGACTGTGAAAATCAAACAGTCTGATAAACTGTTTGCTGTTCTCTGGTCGAGGGATGCATCTTCTGCTAAGACGACAGCATTCAGATTTGATCGGCTTTCACAGCTGGTGAAGTTTTGCTGTTTCCACTCTTTTTTCCATCACTACATTAATCTCTACAAACACTTATCATCTGGCGCTGAACTGTGAGAACAACAGAAAGCATTACACTGGTGCTAGCTTCCTGTTAAATCCAAAAATTATTTTAGGATCCACAGACTTATGTGTTCTCAGTTTCTCTGTCCTAATGTACTGCTTGACTTTAATGTTTCTGTCCCACGAGGTCAGTGGAGGTTAATAAAGAAGATCGTGCCGTTGCTCCAAAAATCCAGAAAAACCTTCCTCACGCGATCAAATGTTCAGCTTCCACTGACAGATGGAAATGTCTTCAACTACTCAAACATTTTAGCACTTGTTACTTATTTTAACAATTTTTATTTTAATAATTAATCCTTATATTTTTTAAAAAGAATCCTGTTGACTTGAGATTTTTGTGTATATCATGTTTATCTTAATAATCTTATACGTATTCATCTGCACACACGCAATGAAGCAAGGCTTAAGTCTGACACAGGAAACAGAATAAATGTATCCAACTTTGCTTATTTTCTATTAATTTTTAAGCTGAAAATGTCAAACTGTGCGCGTTCTTTGAATCATTGTAGCTTAGTAATGTTTCAAATGAATACTCACTTCACTGCGCTCATAAATGATTAAACATCTAATAAAAACTCCTCTAGGTTTACAAGAAACCATCAATCACATTTCACCCAGCGTTACCGCCACAGGCTAAAGGCATCGCAGGCATCACTAAGGGGCTACATTTCACTGGGAATGGGTCACACCCCCGGGAAGCTAAGATGAGAATTGGGAGCAACAATCTTATGCTATTTTTTTGTTTGCACTCTATGCATCAGAAACTGTTAAACTATGATTCTGAAAGCTTTGAAAGACATTTGCAGACAGATACATTCAGATAAACAGTGGAGATATTGGAAGGTCTGTTGGTTTTTTCTTGCATTAATGCTTGCATGACGTTATGAGCAAGATCTTACTGGAGCCTGAATTTCAAACAGGACACGTATGAAACAAAGGCAGGACCACAGAACTTTATGACGTTTGGAAAGGGTGTGGTATTGTTCCATATCGCTTTATAACTTATTTACTATCTTTTTCTCACTCGCTATCACTCATTCTCATACATGTTCTGCTGTTAGACTTGGGGTTGTGCAACAGCTCGCTCAAAGTTCAGTTTGCGCAGACTAACATGAACAGGAACCTTTACAACCAATATTTTGTAAAACTAAAAATGATCAAGTTCAAGGTCATTCTGAAGAAGCTGCTCTGATCCTTCTCTAGCTCTGCACACACAAAAATATCATTAAATACACTCACAGACAGATCACTGTCAAAAACCAAAGGGGGAAAAAAGGCAACTATGTGTTTTACCACTTAAACAATGTGTCACACTGCAGGAAACCTCAAACAGATGACAGAAAAGCGATCAGTCAGCTCTGCGGGCCGTTTGCAGCTGTTGATTCACCATCTTACCCTTTAGTAACGATTTGTTGTTATCATCAATCACTCGCAGATATTTCCCAAGACTGTCTGTTTCAAATTCACTGCCGACGACGTGGCTGACGTTCTGATTTGTTTTTTCACACCCAGCGGGTCCAATTTCCATAGAAATGTAAGATTTCTGGGGAAATTGGAGAATCTGTAGTGATTTGCTGAGAAAACCCTTCAAATCTACAATCTTCATACACATAAGACCTCAGCATTAATGCTGGTAGCCGTGCTGTCTGAACGGCCACGATCATTAGTCATGTAGACAAACTGTATTGTTCGAGTGAAATATGTACAGTGTACCGTTTCACCCTTACAACAGCCAGTCACACATATTTTTCTTCTATCTTTAGTTCAACATTTAGTAAAAAAGGTGAAATTCTATGAAAATAATCTTTTTAAATGTTCCCAGTAACATTAAGTGCTGCACAGAGTGCATCATAACGAAGCTGCTCCCAGCTCGCTGTAGTTAGTGACTGTGCAAAAGACCTTTTAGGTCCTTTAACCCTTTAAGACCTACCATAGAACCAAGTCCGCCAGAGCTTATATTATATTTTTACATGCTGTGGAGCCATTTTTGGGAGCATTTCAAGTTCCTATACATCAATACAACCATTATAGCCCAAATTTTAATAATATGTATTCATTAAGTGCATAGAAATTACATAAATTGCAAAAAAGTGCAATAAACTACAAACAAATTGAAAATCATTTTTGTTTTTTTAACATATATTTCTAGTTAGAGAAATTTAAGAGGCTTATCCCTCAAAACTGTAAATACAAAAAAGTTGCACAAAATAGTTTCCCACCACAGGAAATTTATTTTAAGTGTCTTCATAGTTTTGTTTTTGAAATACACCAATTTTCATATACTGCAGGAAAAACGAAAATAAATATTATAGTGCAAATTTGCAAAAAAGCAGCATATGCATCAAAATAAACTATTTCCAGCAGTGCAATATGAGACCTAAGCATCCCAGAAACGACACAAAGTCATAAAGTCAAAGATAACTTAAAAACACCAGTATAGGCTCATAAGGCCCTGATGGTAAAAAACTACATTTCCGCAAAAATGACATCACTTCCGGTTTCGGGCAGGTGATGGCGGACATGCGAAAGTTCGCCCTGACGTCTATTCCAACGTAGGAAGTGTTACAAACAGCTGATCGGATCGGCAAAGCCATGTTTTTGTTGCTGCAAGCGCTTTTTATGCAGTTTTTGCAAAGCTATATGTGGAAGGAAACTGTGACCTAGGACAAGCTGATGGCATAAGATGTAAGTACAACTCCTCCGGTGTCATGTGCAAAAAAAATTATTGCGCTAGCTTATGTGGTTGCAGAGCTACCGCGATTTAAAAATTGTTACGCAAAACAGAGCGTGCCCGCTCCGACCGGTTTTAAAGGGTTAAAATAACCCTCAGCAATCCAAGTGCTCATCAATGGTAACGCTAAACTAAAACAATATGCATTTATTCATCTCTACGCATATCCCATTTATTCATTTGTATCCATCCCTCCGTCCCTGGAGTTACCTCAGGTGTCATGGGGCAAGAGGCGGGGCATTTTTTGTTCCTTTCTTTAAAAACAAACAAACAAACAAACAAACTCAAATCTTGGCAATCAGGCGACAAAGAAAGTAAAATGCACGACCGGCCGAAGCACCACAAAGACTGTGGGTGTTAACACAAGGCCACTAATTTTACTGTTACTAACATTACATAAAAGGTTGGTTCTTACCACAATGATTAACTTCATTTTGTAGACAAAGTGAAATTTAAAAACTGCTAAAACTTGGCTAGTGGGAGGTGAAATGAGCAGATGGCGCAGGTTTTCTTTCACAACTCACCGATAAGGTTTGTCAGAGTTATGAATGCGCCGGTGGTTCCTCACCCCGACGTACGTAGAGCTGGTGTAGTTGCACACGTCGCACTTAAACATCTTCTGTGGACTACCTTCTGTAAGAGAAGGCAACGTAAACACACCTTTACAACTTGTTGAGAACAACACCGAGCCGTCAGCCAAATATCGTAACAATTAATGGTGCCATAAAAACATAAACCACGTCTTACCTTCATCTGTGACCCGCTCCGTCTCCTCCATTGCGGCCGCCGTCTCAGCGACTGGTGTGAGCATTTCCACGTCACTGCTGAAGCTGTGGTGCTCTCTTTCATGGTTTCTTAACTGGCTCTAAAAATGAATAGAAACAGCGATACTGTGAGATTTCTAAGTAATTATGATACACTGAATGGATTAAAAACAGCTGGCAGATTTCCCCAATGATGCACTTTGTGGTCTTTATTAGGCATTTTACCTCACACCTCAGGCACAGATATGAGAATAGGGGGCCTGCTTTCACACCTCCCAATTAGCAACTCTTAGCGTAACTCCCAGATCTGCTGGAAAATATGATGAACTTAATAATCTCTGCTGCAGAGAGGCAGCGGAGCCCGATGATACCAGTGGAATCAATACTTTTATCCTTTGCCTGCATCCGACTGCTGCACACTTTTCCTTGCTAATTTATCAACTCAAGCTTTAATCTATTATTACCGTTTGATGACCGACAAGAAGAGATGCTGACAACAGCGACTCGGTGAATGTTGCAGTGTTGGGTGAAGATAAAACCAGAGGCATTATAAGCAGGAGGAACACTCAACAAGTCTTGAATAAAACAGACAGCTGACCCAGCTCTGCCAGCATTGAACTAATCAACAGTCAAACTTAGAAACATGTCAGCTAAATATGAGCAGCCTGACACTATTCTAGCTAACTATTGGATGTTCAGTACCCCCAATTCCTCCTGTGCATTTCAGGATGCTTTTAAGCTGCAGTTGGTTTTTTTAAATCAGTGAAATAACAACAATATTTATCTCAATATAAGGAATAAAAATCACAGCATCAACATACGGACTTGAAAGTTCATAAGGAAGCTCCTGGAGGGAGATGAATGAAACAAGTGGAGCGGACATGAGGGATTGTACAAAGAATGGGAAAATGTGTTTGTCCCGGCAAAAAAAAACAACAAACTGACCAAGACAAAGAACCAGGACCCAGGAGGGCAGAAGTACCAGCCTCTTATTTGTTTCTACCAGCTGACACTGCATATAAAACACAGGGACACGACCACGAGGTAATAAACACACGATGCACCAGCACAAGCATAAATGCTGGCAACGACGGCGGCCACTCGTGAAGGTTACGTCGCAGGCTCTACAAAGATTATCCGAGTCTAAATCAGGCCTTACCTCCAGAAGACTCGATAAAACACACCCAGTACACACAACTGTTTGTGTTGGTGGCAACAAAATATCAAGGTGACAAGCCAAACATCAATAAATGCTGGCTATGATTATCACAGTGCCATGATACAGCTATTGTGTGATAGCCAATACTAGACAATTATTATTGATTATCTGTGTAACTGTGTTCCCCTGCTGTCCATAATTTCCCTTTAAGGAGTCATAAAATAGTAACTCTGACAAAACATGACAGTAAAATCGTTTGGAGTCTCTGAATACAAATATATATGTATTGTATTTACACCTGAATACGTCTTTATAACTGCCTCACTACGAGAACAACAGCGAAACACAAACATGCCATAATCACACATGCATGCTTTCAGTCAGTCACATGGAGAAGATCGCCCACCATGCCAAGTATGTGCGACACATTCAACTGTAGCGCTGTGTAGTTCATCATTCATATAAGTCAGCGGTCCCCAACCCCCGGGCCTCGGACCGGTACCGGTCCGTGAGTCTTTGGTACCGGGCCGCGAGAGTTGAGGCTCGGGTGTGAAATGTATGGTTTTCAGGGTTTTTATTGGTTTTCAGCGTTATTTTGTCATCGTTTTTATCGTTAACTCAGTTTTCCTGGGTCTTTTCACGTGTGTTATGAATAAATCTTCTTTTTTTCGGTACCGGTACTAGTTTTATTTAGTTGTATTTATCCGCGACACCTTAAAGGCCGGTCCGTGAAAATATTGTCGGGCATAAACCGGTCCGTGGCGCAAAAAAGGTTGGGGACCGCTGACATAAGTGATTATTGTGCTCCATTTGTTCAACACTGATGCTCTTGATACCCCTTTTACACCCTGTTCTTTGTGATAGCTTTACCTCACATTTCATCCCTTCTGAATAAAGTAAGATAAATTCACTCCTACAACTACAACAATGTCTTCTATAACTGAGGAGTCCTGGTCATTTGCACGTTCTCTTCCACAAATCCTCATCAGAAAATCCTCACATGTGAGATGTTGGAAAGAAGGAGGTTAGATTAAAACATGTTTCAAATGAAAGGGCCGCACTCACCTTGTAGTGGAAGGCATCTGGACACTGCTTGCACTGGTACATCCGGCTCTTGCAGTGGTGGATCATGTGGTTTTCCAGGTCTTTGCTGTCTGAGGCGATGTGCTCACAGATGGGACACTGATACGGCTCCCTCTGCCTGTGCACCCGCAGGTGCTGTTTAATGTAGCCCTTGTTGCCACTGCTGTAGCGACACAGGCGGCAGCGATACGGCCTATCGCTGCCGGGGATGTAATCCACCAGACTGCTGTCAGGAGAGCCGACCAACCCGTCCATCCCTGGAACACTGGAGCACACGTAACTGCCCGCTCCGTTCGCCGCGACCACTCCAGCTCCATTTTGGAACTGTGCGTTATCTTGAAGCTCTTTCAAGATGTCTTCGTCCGAGGTGTTCTGGTCTGAGCGCTCCCTCAGTCTTTCAATGACCGTGAGCAGGGAAAGGCTGATCCCGCCATTAGCTGCAGGCCCGTCGTCGTCTCCTTTGCCCAGGCCCAGAGATCCTAGAGTTTCCTCTCTGCCCTCATTACAGTTCAGCATAGCTGCTGCCGTTCCCACGTCAGAGGCCTTCTGTCCGGCTGCAGCCCCCTCTGTGGGTTTCTGGCCTGCTTGCGGGCTCTGCGCCTGTGCCGGAACGGTCTTCAGAGCTACCTTGGCGCCAGAGTTGGGCAGCTCGGGCGTCCTCATAGGCATAGCCACGAGGACCTCGGCAGCCAGCGAGTGGAGGCGGAGAGACTCCGAGTGCGTCCTCTTGCGACCAGCTGGGGGGACGTTTTCATCCCGTGGAAGGTCGTTACTTTTAGTGATGGAGGATTTGATATCGGCTCCTAAATGCTGGCTTTTGTTAGTGTTCCCCGGACTGTAGCAGAGGACCACCTCATCTTTCACACCTTCCACATGTTCCTGCTCTTCTGCTTTTTTCTCCAGCAAGCTCTTATCCCCGTCCACATCTGGGCTGAGAAGAAGTGGGTTAGAGGACATGACTGAGTCCTCAGCTGAAGGAAGCCGCTCTACGATCACATTGATATGGCCGGCGCTGTTGGGGCTTCTGTTGATGATCTTCTGAGCCGATGACAGCAAGCTGTCGCTCACAGAGGTGCTTTCATGGTGACCGCCTAGCTCCACCTCCGTCGCTGCCTCAGTGGTCACCTGCACCTCCACCACGGGCTCCTCAGACGTCAGATCTTTGATGGGGTACTCGTCCTCTTCCTCTACTGTTTTTGGACTTTCACTGAGATGAGAGCCTTGAAGATTCAGCACTTCCTGTTTGTCCTCGACAGCCACGGGCATGCAGAGCTGCAGCTTGAAACCGGTAGGGAGCTTTTGCAGGCTTTTATCTTGAAGAACAACTATTTCCTCTCTGGCTGACGCATTGTTAGGAGCAGCTTGCACCTCTCTCTTTGCAGAACCTCCGTCTTCATCCTCAAAGATTGGATAGGAGCAGTCGACGAGGCCGGCGTGCTTCCAGGCGTGGGTTTTCAGCATTCGCTGCTGACTGCAAACATAGCTGCAGATCAGGCAGCGGTACAGGCCATACTCCTCATAGCTGTACCACTTCTTCTTCTGTGGTAACTCCTTAGCACTGCTCACTGAGCTTTTCTTCACTTCGGTTCCTGCGCTGCAGTCGTCACCTGTTAGATCCACGTCCTGCTTTTTTAAAACCTCTTCCTTCGCCTCACTCACCGGGTACTTTCTCTTCTGGTTGTCTCCATTGTCAAAGTGCATCCTGACGTGCGCCTCCAGCTGCTCGTGGTCTCTGGAGGTAAAGTGACACTCGGAGCACATGAGGATGAGGTCACTGTGCTGCTCGTTGTGCTGCTTCAGGTGTTCTTTCAGCAGGGGCAGTGTTTGGGCGAGATGGGGGCACAGGCTGCACTGATAGCACGTCACCGTCCGCTTGAGGTCGCTGCTGTTGGGGTTGGCAGCTACCTCTGCCACCGTGGTGGTCACGTTGTTGTTATCATCACCTGACCAAGGTGAGGGAAGACTGCTGTCATCTGTGCCGCGCTCTACTCTCACCTCATCCTTATGGTTCCTTTTAATTTTCTTACATATAGAGCCGCCCCCCTGCTCAGCTCCCCTTTCCCCCACTTGCAGCGCTCTTTTCTGTCCCCCTGATGTGCAGCGACGCTGGGGCCGCTTCTCCACAATCTTGCTGAGCTTCTTTATGACCCGGATGAGAGAATCATCTGCCGTTTTCTGCTGAAAACCGTGAGAGGATTGCTTCTCTTTGGTTTGCCGTGTGTGGGAGCCCAGTGCCGCCGATGTGGAGGAGGAAGACGAGGCAGCGGATGAGTGTGTGATGGCATTAGTGATCTCCTCCATGACCTGGAAAACAGCAGAGAACAAAGTAATGAGTGAGGAATCTGATTGGTGTTACACAGTAAACCTTTTAAGTAGATGACCTCATTTATAATATAAATACATTTTTAAAAAATTAGAGCAAAGAAGTGTGGCCAAAAATGTTAGACATAAAAGACGGAAATAGCTTCAACATCTGAAAAGTGAAACCAATGTGAAAGAACATCCAAAGTGCATTATTTTTAGTGGTAGACAGAATTAGCAGGACAGCTACTATTCAAGGCTGCTGCTGGTTATTAGACGTAGGAATCCCCAGATATGAAACTGCTATAGTTTGAACTGGGGAAAGACATGGTGCTGGTCAAGGCTCCACATCCATCATCTGCCCTCAGTGCAGTTTTTCACTTTCTCACTCTGCAATGCAGTGTTTCTCTAACTGTGGGGCACAGACTCAGTGCAGGTCAATGCAAGATAGGGAAATTTAAAGAACCACCGTTTAAAGCTCCATCTCTGACCTCCTGCTACCCACAAGACCCTCAGGCAGAGGTCTTTTGTCTGTTCCAGGGACCGCGCCGAAAACAGTGCAAAGCCTTTCCTTTGCATTTCTCACAACAGTTATTTTTGGTTTATTCGGATACTCATGTAAAGCACTTAGTAACATGAAATTTGAAAAGTTGTACATGAATACAGTTATCATGTAACACAGTTAAAACACAGTCATACGTTCAGTTTAAGAGATCTAAGACAAGAAGACACGACCAGCATCTGTCATGTTTTTCAGTTCGTTCCACACGATGATCTTATTTTATTTTACTGCGCTTTCATGAAGCCCTTTTTTGTCCTTTTCCCTTGTTTCATTGTTGCGAAGTTTTTCTGTAACGAACAGAAACTGGCTCATTCAAATTTTTACTAACAGGCCACAGCTGAACGTACACCAGGCAGTCACGACGGTTGACTGGTTCGATTTTACTCGACTTGCAGCTGTTGCAAAGTGAGTTTCACTTTCTTCTTCTGGACAAAGTCCCAAAGTGCAGAAAAACAGCTTCATTCCAGCACCAATCACTCAGAGGATCAAATCATAGCTTCACCATTATTTTTTCCTTCATTATTTTTGCAATGCTTACCCGTTCTTAGCGTTTCCTCTGCAGAGTGTACATATGATGAAAGACGACTTACCTTCCTCAGACCAATTCTACCTACAAGTACAAATAAAGCAACCTGTAGCTGTGTGTTTGGAAAGAAGAAACAGGTTTGCGGTGCTGCGTGTCTTTGACGGTTTGCAAAGAGTAAACAGTTAAAACGATCTCCGAGCAACTGAAGATTATGTCATTCTTCGTTTCGGAGCTTGATGAACATCATGTAGCAGGTGTTGGTGTAGTGAAACGCTGTGGACAACAGTGGACCATAACTTCAGGACTTCTTAGGTGGACGATGATGAAAATCTGACACGTATTTACAAAACAATGTTTCTGTGGCCTGAATGTTGAACCGCTCGCTGTTGCGAAGCGTCCATGTTGCTCGCTACAGCTCTCCCTCATCGCTTCTGCTGTATGAAATCAGTTTGAATCAACACACTGTTTGGATTCCTCCATCAGCTGACTGTGGCTGTGGTGAATGGCTATGGATAATTAATGGACTGTGACCACACTCTGCGACACTTACTGGCTTCACTGCCAAGAAGACAGACACAGAAGATCTGTATCAAACCGCCCCATATCACGATTTCTGGGGGACTTTTGCCTTTACTGGAAAGGACAACTGCAGAGAGCAGCCTTTTGGCACGTGGGTCACCTGATCAACACCTGAGGGTCAATCCTCATTTATATATTGTACATATAGTAACTTGTTATCCATCCCTTATTTCATAATTTACTCCAACATCTTCACACTCTGCACAACAAACATGCTGTGTTGTTGTCAGCACTGTCTGTTGTCTATCTACACTCTCACTTCCTCATATGTGTACACATACTTACTCAATAAAGCTGATCCCACATTTCAGGCTTAAGCTCCATATTGGATCACATCTACATTTTTATTTATTGAATCACTTTTTTAAACATTCAGTTTAACTGACCTCCTTCTTGTATAGTATTTATTTTATTGAACAAAAACATTTTTTGTGTTGTTGGATCCGACATATCCTGTTGATTCATCATATAAATGCGAATTTTATGCTTTTTAGAAGGATTAAATTGTATGATGCATTCCTAGCTAGCTATAAATTGGATGATCTTGTAATTAAAAAAAAGGTGTTAACTATTAAAAAAAACCTCTTGTGTGGCACACTTTGAGAATCACTGCCACACAGACTGCAAAATCATTTTGATCTTTCTCTGTCTTTTAAAATAAATCTGTACTAATGACATTTATCACTTGAGTATTTACCAAGAAGTTAGTGAGAGGAAATCAGTCAATCGACTAATGGGATAAGTGTGACAGCTTAACTCATTCCTGATAAGTCCTGTCCCTGCACAGTCAATACAGACCTTGTGCACCATGTGCATTTGTTTACATGGGAAGCTGAAGAGGAAACGGGCACAACTGCTCTGGCTGAATTCCTTCCATCTCCACATGACATAACACTGCCCTCCTTCTCACTTTCTGACCACAAACTTCCTCTTTCTCCTACTTCTGCTTCTGTGTGAAAACATCAAAACATGTGGAACAAACACATGTTTTGATTTCACCGTGGTTTTCCATGGGAAGGAAAACCACGGCGGGATGTTGTAGTGCATTCATCCATCCAGCTGAATTTTGAATTCTGTGATGAGGAGGAATTCAAAATAAGCTGCATCCGACTCCTTTTTATGCGCCTGCGATCAGTCAGCTTCTCTCTGGACTCCATCATGTGCTTTAACCCGTCTCAGATGAGCACCTGTTATGTCAGGATCTAAAAATATTCCATCCACTTTCACTCCCCTGTAGGACGAAGTTGCACACAGCCTCTCGGTGTGAGCTCTCACACAAAAAGCAGCCTTTTACCCGCTGATGTGAGCCAACACACTGCTGCCTTCACGCTACAAAAACACTTTCACGTTTAAAAAAAAAAGGGAAAAGTCAAAAGGATCCTGGCACACGCTGTTAGCTCCGCTGTTAGCCTCACAGCCTGCTAGTCAAACACACACACACGAGTCTCACACACTGCTAGCAGAGAAACACATGAATGTACAAGGACGCGTCCGTGCTGCTGGTGGTTAATGGGTAACGGAGGAGCGCGAAGGTGTGTGGAAATAAAAATATACTCACGGACACGGAGAAGTTTGGCGCTCTTTGTCCTCAGCACATAAACCGCTTTCTTTTATTCGTTAGCCATAAAAAGTGGCCCCTCTCTCTCTCTCCCACATTGCAAAATGGCGAGGATGGAATAACAGTCACGTGATTCGGAGTTTGAGTCAGGTGACCGACGCCGACCGACGATTGACAGGCTGTCTTGCTGTTGCCTTCAAGTGCCCCTCGTAAAAAGCAGCGCTTTTTAACTTTTCTTACAACCTAACCAACCAGTGCGGTAATTTCCACAATAAAGAGCTTTATATTTTTAACTCCTTAAATTAAGACGATAACCAGAGGCGTTGCTTGAGGCCCAGGCCAGTGGGGGGCCCATAAAAGCTGACAAACTTTATATTTTTACCACCCTAAGGGGCCCCTAGCTGCCTTTACTCAATCTAGCTGTCAGGGGTGTGCATAAAATAAATGCTGTTTGTCTGAACTGTGGAAAACTAGCATCACATTATTTATTTTATTTACTGTGATATTTAATATTAAAGCCACATTTTTGGTTTAATTGATGTCAGATTATGGTAACAAACGTAAGGCCCTTGGGGCCAGAACCGTCGGCAAAGACTGATATCCGGCCCACTGCATAGGTTTGGAAAAGAAGAAAACTCTTCTTTCTTACCCAGCAGATTAACTCAACATCAGCCACTTAATTGAAGTGAAGTCCAAACAGCTCTCAAATGAGCATAACCTCCTCACTTCCTCTGTCAATCTGGTTGGGTCTAAGTTTAGATTAATATCTGCCACATTTTTAAAAATTGTCACCTATTTGGTACACCGGGGCCAAATTACATATGTGCAACTTCAATGGAAAGTTAGATCTGAAATCCTAAATAAAACATTTCCAAAGTTTGTGACACCTTAAGAGTTTCTGCTCAAGGCTGTGTGTGGAGAGGGGTTAAATTTTGGTCATCTCAGGCACGCAGCTCTTGCTATGAACACAGAGGCTCCACACTCCTGTTATCCAAGCCTTCATTTTGGCAGAGGCAGCCAATCAGAAGAAAGTTAGTTCAAAGGGAGAGGGCACAGAGCTGCTTGTTTCAGACAGAGCATGAAGTGAGGGGGTGCACCAAGACCCAGTGTAACTGAACTCTGAATTATGCAAATCAACTCTGAGCAGAATATGCAGAAAACATGAACATGCACCAGCAGTTTGTGCCTCTCACTTAAAACGTTCACCCACTAGTTGATGGAAGAGATGTTGAGAGGGCATAACAACCACTCTCTAACCCAAACCAACAGGAACAACCTGGTGCATTTTTATTGTTAGGTAGTTATAATACACAGTCATACATTGGCAATGCTTCTACCACTTACAGTCGGAGAGAACCAGAATGATGACTGTTTAATCATTGCAGATATTGTCCATAACCTTGTATTGTACATGTACATGTATGTATTAAAATCGTGCTTATCAAAATGCACCTCGTTCAACTCACAGTTGTCTTTTCCTCCGTCTTTTTCTTATGCTTAAGTTTTACAACAACACCAAGACATTCCAATAATGGTACAGTTTATTTGTGCTTTCCACCAAAGTCCTGGTAGAAGAATTCAGCACAGTAAAATTAAATGCAAATCACAGCATGCAGGAAACAAATCAGGCCACTTCATTTCAATATAGTCAAATTTGCAATGTGTGTTTACGTTCATGATTTTGCTTTGACAAATGTTTTTATTGCCTAAATGTATTTTTATATCTGTGTTTATTGCGTTTGGTGAGTGAGAAACCCATAGGCTATAAATTCTGCACACTAAAGGACTAGTTTGATTCCTGCCTCTGGCAAAACTCTGATTTACAATTATTTACATTAATGCCGGCAAAACACGGCTCCATATATTATGCGTTTAACGACACCACTGTTAGTATCTTAGTATATTTTACTTACAGTAGCTCGAAAGTGATATAACTTTATTCTTTCAGTTTAAAAAAACTTGTTTGTTTGTTTGGTGGTTTTTTAGCTGAAACAACAAAGTAAAATGTGATTTTTATTTTTTATTTATTTTTTGGATTCTTTATGCTGCTGCTGTTGTTCGGCTGTAGAACAAATTTAGAATAATCTGATGTCTTCCTGACTGCAGTGGTGTGATGGATAAGAGTTTTCTAAGAATGGAGACCTCTAATTCTGCACAAATCACCAAAATACAGTCACAGAAGTGCAGCCTGAACTGTGCAGGAAGCTCCATTTTGCCTCACTGCTGCTTGCAGATGATTATCGTTGTGTCTCTCAGTCCTTTAAAGTTAAAATGCCCTATGAAGACACAGATTTTTGATTCTGTTATTTGTCTGTGCTGTTGCACACAGACTGCGGCTGCACAGACTCTAGAGCTCACTGGTTTCTGGGCTGATAACAGCTCTGGTTCATCTCGAGGAGTCTCGTTGTCTGCTGCAACCTCCACCGTTTCTTTGTTATTCTTCAGGAGAACTCTGACAGCACATCTGGAAACACCTGCCTGCAGCAGAAGTCTACCCATAAGACCCTGCTGAGTTTTGTTCTGTGCTGGGAACAAAGCTGCAGAGGACTACCACTCAAAGCACTTTTGACAACAACACAATGTACTGTGTTACTTCTTCTATTGCTATGACTACTGCTATTTTTGTAAATATCATCTGCAATTTTAACTGAAGCTTTCATTACCCAGGGGCAGCGTGTTACCAGTGCCGAAATAGTTTCCAAAGTGCACTGCTGTTGTTTTGATTCTTTTTTAGCCCTTTCCCATATTTCCTCAGGAAGCCTTGCCGTTAGGTTGTAAATAAAAATGTGATTTTAATGACTTGCCTTAAAGGCGGATTCATCTTGTGGTACAAATTACTGAATGACATGACCCCAGTTCAACCTCACTGGAAGTTTCTTCGGCACAAAACACAGATGGGTAGTTACAAATGTTTAATAATATCCCTTTTCTTTGAAGGTAACAATGTGATTATGATATGTTCGATTCTTTAATGTAATAACTGCAAACATTTGTGGTAATTTCTCTGTAATAACCAAGAATCAGGGCTATAACCTGTTCTAATACTACTAATACTAACCCTACTAATAGTAGTAAGTAATCCAAGAATCCAAGAGGTATAATGTTTAGTTGGTAACAATTTTAGGAATTTTTATATCTTAACCAAAAAATAGGGTTGTAAATTAGAAACCTTCATATAGAAAAAATGGTAATTGTATGCTAATTAAATAGTTTTTACTTCTGCAATGCACTGTCTGTGTAGGATCTCAGTAATCCCGGTCATGGCAGCCTTGAGATGTTAAAGAAAGAGGGCAGCTGGACTTCTTTAGGTTCTGGTCAACACTGAAGCTGACACTCCGTTTACAGAGGAAGGAACAGGTTTTGAATGTGTTTTAAGTAAATTCCCAACTGGGCCTTCATCAAATCAGTGAGGATTCTCAGGAAACAAGGTCAGACACCAACCTGGGAGAAACCGAATGACAAACAGAACAACACTGTCAAAAAAAGTTTTTCAGAGAAAGTTGAATTTTGTTGAATCCCGGAGGACTCCGACCCAGCGACGCCCTCAGACAGAAACTAAACAGCTCTACAGTGCAGCAAAGAGTCCTCGGGTCTCTACGCAGGAAAAACAAAAGGCACAAAATAGAAGAATCACCTCAACAGGACTCAGCTGTACATCTGCATCAGAAGGTCAAAGGTCACTCCTTTAAGGATGCTAGTGTTTACATTTTGGACCGAGAAGACAGATGGTTTGAAAGACGAGTAAAGGAGGCCATCTATATCTATTGTGAACGATCACCGTTGAACAGAGTGGGTGACTTAAGACAGCAGCTATCAGCCAGTCCGGAAATCTGTTCCCAGGAACTTCAACCCCGCTCAGGTGAACTCAACAGGTCACATATTTTAAAACAGAGGAATTTGTATATTTTAACATATATTACTGCTGTTTTTAATATCTTACTACACTGGTCACTTCATTATGTTTCTTTACACTATTGGAGGACCTGAACTAATTTTTATTCCAACCACAGAGTGAGACATTTCAGCCTCACGGTCTGCGCAGCATGCCAATGAATTACCAAACTGTGAGAATTAAAAACAGACACTGTAAAGATGCTGATCTGTGTATCTGGTATTCATGTGTTAGACTTGGATTCAATGCTGCATTTTTTCTAATGACAGCGCAGAAGCCAAACCTGCTGGGTTTTCAGAAATATAGACTGTGGATTTAATAGTTTTTTTAATGACAGAAGAAATTATTCATCAGTAGACGAGTGTGACAAATACCCACCAGAGAAGGACATTTCTAAACCCACTGAGGGAAAAAAGACTGCTGTGAAGAAGGTGGGAACCAGCGTATGGTGATATAAATATCTGCTGTCAGTTCCTCTGTGGGCTGTGGAGATGAACAGGTTACCGCTGTGAATCACATCATATTCAGTGACCAATGACGCTCAGATGAAGCTGTTCAACAAAGTGTTATTGATCTGCTGAGAGGTCAAAGATTCAAGGACAGGTGAAACATGTAACAGTGCGTGCTGTCCACACAGACTGTATATAAATAACGGGCACATCCTCCAAGGTCTCTCCAGGTGAAAAGTGAAGCTGCTACAAAACCTGCATTCTTTATAATGTGCAGCAGGGGGCGACTCCTCTGGTTGGAAAAACATTTCAGTTTCTAATTTTTCATCTTATTTAACGCAACATGACATTAATTTTTGGAAAATATGATCCTTTCCACACAGCTTCCTTAAGCCCAAACAGCTCCTCTTCTCTCCACCACTTCTCGTGCTCATGCTCACATACAGACAATCGGTTAGTTTCCAGGTTCAGAAGTACTCACAAGTTCAAATTGCAAGTAGCAGGGCGACTGACACTGATGGCTCAACGATCCAGCGACGAGTAGAGCCGGTCTGCCATCTTAAGTAGCACGCCAATCGTCCTAATCAGCGGCAGGTGTGCTGATCATCCCCAGGTGCGTGGGCCAGGGGAGAGCGAGAGAGAAAGAGAGAGCAGAAGCGAGAGAGGGGAAAAAACAAAACATAGCGTCTGACAGACGTCAGCTGGCGGGATGCGGGGATCATGACAATTATCCACATCTCTGTCTTTCTTTCACAGCGTTTATAACTCTGAGAATAACCAAAACTTACACAATGAACTTCATATTTTATTCAGGATGATCTGAAACAATGAAACCATCAGGAAGGTGTTTAGCCAGGAGTTGTTCTCTCATAGACTGATACTGGAAGTCTTTGTACAACCCCAGGTATCAGCCTCTGATGGCCTTTAAAACAAACACAGGTTTAAGACACATGTGGCCTTTACAGTTAGGAGCTGGACAATACACTCATCTTTTATACTTTATATGATTACAACTCATGACTCAGCCCCACTGTTGAACTGACTGCCATGTTCCTTCCTCACCAGTGGTTTACTGGATCCAGTGACACATAGATGTCCTTCTCAGGAACCGGGCCTGAGAGACTTACAGTATGTCACCCTACACAACCAAGGGTGAACAGATTCAGGGCTATGCACATACTCACAGAGCTGGGGTTACCTCCGCTAACAGCTACTGTTTTGAGGAGGACTTTCTCTACAGGAGGGGTCTCAAACTTAAGCGAGCAGCAGGCCACGGCCACTTTTGTCTTCAAGTAGTACAAAAAAACAAACAAACAAATGAGAAAACACCCACAAATATTTCTGAAAATGTAGTGTTTTGTTTAAATTTCAAATATTGTCTGACCTGACAAAATTAAAATGCAGACATAAGCGTACACATTAGTTTTTGACTCTCACTGAACTAACACAGCCAGTCCCTCAACATGTTTGTGCTCTCTGATCATGTTGCCATCATATTACATCATTTTTTGCTTTTTAAAGAACTTATTTTAACATTGCACTCAACAACAAACAAATTCTCCCTCACAAAAAAAGTAACTTCGACGGCCAAATTAAATTTCTTCAGGTCAAAATACGGGCCGCAAGTAGGGGTGACATGGGCTACAAGTGGCCCCCGGGCTGCGAGTTTGAGACCCCTGCTCTACAGTCTTCCTGGATGGGCATGTTTTACCAGTGCATCTGCCCATTTATGTTTTAGTCATCTTAAAAGCTTTATCAGAAATTAAGCATTGCTCACTAAACAACTGTTCAACCGAAGGTAACATAAACAAGCTTATTATATATACACTCCTCATAGCATTCTTCTATATATCAGCCATGTCTGCATAAGCAAACGATAAGAGCAAGAGACCAAAAAATATGTTATCCTAATGTAAACAATGATCTGTAATAAATGTCTGGTTCTTTCACTGCCACAAATACAAAGTACAGAACCAAATGTGGATTATACTCGTAATAAAATGCCGAATGAATTTATTTCCTTCTGTGTGTCGAAGAAAAAACAGATCGTGCATCTGTAAGAGTTTGCTTGGTTTCTGGGTTTTAAAGCAAACAATATCTGTCTGCTGACAGTTAATGCTGTTTACTGAAATAACATTTAGACTGCAGGACTCGTTAATAGTAATTCTTTATTTTTACAAGTGGTGTTACTCTCTTTACTTAAGTACAGTACAATGTGGTATTATTACTTAGTAAAGGATCAAAATATTTCTTCCACCACTGTGCTTTTATGGTATTTCTTGACAGTAAGAAAATACGGAGTATTTCCATCCTTTAACGTTTGTCCATAAATGTGAAATTCTGTGATAAATATTTGTTAGAACATAAAAATGACAATAAAAACAAGAAAAAGTGCTGTTTAATATAAAAACATTCACAATGTGAACTCATCTCAGTTTAAAAAGAAAATCCACACAGATTGAAAATAGATAAACATTCTGCTGTTAGAAAGCATCAGAGCAAAAAAGCTTTCTTTGGTTTTCTTTCATCGTATGTAAAGTCACAACGTCTCATGTTGCCATGACGACCACTGACCTGTGAGGGTAGGGCATTGGGGTGGCGATGGGATATATCCCACCATCAGTAATAACAGATATCCAAAGATTCACCAGTCACAGGCACAGCTGTACGGAAAAGTCTGAGCAGTTTGTTTCTCTGTAATTAAGAATTTTGCATGTTAAGAGGCTTATTTTCAGTCTTTGTTTTGTTCCTTTTAAGCACTAAATCTACCTGGTTGCAGCAATGAAAAATATATTTCAAAGAGCGTGCTAGAAAAATTTCCGTTTTCCACTTTCTGTTTTCGCCCCTCTTAAGGTAACAGCACGTATCCTTTCATTTTCTGGGGGATGACATTTTTCAATTTCCACTTAAAAATGATGAAGATCAAGAAAAAGAATCAACAGCACATCTGCTCAACAGAAAAGACGACGGAAACCTCCATCAGGGGGCAGGAGTGAAGGCTCATAAATCACTATTCAGCACTAAACATCATCCTCGTGGAAAACCTGACCCACCACCTGATTACATCTGTCAGCATCTAATGCCTGCAGAGCAACATCTGGACAAGACGGAGCGGTTGTGGCAGGAAGCGCTTCACAGGGGGAGTGGACTGAGTGGTGGGTACGAGTAACAGTGCATTAACATTTAAAGTCATGCTCATTTGCCCAGAAGGGGGCTTACATTTGATAAACATCCACTTTATCTCAACATCTACCGCTCTAATGATCGTTAACTGATATCTTTAATAGCATTTTTGTGACTTCACAAACTTTCTGTAGCACCGCCCTCAGTAAAAACTTTATGTGGCAGCCAATCATCTATAAATCATCAGAATGCTTGTTCACATTATTGCTGTAATGAGCTCTGCGGCCTATAGAGGGCACTAACAGCACGTTACACGGTTAAATCTGGAACTCTTCACCACATGCGTCGGTGTGTTTCCAGAGGCTTTCTAGTAGGAGGAAGCAGGTCTGGCAGGCATCAGCTTATCCTGGTTTACAGGGACGTCAGTTCTCACAGCGCTGCTCTGAGGTCAGACCATGTGACTACATCAGATCAGCTGACTGGGTTTATAGTAAATCCACTCTGGCATCCACATGAGAGGTGACGTAAAGCCTCCTCTGAAGAAAAAGTTTTCTGTGCAGTCTGTGTGATCTGTTAAAAACACGTTATACTGATGCTGAAATCAACCAGGAAGCTTCATCGAAAAATACTCTGTCATCAGTTCTCGATCACTCCCAAATTAGGAAGTGACATCATACTTTATGGACCCGTCTCCTGTGGGTTTGTCATGAATCTTAAACAGCGCTGTTCAGGTCCTCAGGCCTTTTTGTTCACAAAAAATCGATATAAATGCTCACTTGTCTTCATACAGCAGCATGCCGTTGAAGATGGTGAGCGGCTCCACAGAGTGAGCCAGTTTGCCCATCACCAGGTCGATGCACACCGTGTCCTGAGTCTGCAGAGGCAGAATGATGCTGAAGACGGCCAGAGAGCCCGGGTTAACTTTAGCCTCGGCCACGGGGTTGTTCTCCAGGCCCTCAGGCTGATAGCCTCCAGAGTCCACGCGGGCCATGCCGTAGTTCGACTTTGACAGGACTGCCTCGATCTTTTCGTTCCTGTGACCTGTCAGGACGGCGCTGAAGTAGTAATTTCCATCTACAGGTGCAGTGAAGATACCTGCAGGGAACCGGTTCACAGTATATTAAAGCAGAGATCAACCAGGAAATGTATGCATTAGTTTAATATGTAACAGGTTGTTTTTTTACATTCATTAAGCTGCAGATGGCTTCAGTTCTGATCAAAACTAGGAAACTGTTTCTAAACTGGAGTTCAGTGATCATCAAACAACATCCTAATTTTTGACCTTTAAATATATCACTTTACTTCAGTTATTACAAACAGGAAGTAAATATGGACATAAAATAACATCAAAGTAATTTATAGGTTAATTATCGACATCAACACAATGCCAGGAGAAGATTAGAGTCCGAACTCTTAACCCTGTGACTAGTGGACAACCTGCAGATGCAAGCCTCTGTTCGTGCTCACCTGTTCTCGGGTTGTAGAAATTTCCTTCGTTGACAAAGACCTTGTCAAAGACGATGGTTCCTGCTCTGTCCATGGGGGCAGTTAAAGCAGCAGAGAACGACAATTTGGGGATTTGAGCATCAGCGCCAGGAAGGCCTGAGAAGATACAAAGACACAGTGAGAAACACACACACACCGCTCTGCAGAGAGAAACAAACAAAAGCCAGATCACAGTGAAAATACTGCACACAACTGTTCTTCTACTTCAGCCGGTTTTTCTCTTAATTAAAGACGTACCTGTTTCCCCTTTGGGACCTGCAAGAAACCAGAGGACATGTTTAGTGGAATAATAAAAAGGTGCAACAATAAAACCCAAAGCAACCAGTTAACAGTGTGTTTAACTTCAAATAGAAGTGAGAAAGCAAACAACAGAAACATGTCGGCTGTTTGCTTTGCTGAAGATGAACATTCATCAGCCTCCAATGATGCCTCTGACTTCCTCAAGAATTTTCAGGTTACAGTAAAACAAATGTTACGTCCAAAATGCTGACTTTAACTAATTTTATCACAAGCAAATTGTCCGTGCAATTTTGAAACATAAGTACTTGATGGTAAATTTAAATTTACTTGATTGGTGCCCATTCAGTTTATACCAAACCCATTTTTCCTCATGATAATTTGTTTTTATAAATAAACATTTGATTTGAAAATTTTATTATTTTATATATTTCAGTTGCTTTTTGCTCAAAATTATTGCTTACTGTTTACTAAGGGTGAAAATCATTGTTTTTGAGTGTAGTGAGCTTTTAGCCTGTACTTTTAATGTGAAAAAACAAACAGGAAGTAGTGAAAAAAATATGATTTTAGGTATGTTAGCTGGCTTAGTAATAGCTTTACTCACGACTTTTAGTCTTCCTGTATATCACACACTCTATAAATGTAAAATATCCATCTCACCAGGTGGGCCAATTTCTCCTTGTGGTCCTGGAAATCCAGGTCCTGGGAGGCCAGGCAGCCCATTGAAGCCTCGTTCTCCTGGGTGTCCTTGAGGTCCAGGTGGGCCTGGTGGGCCTGTGCAATGACACAAACCTTCAGCTTTGTTGTAACATTTTAGTCATCCTGAGATCATAGACTTCTACTGGACTTGACTGGATATGAAGCCAACAGACTTTAAAATGTTAGAAAGCTTCGTTATATTCACCCAGTAATTCAAGCGCAATCATTCGTTACTGTTCATTAAGTTCACTGGAGAAAGGGAAGCTGAAGGGTTTAGTTTCAAAACAGTTTTTTACAGCTCACTTGGCATTAATATTTAATGACACGGAACAACAGACGACACACTGAAGACAAAATCTGCAGGTTTAGTTCAAGCTGTTGTTTGTTGGCTGCTGATGCATCATCAAACAGATCGACAGTGAAATAAAACAAGTTGCAAAGTGCAATAATAAAGTTCTACTGCTCTGTCTATAAAAGTAAAAATAAAAACCTCGCAGCCTCTTCCAACCTAGCAATCTTTCCTTCAAGGTCCTCTCCTTGAGCAGCCGTGCACCGCCTCCAACATGACTGCTATTTTTAGATTTCACAGCAACCCTTCAACCTGAATTTTATTTGGGGAAAAGAGGATGAAGCCATAGGCAAATAGGGTAGGTGGTGGGCAAAAGTCACTTTACCTTCTGCCTTCTTGCGCGCTACACAAAGTCAATTCACAACATTACAGATGAACTCTTCTTTGGAGGTTTCACTCTGGGGGATAAATTCATGCTGCACAAGTCCACGAATGTGAAGAAAGAAGCCAACAAAACAAGAGCACAGTCCTGGTGGATCTTCTTGTTAATATAAAGATTACAAGTATGCTCTCTAAATACGTTCAATGTGAAATTGCACTAGGAATGAGGTCAAAATGAGCCTTCAGGAGGAAAATTTAAAAATAGAAGCTGAGCAGGAAGCGGTCCAGAGGTGCAGAAAGAGGTGACCTTTGAAGGAAAAGATGCCACATTTAAGTTTTTATTTTTTCATACGTGGAGCTGTGGATACTATTATTCTTATTATTACTATTATTATTAGTTTTCACAATCCAGGCGCATATTCCAAGTGGAAACAGAGAACAACAAACAACATGTACATCTGACAAACTCTGGAGTTTCCTCTGGATCTGATGACATCACAAACTCCCTTTTAGCTTTGCAGTTAGTGAGTAAATCAAAAGAGCATTCAAACCTCTGCTGAGCAGTGCCGGGCCTAGAAAACAAAACACCATGAACATACTTTCTCACAGTTTTTTTCTTATGTGCGTTGTGTTTTTTTCTGAATCATTATTGTGAAACCCTCCAGTTTATTCTGAGTACTGCTTGATTCGTCCTGCAGAGGGCAGAAAGTTACTGAAAATGTTTACTGTACTTCAGGAACTTCATCAAACGTCTCTGATAAATATCTTTGCGCTTCATATTAATAACATAACTGAGCAGCTCATCCTGTACATTTACTTTCACATGTGGTAAACTGTAGTAAACACGGAGAAGCTTCACCTTTCATCAGTCTATCTATATTAGATATCCTTGTGAGGATTTCAGCACATCAGGATGTTAATAAATATCTAATCTAAGAGATCTAAGTCTGTCTGAGAGCACTGTTGTAATGATTGGTGGTCCCCAAGACAAAGTCAGTACATCAAGCCAATAAAAACCCTGCAACCCTCTTTTCATGTTATTCAGATCAGAGGGGAGCTGTGCTGAGAAATCACACTGTAGCTGAAAACCCCCCAAACAGAATCAGAGGAAGGAGCAGCTCACCCGTCAGGTCATGCTCTGACAAACCCTGCAGGTCTCGGGAGACCTGGTTCAAGCTCGAGTTCAGGTTCTTCACTCTGCTGTGGATGTCGTCCTGGCCGTTCTGGATAAAGTCCAGCAGACCTCCATGACGGATAACGGTGTCATTCAGACCAGAAACACACGTCCACAAACTCGAAACGTGTTTGTTCAGTCCTAAACACGGAAAACATCAAAACATCAAAATCAGCACGAGGAACATATGTTCGTCTTTCTCGTGTAACATGACACACTTGGTACGCGGCAGTACCCTCAACTTTTTCCTCACGTCATCCAGTTGAAGACGTCAGGACAGAAAAAACACAGTGAAAGATGTTTCTAGAGAAATGAGAAGCTCACTTTCTCTGAATTCCAGCTGAAGAACTCACTTTCTGACCACAGCAACACAGCTGGAGCACAGCTGCATCAGCTGTCGGTCCGCAGCACGATTGGAGTTTTGATTTGCACATATTGGGCACTGTAGTGTCCCAGTAAGGACACGGTGCCAGCCCGGTGTTGTAAATATATCCTGCAACATGTAAGTACATAGAGTGTACACAAAGATGAACTACTGTTACATCCATCTGGTTTATTATGTTTAGCAAAAAGTAGTTACTTTAATTAGTGGAAGTGATAACTAGCAGACAGGTAAACATTCTAGCTGACCTGCAACTCAGAGTAGTATCTATACCAGGGAAAGATGGAGTAAACATCCTTTCTAACAGATGCACGGGTTAGAAAAAACCCAACATAATCTCCTCTTCCTGAATTATTGTCCTGCTTATTCACAATGCAAGTCTACATGGAAAAACAATTTCTCATGAACGATGAAACTGTTTTTATTTTTCCTTGATTGATTTCTTTTTATACCCGATTTCAATATGTTCTCCATGTTGAATCATCTGAACCTCAGTGAGGCACGGAGACACCGGCACACATGTTGTGTTTGTTACCAGCTCAAATACAAATTTGCATGTCCAAGATGAAAACACATGATAGGCTTTTTAAAGGAAGAGTAAACATAGTAGTAAACATTGGGGCGATCGTGGCTCAAGAGTTGGCAGTTTGTCTTGTAATCGGAAGGTTGCCGGTTCGAGCCCCGGGTCGGACAGTCTTGGTCGTTGTGTCCTTGGGCAAGACACTTCACCTGCCGCCTACTGGTGATGACCAGAGATGGCGTCAGTCTGCCCCAGGGCAGCTGTGGCTACAACTGTAGCTTGAATGAATAGTGGAAGTGTAAAGTGCTTTGAGGGTCTCGAAAAGCGCTATATAAATGCAATCCATTATTATAGACACGACCATCAAAATGAACCATACCTTCCTTGATTTTGAGGATGGAGTCAGAGACCCCATCCAGTCGTCCGCAAACTCCCTCCAGCTTCGACAGCCTCTTCTCAAGCCCGTCTCCAGACCTCTTACAGTCTCCCATCTCAAGCACTGTACTCTCAAATCGCCGAATGTCCCTGTCCATCTTATCCAGACGATTCCGGTTGTCTTCGATGTGCTCTGTCAGCTCCTGCTGGACTTTGTCTATCTCAGAGATGATCTTATCCTTAGTATTTCCTGTCAGGATTTAGAGGGTGACAGAGTGAACACTAGCTGGAGGCATTTAATGCAAAGCTATGTTTGTTCCTGAGCTCGGCTCACCGAGGTCCGTGATGACGCTGTCGTGTTTCTGCACCGTGTGCTCCAGACCCTTCAGGGTGTCGTTGATGGAGCTGAAGGTGAGGATGACATTGGACAGTTCGCCCTGCAGCGTTTTCAGGTGGTTATTGTTGATGCCTTCATTCACGCTATGGCCATCTAAAGGCTTCGCAGGATCCAGCGGTCCACTGTTGTCATCTGTGCCACCAGGTCTAGCATGATCAACACCTATTGGGGATTGAATTTGCCTATGAATTATGTGTTCAAGTGGTAAAAACAAAAATATCTATTTAATTAAACTTTGCTTTACAGGATTTTTTTCCCCTTAAAATATGTTGATGCTTGAAAAAATCAGTATCAGAAATGACTGTATTTTGGTCAGGTAGCACTCAGGAGCTCACTATCAGCTCATCACAGCAGCTCCACCATCAGAGCGAACCATGCAAATAACATGTCTTCAGACGCAAATAAAAGAGGCTACTAATGCAGGACACCCTGGTGCATAACTGCAGTTCAACACGTTGAAATAAGAAGACGCATTTCATCTTTGTAGATTATTCAAATGCAGATGATTCGACATAGCTGAATCCTCTTAATTCATCTTTTATTTACTTAGCTGTAGTTTTCACACTGAAACAGCAGTGCTTGGCCACATACTGAAAAGACTCCAGAATATTCCTTCTGCAGACTCATCTCTGCGGTCACAGGATTATGAATACGGGGTGGAAATCAATTTTTGGATATGACTGTGCTGTAGACAGTTTCAAGATGCAGTGCTAAAAATCACAGCGGGGGATAAATGTTTATATTTTTATATCTCCACCAGGGATAGAAATAATTTAACATAGGGACAGAAATGTAGTGAGGAAAATGCCCCATTCCACCCAGCAAATCCCTGAGTATTACATCAGAAGAAACTTTGAGCAGACATAATAGACCAATACAAGCTGTTCATGGACATCCTGTTAGAGCTCTGTCTGCCCTGTGTGAAAAACAGACAATTAAAACTGCCCACAGGATTCTCCAAGATCCCTCACATATTTTACATTCTGTGTTCGAGTGGCTCCCATCTGTGTCCAGGATTTAGGACACAGAGAAAGAGAGGCAATTTTGTCCCTACAGCGGTCCAGACTCTGAACTCTGACCCTTTCCTGCCCCAGTATTACATCCCTACCAGTTCTACCAGGAGATGAGGTTAAGTTAAAAAAAACAAAAAACAGATCTGACCTGTGGTCATGTCCGGGTTGCTCTTGCATTGGTTGGTGCACCTCCTGACATCATCCCTCAGAACACTGACTTCACTCTGCAGGACTGAGCACATCTGGAAGCAGCTGTCTCCCTCTGAATCCAGTCTGTTCTGGATTCTGTTGATGTGGTTCTGAATATTGGATAGCGCATTCTGGGAATAATTCTTCATCTTCTGCAGCTCTTCCTCCACCTTCCCGCACAGCTCGCAGTCCTCGCCCAGCATCTCCACCACTGTCACGATTCGGTTAAAGTGTTCTCCGTGATCACCGGTCAGGGCTTTGATTTTACCGACGTCATCGGTCAGGTCCAAAACCTGGTTATTGATTTAAATATTAACAAATGAGATGACTGCATAGTCACAAAATCTGAGCTTCTTTGACACAAAAGTCAGTTTATAATCCACACATCACAGTTTTAATTTAAGTGCGTTGATTAATATTACAAACTTTGCGAAATAAGATAAAGGTGAAGATAAAAAACATCCAACCAAGCAGCAACTTTTAGGAATAAAAAAAACCCACAAAATAAAATCTGCCAAAAAACTGCAGTTCCTCAGAATGGCCACTGGAGGCAATGTTAAAATTCCCAACTCTACAGCAGAAAAACATGTCTACAGCCCAGTTTAATAAATCCGGTCGTTAAGTCTGACGTCACTAGCCGTGTCTGGGCCTAAACTCCGCTGCAGGTCCATATATCAAACGATCACTATGGCATTAATGAGAGTTGAAAAACTGTCTAAAGTCTTTTATCTTTAATAAAATGATCAGCGTTCTGCTCTACCAGGTGTAACAATTGAGTTTAACATCCAGGCATCCATGAAAACGGAATTTATGACATTTAACGGAGTTAGAAGTTAGCAGGGAGTTAGCTCGCTAGCTTCTATCTAAATACAATATAGCATGTCCTGACTGCGGGGTTTTGGAAACAAATTAAAACGTACATCTCTGTTATCACTTCCAACATAAATGAAGACAGAAAACTAAACAGCAGTGACGTTTGTAGGGTTACTGAAGTTTGGCTAGCTGGTATATAATGATGTGCTACGTGACCGCTAGCGACACAGCTATGTTAGCATAATATAAACAAGCTAACTTTTTTTCCACTCGATAAAAGTTAACGTGAGTGTTCTCGGTGGTCAGGAACAAATGTAATCGCATGGCAGGATGCTGTAAAAGGACCAAACTTCAGCCAGGAGAACAACTGAGATAATCCATCCACAATACGAGGTTAGTCATTCCTATACTGCTGCATGGGATGGGCTGTAGTTACATCCTAAGGTTTTAAAAACTGAGCTTAAATAAATGATTAGCGGTAATAAAAGCCGAGGGAGGTCAACAGTGATCACTGACTGTTTTAGGAGCTTTTTGAGATTAAATAGAAGAAAATACAACACATTAAACATGTTAACAACACAAAAGCCATATTAAACGCAGACTACTTTAGGCCTGGAAGTAGGATTCGTCACGTCATCACTTAACGACCGGATAGTGTCAGTCTATACAGCTAGCTTACTTCTTCGTAACATCTCTGTGGGGTCTTTTTTTAATGAATAACCCCTTTAAAGTTTAAAGTTATACAGCATTTTGGGTGGGACCACTTCAACTAGCACAGAAATGCTAACAGAGGTGACCGTGAAAGCTAGCTGTCTGCTAAACTTCATGTCAGCTAATTGAGGTCACTAAACCCACCCTCTCAATCCTGTTCGAGCTGTTGGTGCCTTTTGGAGCTTTTAAAATAACATTATTTTGAATAATAAGACTTTCAGTTGCACATCAAGAGTCTTTGAGTTATTGTGAAAAATGATTTTCTTTGGCTCAGGAGTCCAATCTAGTCGATGCGCTATAATGTTAAGGTGTTTATACAGAGGACATTTATTTGAACATGCAAGGAATTCTTAATCTGTCCTGTAATTATTTGTTGTGCTGAGCCAGATGTATGACTCACCTTGTCATACAGAGAGTCTCCGGACATCGACAGGTCTTTGAGTTGAGTGTTGAAATGTCGAATCTGATCCTCGTTAGCCACCACTCTCCACTCCAGAGACTTCTTGGTTGAATTGTCTCTTTCTCCTCCCGTTCCCGGTAATCCTCCCCCGGTACCTCCCCAGCGTCCTCCTCCCCCTGTACTTCCTCCTCCTCCTCCTCCGGCTCCCCACGTCCCACCTCCATCCCCTCTGTTACCCCCCTCTTTTCCTTCTCCTGTTGATCCACCCCCTCCTGCTCCCCAACTTCCACCTCCATATCCCCCGTCACCTCTCCCTCTTCCTTCTCCTCCTCCTCCTTGTTCAGACGCTACACAGCCACACTTCTCCAGCCTCCAGTTCATTTGGGAGGTGGTGTTTTCTAGTTTCGACAGCCGCTTGTCATGATCACGTATGCTGTTCTTGACCTGCTCCACGTCCAGCTCCACGTCTGCGATCCTGTCGGCCTGGTCATCAAACCGCTCCAGAAACACGGACCTCAGCTCGTCCAGTTCTCTGTGGAAGTAGTCTTTCACGTCGTTCTCCAAGTATGAGCAGCTCTCTTCGGTTTTCTGCATAGTGCTGTTGACCCGTCGCTCCAGATCCTTCAATCGGTTGTTCAGGCGTTCCTCTGTTATCATGGCATCCCTACCATGCCCGCCAGTTTCACCACCAACAGGTAACCCTTGTCCTCTGGACCCAGTGTTTTCGCTGCTACTGGTGCCACCTTGTCCGCTGAGCTCCCTGTCCAGGCGGTTCTGCAGAATATCAAAGTTCTCAGAGGCCGTGCTGATCTTGCGTTCAGCATCAGTTACGCGATCTTGGAGGTCACTGATGATGTCGCAACATCCCTGTGAACGCACTACGTCCCGCCGCAGCCCGTCCAGGCTCTGCCGATACTGGACGTCCATGGCGTTCATCTGCTTCTCCAGAGCTCGAATCCTCTCACGGTCCTGCTGCTGCTGTTTGCGCAGATCCTCCACACCGGCCTGAAAACATCCAGCAGTGAATTTAATCTTACTGAAAAACACCGGCTAGAAAGATTTTGGAATATCGGCTTATTAAAGTTGTCTGATACCTGGCAGGAGGAGCAGGACAGCGACACTCTCCTCTCCAGCTCGCTCAGGATCTCCTCCTTCAGTGAGTTCAGCCGTCCTTCACTTAACGATCCTCCAGACACACCTCCCTCCAACTCATTACCTTTCCCGTTCACCAGGTGGTTGTTGATGCTGACCAGGGTTTTATCGTGAGCCTGTTGAAGGTGAAACAGTTTCTGATTAAAACACCAGCACAGACACAAACAGCATAACACATCTTTTCCTGTTTTAGCTTCTTTACTCAGTCCACATAACCTCCCAGTAAAGCTGAAAACCAGCTCACCTGTGTGCGGTTGTCCAGCTGGTCCAGTTTGGTCTGAATGCTGTGAATCGTCTCTTTAATCTCGGGCTGAGCGGCATCCGCAGGGTTTCTCCCTCCTGAGCTTCCTCCACCAAGTCCATTCCTGCCGCCCTCCTCCTGTAAGCGCTCATTCATGGTGCTCATGGTGGACTGAAGGTCCTGGAGATTTTTTGTAAGACTGCGGATCTTCTCCTCCAGCTGTCTCATCTTCTCGTTGTCTGCTCGTTAAGGAAAGAAATGAAGCGGTTACAGAAACTCTTAATAAAATAAAAGAGTTTCTCTTTTATTTCCATTTTTATCATTCTTTAGAATAGACAGAATCCTGTCACGGCACCAAGAGACACTTTCAGTCATAGTTTTTATTTCACACATTAAACAAACAGCTGCTGAGAATTTCCAGCAGTAGCTTCCTGACAGCAGTCAACACTGTCACACACAACCAGCTGCTTCTTTTACACAAATGCAAGCTTTGGTTGCTTTCACACTTCTCACATCTCTTGGAAAAAGATGCTTCTGCATGAAGATATCATATCATAAGTCTTTTACTGACTAATTAGATGATGGTGTTTCACTGGCAAAGCTAGTGCCCCTGTTTGAAAAACAAAGGAGACATGTGGTCAGCACTATGTTACTGAGAACCGAGCTCCATTTTCTCCTTTTTGCGAGCAGCTTTTAGCCGTTTGGTTGAATAGTGATTGATTTACGAAGTGAACTGGCTCTCACCAGAAGAAGTGAGCAAAGGCTGCAGATTAGTTTTGATCGACTAATATCAGATGCTACTGTTTGCTGCAGCTTGCTGATGATTACTGAGATGACAGCAAAGAGAGAAAATAAAGAACGATTCAGTGCACGATTGAGTTCCTGCTTCAGCTCTGGTTTTTATTGAGTCCATCTGGGTCTGGTGTCGAATGTTAAGCCGTGTTAGATCCTAAGAACAGGGAGAATCTCACTGGGAATTCTCATAAAAGGAATCTCCGCTGGTTTTTAAAGTGTCTACATTCAGTCCCATCTCATGGTGCAGCAGATGGACTGAGGATGTGCGTCTTTGTCTTCATGCACTCCAGCCACAGCTTTTCTTTAAACTGCCGAACTTCATGTGAATAAAAGAACAAAATGAAAATCCACTCACCCGCGTTTCCTCCAGACTGTCCAGATCCAGAACTGCCTCCCCCATAACTATGCCCTCCTCCACCTTGTCCACTGGTCGTCCCCCCTCCCTGTCCGGGCTGAGGTCTGGTGGTGGATATCTGAGTCCCTCCTCCACCAACTGGACCAATGTTGCAGTCTGCTCCACTGTAACCATGGCAACACTTCCAGTCCATCTCTGTCACCATTTTGTAGGCGACTTTGTAGCGCGGCCTCATGTAGGTCCGATAACTGCAGAGAACCAGGACGAGCACAAACTGATGACTCTGATTCACACACTATGTGTGTGTGTGTGTGAGTGTGTGTGAGAGTGTGTACTCACACCACCACCCGGCTGCACTGTCCACTCCCCCAGCTGCAGGGATGATAATCAGGCTTCACGTAGGTTTCAACTCCATCCTCAACCACACAACTCACCGTCTTTGTGACCACAAACGCACACCAGTTCCTGTTAGACACACAAATATAACAGTAGAATCACAAAATGAGACAATCCCAACAATCAGGACGGAATACAAAACTCAGGAGTGAGAAGACAAAAGTCAGTGACATGCAGTAGTGGATGTAACATGAGTAGAGATGGAGAAAAGCTCAGTGAATCATGATAAGTCCCTCAGCAGCCTGAGCCTATAGCAGGATAAGGGAGGGTTCAGTATCACCCGATCCAGCCCCGACTATAAGCTTTATCAAAAAGATCTTAAAGCAGAGATGTCTGTCTCCTGAACCCAAACTGGGAGCTGGTCCCACAGGAGAGGAGCCTGATCTCTGTTTTACTTCTGGAAACTCTAGAAACCAAAACGAAGCTCGCACTCTGAGAGTGAAGTGCTGTGACATCCTTAAGACCTCACAGCACATAACACAGTGTTACACTTTCATACATAAATGCTATGTTTAACAGTAAACCCACAAGCAGAATCTTAATAGAGCTTTGTAAAGGAGGTACTACACGTAATATTTACCCATGATTTGGGCAACCGTTAATGAAGCAAAATCTTACAGCCAACATGAGCGATGCAACATCAAAAGCATAAAAATAACATGCACTCCCTTGAAATACCGTTATCATAAAATAAAATAAAGGGAAACGTTCCTAAATGTCATAGTTTAGAGAACTCAAGTCAGACATAGAACAAAAGGTGAGCCTTTAATTCAGACTGAACACAAAGTAACAAAGTCCAAAATTTGAAACCATCAAAAATCCCCAAACCAACAACAGCAGATATGCTGACGAGCAGAAGAAAGGACTGTGTAAAAGCAGAGGGCTGATTCGGCGACTGGAGACCGGAGGCACAGCTCAACACAGAAAAATCAGGCAGAGCAAGGAAGTAAAACCAACACAGGAAACAGACGATAACTAACCTTTAAAGTTAAACTGGGATCCAAAAGTCACACACTATACACGGAAATGAGAAGATTCACATAAAACATGAAAACAGAGACAAGAGAACGCTGGAGGACGAAGACACAGAAAGATAAGACAACGAGAGAGGAACAGATAGGGAAGACTGAAGACACAAACCAGAAGCTGGTAATCAAAACGCCACAGAAACTCAAATAACACAACGAGAACTAAAGCTCAAAATTATTAGAATGATAATGAAACAAAACAGGAATCGCAAAGTCTAGAAGACATTAATTAAAAACTACAATTTCATGCTGGAGGGTTTGTGAATCCAAACAGAAACCAAAACCACCGCGACAGTAATGTGACGATCAGATAATCAGTTTTTGGCTTCTTTAAGTTCAACTTAAAATGTTAGTTTGAGTAATAGGTGAATATTTTCTTGACCAAATTCTTTCAGCTAACAAACTCAAATATCTCTTAATAATATTTCTATATATTTCTGCAATATTTCTTACAGATAGTGTTGGATAAGATGCTGGTGATGATCAGATAAATTAAGTGATGATATTTGATGTTTAAATTGTGTGCATTCCCCCAAAAGCATAAAAGTATTTTCATATATTTTATATCCAAGCATATGATAAAAGAATAGTTTCTCTTGAAGCTGTGTACACTTGCCACTCACACACACACACACACACACACACACACACACACACACACACACACACACACACACACACACACACACTGGTTTATATCAAGCAGGTCTCTGTAACCTCACGTCTTTACAAGTGTGTCTTTAAAACTGAGACATGTTTCAGGGGGCAGAGTGGGTTGCCCACTAATCACAGGGTTGGCAGTTTAAACCCAATCTAGCCCAACCACATGCATGGCAGCTCCGCCACCATGACTATGGGAGCAAATGGGTGAAAGAGAAAAACCTTGAAAAACTGTTAACTTCACACTGATGGCGTATGTAAACGGACAACATTTAAAAAGTGCAAACATAATGAACCATAAAAGGAAAACTTTCCAATCACTTTCCTGTGGTAACTTCATTCATACTTCAAATATACCCTGTGACCTCTTACTGTTTGAGCTACAGAGGAGTTTTTGATATATTACGTTGCCTTATTCGACTATACTTTGATGTTAATGTTCTCATTGCACCGCTGAGGGTGGATTACTTTTTATGTTTCTGAAGGAACCTTTTTTTAAAGTTTTTTTTCACTTGGTCAGCTGCAGCATAGAGGCTTAACCACAAACATCTGTTTAAGGTCGAGCGAGGTCAGCACTGAGCATGTGCAGATGTTTCTTGATGGTTGTGGTGCAGCACGGTAGCAGACTATTCTAAAACAAACTATCTTTAAACCTGCACACTGAGTAACCTGTGAAGCGTCTCGTTTTTTTCCAGCACGGCTGACTTCCCACTGTTTAAGGACTTTTATTATGAAAATACAGCTTTCTCCCATAGATCCATTTATTTTGAAGGCTACGGTTGACTCTGCGGTCTGCATTCTTGGCCATCTCGGCTGATTGAAAACATGTGAAGCGAAGCTGAAAAACCATCAAATGAAAATGTGAGTGCTGCCGCTCAAACACCTGCAGACCCTCTGAAGAATATAAACACGCCGGATCGCTTTCTGTCTGTTTCTGTTCCCATGCGGGTTATAAGTCAAACATCCTGCCCGGCATCTGACAGCTTCAGTCATCGAATCCAGTGACACGCTCATTGTTCACATGGCATTGTGGGTAAAATCTCATGACAAGTTAAGCGCGTGGTGCTGATGTCATTAGCGTGTGATGGCGATGAGTTTCCATCCGTCTCGTTCATGTCGGATCAGCAGCAGAAAGACTCGCTGTGTTGTGTGTTTGCGTGTAATTAGGTTGAATTGTTGTCTCTGGAATCCAGAACGATGAGCAGAAACAATCATCTCATGAACCATAATCATGCTGTTTCACTGCTGAGGTTGCATTCGTTGAAATATTTGGAGGACATAAGGAGGGGGCTCAATATACACCAAATATATAAAAAGTAACGCAAAGTGCTTTAAATGCAAAGCAAGCAGGTCTGTATGTCAGTGAACTGAGATGTAGTCATAATCATAATGAGATATCCAAATGTAAAGAGGGATAAACAGAATACATTCTGATCAGTTTAATGTGTAATTTAAATATTCTATCATTCATTCAGTGTAACTACGAGAAAGAAATGACCTCCACCTTCACCATACGAGGTGCAATGAAAGAGCCGAATGACTCCACCCGCGAGAGCAGAAAGCTAAACAGATCCTTCGAGGTCGCCTCTTTGAGCACCTCCTTTGTGCTGCTGTTTTTGGATTGCTCACTTGCACATACTTGCAGCTTTGTGGTTTTGCTACGGACCCAAACTTGCACAGTTTTGGTTTTGCTTTGATTTCTCTTTTGATGACAGTTGTTGAAAAGCCCCACAATGTGGTTCCGGGCTTCTTTGTTATTCTTGCCTTGAGATTTGGACACAGATGGTGACAGTGTCATTGCAGCAAGACTTTCCACTGTATTGTTCTTACTAAGCACCGGTGTGGAAGTCTGTATTTCCATCTCCATCCCATTTCTGAGCTAAAAAGCTATCCTGGAGCTGAGTGTAGGTAAAATCAGGCATTTTTCTCTGACGCTATCTCACATTACAGGTTAAACATATCAATCCATTTCAATAAATCCTATCTAGTTCCTTCAACTTATCTCTCCTTCGTGGAATAATATTGCAAAGACCTCCAAATTTTCAAACAATGAAGTTGAAGGTGTTCAACTTCAACTTCATCCAACAAATTATTCAAATGAGATGCTTCTCCCACTGAAAACGCTACGTCCAGATGAACAGAATCAACCTTTGGGAGTACAAAGAGATTCATTCATTTTAACCAGATCTCCAATACCACCTCCACTTTAGGCCTGCCACCTGTCCAGTTTCCTATTTTGTCTTTTGAGGCCAAACTGCACACCATATTGAAATATGCCAGGTGTTGGTGAGGAAAAAAACTATTTTGTGCTGTGAAATTTTGTTACCTTTGGAATTTTTCATAGACAACTAAAGAAACAGGCTGTGACAGGCTGCTAGCTGTTTGTTTTCAGTTCATCACTTGAGTTAGAAGCCCCATTTTTAAGTGGCTTAACTAACAAACAAACAAAACAAAAAGTTCACTGAAAACGGTAACGTACAAGGACGGGACTGTAAATGAGCGAAAAGGCAGCCAGTGCCCAAAGAAAAACTTTGAAAGGTGTCAGGAAAGGCAGGAAAGGAATTGCTAAAGAAACTAAATATAAAGGACTTTTGCAGAAACCTGCTGAGGGGAAGCTAAGTCATATCAGCTCAGCTATTATGTTACAGCAGTGCAAACTGTGTCGCTCTGCCCAATGAATTTACATGTCTTCAGTTGGTGATTGTGTATAAATGCATATTCATGCTTGACCTTAATCTGATGCTAAGTCTTGAAGTCTTCATTCCTGGAATTGCAGCTATAGAAGATAAGATTTTAAGCACTGATTAGGTGACAAAAAGTTAGTTATCTTCACGTCTTATTGAGCAGGATGTGAGACAGTATCAGACCTGTGTGACAACAATGTGAAGCTTTGAAAGTTTCAATGTATGCAGGCTAATGCCTTTCTTATGCTAGAAAGCGGAGCGCTGATTGAAGTCGACGGCATCCGGTTGATTCATGTTGTATGTGAGCGTGCACAGAGGTGGAGAGTTAACAGATAGCGCTCTCACAGATGGTGGTTATCTGAGTGCCGTTTTAGGATTTGTTGAGCCAGCCAAGTTTGGCTATGTCAAACTTTCCTTAAGAACCAGTCTCAACACACAAAAGCACCAAACTTACAGACAAGTCCTCGGTAGATGAACATATTGCTAAAACAAAAAAACGTGGAAGCTCTCTGAACCCTGGCCAGCAAAAATGGGCTGTTATGTAATTCTAAAAATATGTGTTTATTTTCTTATTTACACTTCTGTATTTGTACAACATTATTAATTAGTGTATGGGAACACAACAGATGGTGCATGTCTATCTGATTCACTGTTAAAGAATTCTGGCGAGAATAAATAAACCACATCAGTAAGAAAGACAGTCATCTTCTTAAATGTCAAATCTGAGACACTGTTTAACATTGTGGTTTACAATAACAAGATCCTGATGGTGAATATTATTGCAGTGAGATTCTATCAGCAGATATAAGTTCACAGAGGGCATTTAAATAAATGTTACACAGCAGAAGTCTGTATGAATGCGTTTTACTGAAAGTTTGAGTTGCAAACATACTCATATATCAATCTTAAATCGGACGAAAGGGAATTCGAGTCACTTGGGGAATGATAAAACACAGCTTCCCTTGTTTGGACATTTTCAAGTTGAAATTAAAAAACATTGTACATACAGACAAAAACACCAGACAAACTGTTAACCCCCCACCCACAATAAAACAACATGTAATGTTAAAGGCATGAGTGACGCCAGCACACAAACCCAACCCAAACTAAATATTTCCTGCACGTCTACAGTCGACTCAGAGATCCAACTGTATTTAAATATTGCAAAGATGAATAAAGCTTCAGATTTCTCACTGCACAGAATATTCTCA